>NC_090445.1:664704149-665015638 GCF_031143425.1 Pleurodeles waltl | reverse complement strand
TGCTTTTCTGACTCATCACCTCTCTTGCAGCTTTATTTTTGTTGCTCATCAGGTACTTTGTTCTAAAACAACACATGCATTGATTCCTATGAATTAAAATTGATGTCTTCTCTTCTGTATGTTGGATTTTAGATGTTTTGGTCTTATTATATTTAGATAAATATTGGCTATTTTTCTAAATTTGTGTGGAGTACCTTTGTGGTGTTTTCACTGTGTTACTGTGTGTGTGTGTGTGTGTGTGTGTACAAATACTTAACACACTGCCTTTGAGATAAGCCTGACTGCTTGTACCAAGCGACCAAGGGGGCTACCAAGCCAGTGAGCAAGGGTTATCTTAGGTATGTAACACCCTTACCAGAGGGTCCCTACTTGGACAGGCTACAAACCACTGCCAACTAGAAACCCCATTTTTAACACTTATTTACCAGGGAAATTAAGAGTTATCCTCCAACGTTCCATCTACTCCTTTCAAAATACGGCTATCCAGGTATTTAAGTCCTCCGGGAACACATGCAATATGATAGCCACAAAGGCTAGTGAAGGTGATATGCCACGATAGGGCTTCGTATTTCTTTTAGTTTATCTAACACCATGAAAATCTAAAAAATAAATATATTCGAGACTTTAAGGAGGGTAGGCGCTCTTCTGTTTTGGTCAGCGTCATTAAAATGTAATTGGCATAATAAAACAATCTAATTTACCCTGGTCACTCGACATTTTGATGCCCTGCATGCTCCCTGACTGGCATATCACAGCTGATATTGGTTCCAGTGATGGTAAGAATAGGAGGTTCCCTGGCAAATGTCTATTGATCTGGATAGATAACCACAGCCGGTGACGTTTACTATTGGTGAGGTGTACAGCCAACACATCTATAAAATAAAGCCTAGGTTCTACCCTCTCTGTTGTTAAGAATTGGTAGCCCATTCCATCTGATTGAAGGCATTCTCCGCTTCAAGTGATATGGCCAGTTGCATAGTCTTCCAATGAATGTGCGCAAAGGTTCTTAGTTAATTTCTGGATGATCATCTCAGCACAAATCCAACTTGTGAGTTGTTTATAAAGGATTTATTATTTATACAGTTTAAATGCTCAGAACTTTAATACTGACAGCTATCAATTACAAACCTGGTTCTAGTGGGGCAGGTGGGCCGTACCCACCCACAAATGATCGTTTGCCTTCTCAGTGACACCCTAAAAGGCCCTGTAGAATTCCGCTGTTAAGTACTTCCACCGTGTGAATGGCGCAAAGTTGAGTTTTTTTTCCGTTTCCTTTTTGCCGGTGCTGGGGTTGTGTGATTGGGCCTGGGTCTCAGCCTGGAAGGAGAACTAGTGAAGCATCTCTTTTTAAAGAGGTGGGCTTTGTCCCTACTCGTTAGTGCAGGTACGACAGGAACATGGCAAGGTAAGTAAATCCTTTCATCTATTCACACTGGGTACTTTCCAGCTGCTGTGTTTTCCGGCTCCAGTACAAAGGTTTACAGCTCTTTGGTGGGTCCATTGTGCTGCTATTTTGTGAACCTCTCCTTTGCACTTCGACCCCTGAAGGAAGAAATGGTACCGCTCAACTCCTTTCCTGATCCCTTCAGCTTGTGTTTCATCACCTCGTGCTGTGACAAGGCAGTGTTTCCATTTAAAAATCGAAGCATGTAATATTTTGCAGGGTCATAGGTACATGGGCATGTGTACAGAGTAGGGAAATGCTTGTGAGTCGTGACTGAGTCAAATTGGATTTGGGTGGTGTGTGTTGGGGGGTGGGGGCAGTAGCATACCTGCCAATGATGTAGCAGGTGCAGTGGCACCAGGGCCTGGGGTTGTGAAGGGACCCATTCATCTCAATTATGGGTGTTTCAGTGTGGGGGTTTTAAGTATGTTTTTGTATTTTACTTTGTGTATGATGCCCGCAGTAATATACTGTAGGTGGCGGCAGGCATTAGCCTAATGAGACAGTTTCGGTTCATGCCTCATTGGATGAGCAGACATGAGGGAATAATAATGTCTGCTCCCTGCTGAAGAATTAATGTGGAACTACACTGCCTGATAGTGCATGTGTGTCTGTCTGTTCTTTGCCAGGTGCTATGGAAAAGTTAATAACTATATTATCTCAAGTAAGCGATATCTTAAGTAAGATATTGTGTTGGGCTGAATTTATTATCAACAGTACAGTAGGGCTACAAATGCGAGCATTTCATATTCTGATGTCTTGTAGTGCCCATTTCCAGGTTAGAGTGATCTTACTTCTTGTCTAATCACATCTATTCCCAATGAGACTAATCATAATTCAATAAATAGCTACTACAGGTTAGACAATGTGGCATGATATAAATATGTTGTCATTAATGCTAATTATAAAAATGTATCTCAGAACTAAACAATTCGTTCTACAGGTATATTTTCAAATGGGGTTCTCTAAAGTCTTGCCACAAAGAAAATATGACCTTCAGATAAACGTATAGTCTCTGCATACATTGCAACATGTACTTTAAAAGTCTACATTAGAATCAAATGAGTGCATTTTTTAAGGCAACATTTCATCTATTCTATTTGGTAACACTTGTTGAACAGTGTCTGTATAGTTTTAGTATTTCACTGTAAGTACTAGAGGGCATATTTATACTCTGTTTGCACCGAATTAGCGTCATTTTCTTTTTTTACTCTAATTCGGTGCAAAACTAACTCCATATTTATATTTTGGTGCTAGACCTGTCTAGCGCCAAATTTATGGAGTTAAAGTCATTTTTTGGAAGTGGAGACCTACCTTGCCTTAATGAGATGCAAGGTAGGCGTTCCGGTGCAAAAAATGACTCTATGGCCTTTTCGCCATATTTAGGGGCATATTTATACTATGTGGCATATTTATACTATGTTTGCATCAAATTAGCGTCATTTTTTTTAACTCTAATTCGGTGCAAAACTAACTCCAT
Source organism: Pleurodeles waltl (assembly GCF_031143425.1). Taxonomy (NCBI): domain Eukaryota; kingdom Metazoa; phylum Chordata; class Amphibia; order Caudata; family Salamandridae; genus Pleurodeles; species Pleurodeles waltl. The sequence goes on along the minus strand of NC_090445.1, from coordinate 665,012,714 downwards.
ATTTATACTTTGGTGCTAGACCCGTCTAGCACCAAGGCCCTGATTTATACTTTTTTTGCGCCGCATTAACGTCATTTTTTGACGAAAAAGTGGCACAAACGTACAAAATATTGGCCCTTATTTATACTTTTTGCTGCAAAACTGCACTAACTCAGTTTTGCACCAAAAAGTTTAGCACCGGCTTGCACCATTTCTGTGCACCAGCCGGGCACCATATTTATGGAATGGTGCAAGCCGGTTGTGAAGAAATGGCTCCCTGTTACAGTTACCCCCACTTTTTGCCTGATACTGATGCTGACTTGACTGAGAAGTGTGCTGGGACCCTGCTAACCAGGCCCCAGCACCAGTGTTCTTTCACCTAAAATGTACCGTTGTCTCCACAATTGGCACAACCCTGGCACACAGATAAGTCCCTTGTAACTGGTACCCCTGGTACCAAGGGCCCTGATGCCAGGGAAGGTCTCTAAGGGCTGCAGCATGTCTTATGCCACCCTAGGGACCCCTCACTCAGCACAGACACGCTGCTTGCCAGCTTGTGTGTGCTGGTGGGGAGAAAATGACTAAGTCGACATGGCACTCCCCTCAGGGTGCCACGCCAACCTCACACTGCCTATGGCATAGGTAAGTCACCCCTCTAGCAGGCCTTACAGCCCTAAGGCAGGATGCACTATACCACAGGTGAGGGCATAGGTGTATGAGCACTGTGCCCCGACAGTGTCTAAGCAAAACCTTAGACATTGTAAGTGCAGGGTAGCCATAAGAGTATATGGTCTGGGAGTCTGTCAAAAACGAACTCCACAGCTCCATAATGGCTACACTGAATACTGGGAAGTTTGGTATCAAACTTCTCAGAATAATAAATCCACACTGATGCCAGTGTTGGATTTATTAAACATATGCACACGGAGGGCATCTTAGAGATTCCCCCTGTGTTTTACCCAATTGTTCAGTGCAGGACTGACTGGTCTGTGGCAGCCTGCTGCTGAGAGACGAGTTTCTGACCCCATGTGGTGAGGGCCTATGTGCTCTCTGAGGACAGAAACAAAAGCCTGCTCTGGGTGGAGGTGCTTCACACCTCCCCCCTGCAGGAACTGTAACACCTAGCAGTGAGCCTCAAAGGCTCAGGCTTCGTGTTACAATGCCCCAGGGCACTCCAGCTAGTGGAGATGCTCGCCCCCTGGACACAGCACCCACTTATGGCGGCAAGTCCAGGAGAGATAATGAGAAAAACAAGGAGGAGTCACTGGCCAGTCAGGACAGCCCCTAACGTGTCTTGAACTGAGGTGACTCTGACTTTTAGAAATCCTCCATCTCGCAGATAGAGGATTCCCCCAATTGAAATAGGGATGTGCCCCCCCTCCCCTCAGGGAGGAGGCACAAAGAGGGTGTAGCCACCCGCAAGGACAGTAGCCATTGGCTACTGCCCTCCCAGACCTAAACACACCCCTAAATTCAGTATTTAGGGGCTCCCCAGAACCTAGGAAATTAGATTCCTGCAACCTAAGAAGAAGAGGACTGCTAAGCTGAAAAACCCTGCAGAGAAGACGGAGACACCAACTGCTTTGGCCCCAGCTCTACCGGCCTGTTTCCCCACTTCTAAAGACACTGCTCCAGCGACGCTTTCCACAGGAACCAGCGACCTCTGAAGCCTCAGAGGACTACCCTGCATCTAGAAGGACCAAGAACTCCCGAGGACAGCGGCTCTGTTTCCAAAGACTGCAACTTTGCAACAAAGAAGCAACTTTGAAACAACACGCGTTTCCCGCCGGAAGCGTGAGACTTGGCACTTTGCACCTGACGCCCCCGGCTCGACTTGTGGAGAAGAATCACTTCAGGGAGGACTCCCCGGCGACTACGAGACCGTGAGTAGCCAGAGTTGCCCCCCCTAAGCCCCCACAGCGACGCCTGCAGAGGGAATCCCGAGGCTCCCCCTGACCGCAACTTCCTGCTTCTAAGAACCCGACGCCTGGTAGGGACACTGCACCCGCAGCCCCCAGGACCTGAAGGATCCGACCTCCAGTGCAGGAGTGGCCCCCAGGTGGCCCTCTCCCTTGCCCAGGTGGTGGCTACCCCGAGGAGCCCCCCCCTTGCCTGCCTGCATCGTTGAAGAGACCCCTAGGTCTCCCATTGCTTTCTATTACAAACCCAACGCTTGTTTACACACTGCACCCGGCCGCCCCCGTGGCGCTGAGGCTGTACTTTCTGTGTGGGCTTGTGTCCCCCCGGTGCCCTACAAAACCCCCCTGGTGTACCCTCCGAAGACACGGGTACTTACCTGCTGGCAGACTGGAACCGGGGCACCCCCTTCTCCATTGAAGCCTATGCGTTTTGGGCACCACTTTTGACCTCTGCACCTGACCGGCCCTGAGCTGCTGGTGTGGTAACTTTGGGGTTGCTCTGAACCCCCAACAGTGGGCTACCTTGGACCCAAACTTGAACCCCGTAGGTGGTTTACTTACCTGCAAAATCTAACAAACTCTTACTCCCCCAGGAACTGTTGAAAATTGCAGTGTCTAGTTTTAAAATAGCTATATGTGATTTATGTGAAAACTGTATATGCTGTTTTGCTAATTCAAAGTTCCTAAAGTACTTACCTGCAATAACTTTCATTTGAAGTATTACATGTAAATCTTGAACCTGTGGTTCTTAAAATAGATTAAGAAAATATATTTTTCTATACAAAAACCTATTGGCCTGGAATTGTCTCTGAGTGTGTGTTCCTCATTTATTGCCTGTGTGTGTATAACAAATGCTTAACACTACTCCTTTGATAAGCCTACTGCTCGACCACACTACCACAAAATAGAGCATTGGAATTATCTCTTTTTGCCACTATATTACCTCTAAGGGGAACCCTTGGACTCTGTGCATACTATTCCTTACTTTGAAATAGTGCATACAGAGCCAACTTCCTACATTGGTGGATCAGCGGTGGGGTACAAGACTTTGCATTTGCTGGACTACTCAGCCAATACTTGATCACACGACTAAATTCCCAAAATTGATTTTTGAAATTTGAGCTATTTTTCTAAATTTTTAAAAGTCCTACTAGGGCCTTGTGTTAGTCCCTGTTAGCATTTCTTTTAGAGTTTAAAAGTTTTGTAAAAGTTCGAATTAAGATCTAGACATAGTTTTAAATTCTTAAAAAGTATTCCAACTTTTAGAAACATAGGCCCTCATTCTAAGTCTGGCGGGCGGCGGAGGCCGCCCGCCAGACTTCCCCCCTCCAAAATACCGCTCCGCGGTCCAGAGACCGCGGAGGGTATTCCAAGTTTTCCCCTGGGCTGGCGGGCGGCCGCCAAAAGGCCGCCCGCCAGCCCAGGGGAAAACAACCTTCCCACGATGAAGCCGGCTCGTAATCGAGCCGGCGGAGTGGGAAGGTGCGACGGGTGCTACTGCACCCGTCGCGTATTTCACTGTCTGCTATGCAGACAGTGAAATACTAGCGGGGCCCTCTTATGGGGGCCCCGCAACACCCCCTACCGCCATCCTGTTCCTGGCGGGCGAACCGCCAGGAACAGGATGGCGGTAGGGGGTGTCAGAATCCCCAAGGCGGCGCAGCATGCTGCACCGCCTTGGAGGATTCATTTCAGCAGCGGGAAACTGGCGGGAGACCGCCAGTTGTCCCGGTCCGACCGCGGCGTTACCGCCGCGGTCAGAATGCCCAAGGGAGCACCGCCGGCCTGTCGGCGGTGCTCCCGCCCCCGTTGACCCTGGCGGTTCTGTACCGCCAGGGTCATAATGAGGCCCATAATGTGTACTGCAGAAGAGACAGTGGTGGAGCTCAACCTCACACCTTACCTGCGTCTTAGGATGTCAGAGTTAAGGACTCTCTGCAGAATCAAAAAAATTACAACTGGATCAAACACTACCAAAGAACAGCTCCAGGAGCTCTTGGCAGAGTTTGCTAAAAACAACCCATCTGATGATGCCCTCACAGAGGGGGAAGCTAGTAATGTGGAGGAGAATTTCCCCCCTCCAGTCCTAGTTAGGGAGAACAGGGTCCCTCAAACCCTGTCTTCACAAGTGATAGTCAGAGATGCTGCTTCTCTCACAGGAGAGTCCAGCAACTCTGGAAACATTGAGGACAGCCTCAATGAAGAGGACCTCCTGCTAGCCAGGATGGCCAAAAGATTGGCTTTAGAGAGACAGCTCCTAGCTATAGAAAGGGAAAGACAAGAGATGGGTTTTGGTCCCATCAATGGTGGCAGCAACATAAATAGGGTCAGAGATTCTCCTGACATGTTGAAAATCCCAAAAGGGATTGTAACTAAATATGAAGATGGTGATGACATCACCAAATGGTTCACAGCTTTTGAGAGGGCTTGTGCAACCAGAAAAGTAAACAGATCTCACTGGGGGCTCTCCTTTGGGACATGTTCACTGGAAAGTGTAGGGATAGACTCCTCACACTCTCTGGAAAAGATGCAGAATCTTATGACCTCATGAAGGCTACCCTGATTGAGGGCTTTTGATTCTCCACTGAGGAGTACAGGATTAGGTTCAGGGGGGCTCAAAAATCCTCGAGCCAGACCTGGGTTGATTTTGTTGACTACTCAGTGAAAACACTGGATGGTTGGGTAACTGGAAATGAAGTGCATGACTATGTTGGGCTTTATAATTTGTTTATGAAAGAACACATTTTAAGTAACTGCTTCAGTGAAAAGTTGCATCAGTATCTGGTATACCTAGGTCCAATTTCTCCCCAAGAATTGGGAAAGAAGGCAGACCACTGGGTCAAGACTAGGGTAACCAAAACTTCCATTGGGGTGACCAAAAGAAAGGGGTTACAAAGCCTCCCCAGGAGAAAGTGGGTGACACTAGAAATAAAGAAAAAGAGTCCTCTGTAGGCCCCCAAAAATCAGACCAGGTGGGTGGGCGGGCCCCGAGACACAACCCAAAACAAAGGTGGGTACCAGGGTAAGAACTGGGATGCCACTAAGGCATGGTGTCAAAACTGTAGACAGACAGGACACCACACCAAGGACACTTCTTGTCCCAAAAACAAACCCCCTAGCAAAATCCCAGGGGTGACCAGTGTAGCCATTGGGGATGACTCCTCAGATGAGGAGGTCTTCATAGCCTTCAACTGGAAAAAGGGCCCAACAGGTGAGTTGGAGATTCCAGAGGGAAGTAGACACTTCCACCACCTACTGGTGAATGGAATCCCAGCCACTGCCCTGAGAGACACTTGTGCCAGTCACACCATTGTGCATGACAGGCTGGTGTTCTCAAACCAGTAAATCCCAGGTGAGACCGCCAGAGTAAGAGTTAGCCCAGACAGGGTCACTGATAGGCCTGTGGCTTTTGTGCCCATAGAAGTGGGTGGGACTTTTAGCTGGAGAAGGGTGGTAGTCAGTACAGACCTCCACCTTGATTGTCTCCTTGGAAATGACTACCCAGAGGTTAGTCAGAGCCCAAGAGAGGAACTGGTCCAGGGCCAGTCCTCTCCCAAGGACTCTGGAGGTGCTACCCCTGCAGTAACTGCAAGTAGGCCCCAGAAGAAAAAGAAAGGAAAACAGAGTAGGAAAGGTGGACAACCTTTACCCAAGGTTCCAGCAAGCCAAGGAGATTCTGCTCCAGTAGGGGAGAACTCCACAAGTGGCACTGGTAACGTCCAACCTGACCCACAAGAAGTCCTGGCTAGTCAGGCAACTGTTAAGCCTGAGTGGGTGGCTCCTCAGCTAACAGAAGAAAGAGTGGAAGATGGGTGTTTACTACAAGATGTGGTAACCCCCCACTCTAATACAGCAGACAGGCACCCTGAACCCAAAGAAGCCTTTAACTTAGCCCCTTCCCTTGTAGGTGAAGAGCTAAAGGTGTGGTTCTGGGCACTGACAGCTGTCAGTGGCCTCTGCTGGGTGTTAGCCTTTATGGCTGCACTATCCTTGGCGTGGTGGTCTGACCCCATGCCAAATAGCAAGTTAGGCCCCCTGACCCTGTTGGTCATGGTGGGGTTACTCCAGCTCTGGGTAACCTCTTTGGGTAAGCTAAGGGTGACCCTGGCTAAGATAAGATTAGCAGAGGTGGATACCTCTAACCCCAAAATAGAGAGAATGGGTGGAGACATTAAAGACACAGACAAGAGGCAATTCAGACTAGGTCCTATCACTGTGGAAGTGGGTCAGCTCCCCAGAGGGAATGACGTGAACAGGAGGATGTAAGGCAGGGTAGGCCCTGCAACAAACCAGCCTATTTCCTCTACTCTTCCTCGCCTGACAGACTAGGAAGACTCTCCCAGCTTTGGCTGATTCTCCTGGCCTGTGGGCTGGGGGGGGCTTGTGTAAAGAAATGGCTCCCTGTTGCAGTTACCCCCCACTTTTTGCCTGATACTGACTTGACTGAGAAGTGTGTTGGGACCCTTCTAACCAGGCCCCAGCACCAGTGTTCTTTCACCTAAAATGTACCGTTGTTTCCACAATTGGCACAACCCTGGCACACAGATAAGTCCCTTGTAACTGGTACCCCTGGTACCAAGGGCCCTGATGCCAGGGAAGGTCTCTAAGGGCTGCAGCATGTCTTATGCCACCCTAGGGACCCCTCAATCAGCACAGACACACTGCTTGCCAGCTTGTGTGTGCTGGTGGGGAGAAAATGACTAAGTCGACATGGCAGTCCCTTCAGGGTGCCATCCAACCTCACACTAACTATGGCATAGGTAAGTCACCCCTCTAGCAGGCCTTACAGCCCTAAGGCAGGGTGCACTACACTACAGGTGAGGGCATAGGTGTATGAGCACTGTGCCCCTACAGTGTCTAAGCAAAACCTTAGACATTGTAAGTGCAGGGTAGCCATAAGAGTATATGGTCTGGGAGTCTGTCAAAAACAAACTCCACAGCTCCATAATGGCTACACTGAATACTGGGAAGTTTTGTATCAAACTTCTCAGAATAATAAATCCACACTGATGCCAGTGTTGGATGTATTAAAAAAATGCACACAGAGGACATCTTAGAGATGCCCCCTGTGTTTTACCCAATTGTTCAGTGCAGGACTGTCTGGTCTGTGCCAGCCTGCTGCTGAGAGACGAGTTTCTGACCCCATGTGGTGAGGGCCTTTGTGCTCTCTGAGGACAGAAACAAAAGCCTGCTCTGGGTGGAGGTGCTTCACACCTCCCCCCTGCAGGAACTGTAACACCTAGCAGTGAGCCTCAAAGGCTCAGGCTTCGTGTTACAATGCCCCAGGGCACTCCAGCTAGTGGAGATGCCCGCCCCCTGGACACAGCCCCCACTTTTGGCGGCAAGTCCAGGAGAGATAATGAGAAAAACAAGGAGGAGTCACTGGCCAGTCAGGACAGCCCCTAACGTGTCCTGAGCTGAGGTGACTCTGACTTTTAGAAATCCTGCATCTTGCAGATGGAGGATTCCCCCAATAGGAATAGGGATGTGCCCCCCTCCCCTCAGGGAGGAGGCACAAAGAGGGTGTAGCCACCCGCAAGGACAGTAGCCATTGGCTACTGCCCTCCCAGACCTAAACACACCCCTAAATTCAGTATTTAGGGGCTCCCCAGAACCTAGGAAATTAGATTCCTGCAACCTAAGAAGAAGAGGACTGCTAAGCTGAAAAACCCTGCAGAGAAGACGGAGACACCAACTGCTTTGGCCCCAGCTCTACCGGCCTGTCTCCCCACTTCTAAAGACACTGCTCCAGCGACGCTTTCCCCAGGGACCAGCGACCTCTGAAGCCTCAGAGGACTACCCTGCATCTAGAAGGACCAAGAACTCCAGAGGACAGCGGCTCTGTTCACCAAAGACTGCAACTTTGCAACAAAGAAGCAACTTTGAAACAACACGCGTTTCCCGCCGGAAGCGTGAGACTTGGCACTCTGCACCCGACGCCCCCGGCTCGACTTGTGGAGAACAATCACTTCAGGGAGGACTCCCCGGCGACTACGAGACCGTGAGTAGCCAGAGTTGCCCCCCCTAAGCCCCCACAGCGACGCCTGCAGAGGGAATCCCGAGGCTCCCCCTGACCGCGACTGCCTGCTTCTAAGAACCCGACGCCTGGTAGGGACACTGCACCCGCAGCCCCCAGGACCTGAAGGATCCGACCTCCAGTGCAGGAGCGGCCCCCAGGTGGCCCTCTCCCTTGCCCAGGTGGTGGCTACCCCGAGGAGCCCCCCCCCCTTGCCTGCCTGCATCATTGAAGAGACCCCTAGGTCTCCCATTGCTTTCTATTACAAACCCGACGCTTGTTTACACACTGCACCCGGCCGCCCCGTGCCGCTGAGGGTGTACTTTCTGTGTGGGCTTGTGTCCCCGCCGGTGCCCTACAAAACCCCCCTGGTCTGCCCTCCGAAGACACAGGTACTTACCTGCTGGCAGACTGGAACCGGGGCACCCCCTTCTCCATTGAAGCCTATGCGTTTTGGGCACCACTTTTGACCTCTGCACCTGACCGGCCCTGAGCTGCTGGTGTGGTAACTTTGGGGTTGCTCTGAACCCCCAACAGTGGGCTACCTTGGACCCAAACTTGAACCCCGTAGGTGGTTTACTTACCTGCAAAATCTAACAAACTCTTACTCCCCCCAGGAACTGTTGAAAATTGCACTGTGTCTAGTTTTAAAATAGCTATATGTGATTTATGTGAAAACTGTATATGCTGTTTTGCTAATTCAAAGTTCCTAAAGTACTTACCTGCAATACCTTTAATTTGAAGTATTACATGTAAATCTTGAACCTGTGGTTCTTAAAATAAATTAAGAAAATATATTTTTCTATACAAAAACCTATTGGCCTGGAATTGTCTCTGAGTGTGTGTTCCTCATTTATTGCCTGTGTGTGTACAACAAATGCTTAACACTACTCCTTTGATAAGCCTACTGCTCGACCACACTACCACAAAATAGAGCATTGGAATTATCTCTTTTTGCCACTATCTTACCTCTAAGGGGAACCCTTGGACTCTGTGCATACTATTCCTTACTTTGAAATAGTGCATACAGAGCCAACTTCCTACACCGGTGCAAAGGGTAGACTAGAGTAAAAAAAAAAAGACTTTAGGCGGTTGGGGCTGGCAGTATAGAAGAAGAGGGTTTAGCACCAAAAAATGACTTTAGGCAGGTTAGAGTAAAACAAAATGACCCTAACCAGATTAGCATCACTTTATGGTGCTAATCCTACCATGCCACATGACTCCTGCCTTAGAAAAGGCAGGAGTCATGCCCACCACACCAATGGCCAGCACAGAGGACAAGGGGTCCCTGGACATGGCCACTGCACCCTGTGCCATGTATGGGGGCCCATTTCAGGGCCCACTATGGCACTTTCAAAAAAAAAAATGCAATCTTACCTGTACTTACCTGGGATGGGGGTCCCCATCCTCCGCAGTAACCTCTGGTGTGGGTGTCCCTGGGGCCTGGGGAGGGCACCTGTGGGCTTATTCCATGGTGTTCCACCATGGAAATAGGCCCACAGGTCCCCAAACGCCTGCCCTGACCCAGGCTTTAAAAAATGAGGCAAAGCAAGCTTTGCCCCATTTTCGGACCCCTCCTCCCTCCCTTGCACCATTTTTGCATGGGAGTATAAATATGGCGTTAAGGCCATAGAGTCATTTTTTGCACGGGAACGCCTACCTTGCATCTCATTAAGGCAAGGTAGGTTTCCACTTCCAAAAAATGACTTTAACTCCACAAATTTGGCGCTTGATGGGTCTAGCACCAGAGTATAAATATGGAGTTAGTTTTGCACCGAATTAGAGTTTTAAAAAATGACTCTAATTCAGTGCAAACAGAGTATAAATATGCCCCTTAGCGTGAAAAAGAGTACGCTAATCTGGTTAGAGTCATTTATTTTGACTCTAACCTGCCTAACGTCATTTTTTTACGCTAGCCTAACATTTGCACCGGCTTTCACCATTCCAGCTGGTGCTAAAAAATGGTGCAAGCCGGTGCAAAGCTTTTTGGTGCAAAACCGTGTCAGTGCAGTTTTGCACCAAAAAGTATAAATAAGGCCCTAGGTTTGATAAGGCTCTCTGATATCACTCATGAGCCACAGAGGCTGCAGAGCACGTGGTCCCTCAAACTTCGCGCTGGCTCTTTAACTGTGATCAGCTGATAGTTGAACACTAATGATTACCCTGGCTCAGGCGTCATGTAAAGCAAAATGTCCCATTTTAACATATTAATTAAAACGTTCATGGGTGGAGATTCCAACCTCCACTCCCATATCCACCTTTTGGAGGTTCGGTCACACTCACTTCATACCACAAATTACAGGGGATTTGAAACTTTTGCCAGCTGCCACTGAGTGATTTGCTGCAACTTGTCATATGGTTCAGTATGGCCTGTGTTTTTTTGAAAGGCAGACATTGTGGTAATTAATTGAACAGAAATTGTATAATCGAATAGAGGCAAATTACTAGCAACTTGTGCCATCCTCATAACTTTGACTCTCATTAATTTAACAGGACTCATGCTAAATCGTTTGCCTGCTTCAGTCTAGTAGTCATCAAAATGTTCTTAGTGCTACCACTGCCTTTGTAATTTCCATTAGGACCCTAAGAGATGGCCCACTTTGCACCATTACCTTGGCCACTTCTTTGTAAAAAAATTACAGAAAATGGCCAGAGGCATTCACTTAGTGGGCTATATCTATATCTGTATTGGTCTGTACATTATAAATATGCCATTTTGACTGATTTATACAGATACATTCAGACAGAAAACCATCTGTCTTCATTTTTTCTAAATATGGCAAAAGATGGAAAACAGATCGTCTTTGAAAGATGAGTACTCTTTGATGTTGGGCATTTTGACTCCCACACCAATAGCTGCACCTCTCACTCCCTCTTTTTGTCCGCACTCCATTTCTCCGTCCCTCTCCTTTTCCTCTAACAAAGGCACACCCAATCAAAATCTCTTTCTTTCCCTCTTTTGACTCTTTTGCCTCTTTCTCAGCCACCTATAATTTCCCTTTCTCTCTTCACTTTACTTCTCTTCTGCTTCTCCTTTCTTTTTTCTCCCTTGGTAGACTTACTGTCCCATGGTCTTTGGGGGATAAAGTCACTCTCCTTTTCTCTCCTCTCTCCCATTCCTCTTCTCCCTAGTCCTTCACTCTTCTAATTGTTTTCCCCCTCACTAGCTTGCCACTGCTCTTTTGTTTCCCTCTCCTCTCCCCCTCTCTTTCTCTTTCTCCAAAGTCCCACCAGCACTGGGTTCTATTTGAATGATGTCCTAGTATCCTTTCTTGTGCATGTATGCCTGTTTGTATGTGGTATTTGCATAGCGTGAATCAGGCAAAAGGTACTGGAGTGCTGCACAGGGTTACCGGCAAGAATAGTCAGTGAGCGATTAGAGAGGTAACTATGTATTGATAATGGAAGTGCACTTTAACTGCATCATGATTTAGTGTTCTTTACAGAGATGCATCTTCAATTCTTTCTTAAATTGGAACAGGATTGGGCTCGTCCTGGTGGATATGGGATTGTCATACCAGATCCTGGGTTCACAGATAGAAAAGGTCTGTTGCCTTGTTTCTTCTTTTTTTACACTTCTTTGTTGTAGTGTTGTAAGACTATTGTAATAACTCACAACGGTAGATGTAGTTGACTGGTTTATTGTACAGACTCCTTGCAAAACACCGCCTCAACTCACAGCTTCTTTTCTCCTACTGTACTCTTCACATCAACATTCTAAGGTGCACTCCTGGTTGTACCATTAGCTAACATTCTAAAGGAGAGCATAGGAGCGTACCATTTCACAAATACAAGTGGAATATAAACATAACTGTAAAGATTTAGTCATGTGGTATTTTAAGTTAATTAACTAAGTAAGAAACAGTGTTTATATAATAGGTAAATATGGAGTATTACATAGGTATATCATTACAACAATATTACAACAACTATGTGCACTAGGACCCTTGCGGTTCTAGAATGGATGTCAAGCTAGGGGGGTCACAGCTGTGACCCTTGGCGGCCCTTATGGGTTCTACGCAGACTCAATAGAGGAATTACGTAACTCACTGGGAGGTGTTAAGGTGTGGTTATTAAAGGTTATGATATAATCAGAGTACAGTGTGTGATCGTATGCTGAGGAATAAGGATATCTGCTACAGAGCTCCGGGTGAGCTGTGGTTCTTTGCAAGCTCCCGGACTGGGGAGGACACTACAACTGTCACTGAGTAGGGCATCTGTGCTCCGAAGAAATGAGACTGCTCTCGCTGAGAGTTTGCAAGGATACTGAAAACTGCTCATGCGTGCCACTTGTGCCCAAAATGAGAAGAAGCGATTCAAAGTTGGCGTGTGTGGAGTCAAAGCTCTCCTCCGGCCCATGCACGACCCTCAAAGCAGTGGAAGGCCCTGCAGAGAAGAGCATTCTAAAAGCTCAGTAGAATCCGAAAGCAAGGCTGAAAAAAGAAATACTGTGACACATCATAACACAGAGCCATCATCCATGCAAAGCAAACGCTAATGAAAGTGATAACCAGATACGAAAGTACAAACGTACTGGCCAGCAAGAGGAAAGGAAGTACCACACAACATTGAAGGGGGTGTGACGACCCACACCCGGTTGAGAAGCTGATGCGTGCAAAGCAGCGAGTGGCATCCAGCGCACCAAACGGGATCGAAATAGCAAGTTTTTTTAATGACTGCACAAAAGAGCAAAGTACGATGCAGCTGAGTTTCTGAAACCGCCATTCAACACAGCCAAAAAAGCTAAATATTGGCACCAGATGGGCCGCGTGGTCAATACATTTGATTACTTCATAGATGCCCCAGAAGAAGTAGATGACAGAAAAACATAAATTCTTTAAAGAATCTAAGTAAAGTACGAGCTGAAAAAAATCTTACAGACTGATACAGGATCGTACCATCAGATTAAAGAAGCACTGGGTTCCCAATTCTATCCGATGCTGAATGTCAACTATGAAAGGTAAATTTTCAATTGAGCGAGACAGAAAGCTGGTGAAACGATGGATGAGTTTGTTGAAAGACTTGAGCTGCTCATCAAACACTGCAAGTTTAGTGAATTTAATGATGAAGAAGCCGTGTGCCTCAGAGTAATCGATGACTGTCTTTCAGTCTCTTTTAGAAGATGCATTTTGAGAGAGACACTCAGTCTAGAGAAGATATTAATGGTTGCAAAAGCTGATGAAAGAGCAGATCAACAAGCTGCTGATATGGAAGCTGGAACAACAAAAAATTGAATTTGCGTTGGTCATGAAAAGCAGAAGAAAAGGTTGTGTTTGTGATGTTGGTTTCCATTTCCCCATGAAAGTAAGGCCCATATCTATACTTTTTGACGCACAACTGCGCCAACGCAGTTGTGCGTCAAAAAGTTTACCGCCGGCTAACGCCATTCCAACGCGCCATGCGAGCGCCTTATTAATGGAATGACGTTAGCCGGCGCTGCAGACTGGTGTGCGTTAAAAAATGACTCACACCAGGCAGCGCCGGCGTATGGGAAAATGGGGGTTGTGCGTCAAAAAATGGTGCAAGTCAGGTCTGAGGCAAAATTCAGGCCTCAAACCGGATTTGCGCCATTTTTTTTGACGCCCAACCTCCATTGACATAAGCAAGAGACAGGAGTCATGCCCCCTTGCCCAATGGCCATGCCCAGGGGACTTATGTCCCCTGGGCATGGTCATTGGGCATAGTGGCATGTAGGGGGGCCCAAATCAGGCCCCCCAGGCCACAAAAAAAAATCGGAAAAAAATACTTACCCGAACTTACCTTTACTTCCCTGGGATGGGTCCCTCCATCCTTGGGTGTCCTCCTGGGGGGGCAAGGGTGGCAGGGGGTGTCCCTGGGGGCAGGGGAGGGCACCTCTGGGCTCCTTCCGAGCCCACAGGTCCCTTAACGCCTGCCCTGACCCAGGCGTTAAAAAACAGCGCACATCAGGCTGTGCGCCGTTTTTTAAGGCCCACCCCCTCCTGTGTGTCAAAATGATGCCAGAGTATAAATAAGGGGCACAGGCCTTAAAGTCATTTTTTGGAAGGGAACGCCTACCTTGCATATAATTAACGCAAGGCTGGTTCCCCCTTCCAAAAAATTACGCACATGGTGGAATTTTGATGCCCGCGTGGTCGGGTGTCAAAGTATAAATATGGGGCAGGGTTTGCGCCGATTGTGGGTCAAAATTTTTGCCGCACATTCGGCGCAAACAGAGTCTAAATATGCCCCTAAATGTCCAACCATAGGGCAGACATGCAAAGGTTAAGGGAAAAAAAAAACACTTCATAATGGTTTGCAAAGCGAAAGAGAATCCAATAGATGTGAGTCCTGTGGGGTTGGGAAAAATCCTTGCTCCTTGGGGTTGGAGACAATCCTTGGCTTATGCCAGTTAAAGCCTGTGTAACACAGAATGTGCCTATTCTCAGCTGGAGAAGGAGGGTTTGGCTGTTGTATGGGCCTGTGAACATGTTCATGTGTTTCTATATAGAAAACGTTTCATTATCATTACGGACCATCAAACACTATTCACTATTTTTGGAAATCCGAAAGCCAAGATGCCCCCCTCACATTGAGAGATGGGGATTGCAACTGTTAGAGCATGACTATGCCATTGTACAAAATCTGGGTAAAGATCAGAACCCTGCTGATTACTTTTCCTGAGTACCATTACATCATCACAGTCTGACATCCAAAATGGCTGAGAAGTAAATTAACTTAGTTGTGAGGTCCAGCATGCCCAAAGCCCTGTCCATTGAACAGATTATTGCAGAAAATAATGCAGATAAGAACATGCTTGTCCTCAAAGACATCATTTCAACTCAGTCGTGGAAAAGGAGCACTAGACCTATTGCTGACGATGTTGAATTTCAAAAATTCAAAATTGTACAGGATAAAATGTCTGTAACTAAGGAAGGTGTTGTAGTGAAAGGCTTGAGCATGGTTATACCTGAGAGCCTAAGAAAGCAAGTGATTGAACTAGCCCATGAAGGACTTCATGGCATTGTAGCCACAAAAAGAGCCCTATGAGACCGAGTGTGGTTCCCGTGCCTAGATGAGCGAGTTGAGAAGGAACTAAAAGAGTGCCATCTTTGTAACTGCCTTTCCTCAAATGTGACACAGCATCCATTGGCAATGTCTGACCATCCTGCACAAGTTTAGGAAAGAGTTGCAGTTGATTTCTTTGGGCCTTTAGGAAGCAGACATGATTTCATGGTAGTCATTGATGAGTATTCACGCTTTCCTTTACTAGAGGAGCTATCATCAACAATCCATGACAAGCTCACCCAGTGGCTGGATGACATCTTTGCAGCGTAGGGTATCCCTGCTATTCTCAAATATGACAATGGTCCTCCGTTCAATTAAAAGATTTCAACGAGTTTCTGGTCAGACTAAATGTCAAGCATCAAAAAGTACACATCTGTGGCCCCAAGCCAATAGTGTTGTGGAACAATTCATGGGTACCGTTAAAATGGTCAGTCAACAAGCATCGCTGGAGGGAATGTGTCAGGCCCTTCACGTCTATCGTGCAACTCCTCACTCCACCACTGGTAAGTGTCCAGCTACCTTGATATTTGGGAGGGCCATTGAAACCAAATTGCCACAGTGGACCAACTTTTGAATCCCAATAAGGCGATAAGATTGGTGTCACAGACACTTATCGAAAGTGTAAAACGAAAACATATGCCTATCGGCGTCAACAAGCTCAGGAAACAATCTTCAATGAAGGTGACTATGTCCAGGTCAAACAAAAATGAAAATGGAAAACAGACACTCTGTTTGCTGCCGATCCTCTGAGGGTGGTGACGTGCAAAGAGAACATGATGATAGCACATTGTCCCGGACAGTCCATCACATGGAACTCGTCACGTTTTAAGCACCTACTTCGACGTTCGTCAGCTCCTGCAAATATGAATGAGGTGACCCCACCTAACAGTCCAGATCAAGCATCGAAACCGGTGCCATGGATGCACAACCAGAGTGCTTCTCCAATACCTCATACCACTTCATCTGGCAACTACGGCAAGCTCCTTAATGACTTATTGAAGAAATATAATGTAACTGTTTTTTGTACTTTTTATTTAAAAAGGGGGTAGATGTAGAGTTGGGAGACTATGGCCCTCCTCCGCCGCCAGCCAATGTCATACTGCCATCAGGCCGCCTGTGCGGCCTGAACCTCACCATCCCTATTATGGTTTTCCCACTGGGCCGGCAGGCGGAAACAGGTTTTCCGCCCACCAGCCCAGAGGGGAACAGGGCCTTAACATTGCAGCCGGCTCCTAATGGACTGGCGGCATCCTGGCGGTGTCGGCGGCTGGACCGTGGTGGCTCCGCCACAGTCATAATGTTGCGGTCTGACCGCCACTTTGGCGGGGGTCCGACCGTGACCCTGGTGGTCTAGTGACCACCAGGGTCATAATGAACCTCTATGTGTGCTAGGACCCTTACAGTTCTAGCCAGATTCAAAAGAGGAATTACATAACTTGCTGGAAGGTGTCAAGGTGTGGTTATTAATGGTTATGACATTATCAGAGTGCAGTGTGTGACTGTATGCTGTGGAAGACATCTGCCACGGAGCTCTGGGTGTGGCGTGGTGTTTTGCATGGCCCCATGCTGGGGAGGACGCAAAATTTGTCTCCAGCCTTATAGGGTCTTTTGTCACTTCCTCTTCTTTCACTCCTTGCCTCCCTCACCCCTATCCTTATTGCCTTCACTATGCCCATCTCTGTCCTTACCTACGGTTTGTTCCACTGTGAATCAGTCCTCCCTAATGCAAAAATTGAGAACCCTAACCTCTCTGCTCCACTGATCTTTATGTATATGTGATGGGAGGGGAAGGGGTTGAGGGTCCTTATCTGAGCAGAATTTCTCCCTGTGCCCCTTGACCATATTCAGCAATCACCTGCATGAGGAGCAAAAGCTTTGTTCAGAAGAATGACCGCTGGCCTCTCTAGAATCCAGCTGCCCAAACCGGCAGCCCAGCATCAGCCAATCTGTCACGATCACTCAGAGCTCATCTCTATTGCCTATTCTAGGCTCGGGTTGGCGAAAGGCCTAAAAACTCATATGAATGTTCGGAGGACAAAATCGACAGGTCTGGAATACAAGACACACACTACTGATTAAATAGGTAGTGTTGGCAAGTATGCTGAAAATCCCTGCTTTTGGTTTGGTACATAGCATTGTTTGTTGGGAAATTTGAGGCTAGCACCTCTCTAGTGAACACTCCTGACACTTCGATTTTCTAGGGAAAAAATGCACCACTTGGCACTCTGTAACAGAGGTTGTCTGACAGAGAGGATCCCAATAGCCTATAATTTCCTGCTACACAGTGTTCAAAAGCAATGTAATTTCGTGCCAAAATGTTTTCCTTCTGCTTCCATCCATTCCTTCATACTCTCATTCACTGGGCTATCTGTTTGTAGTACCTCAATCAGCCACCTTTTCCTGGCATCAATGCCCATATACTGATTCTATTTTTGTCCTTTTGTAATCTGTACTAGAGTCTGATGACGTGCGTTTTGCCAAGCCAAATGGGTTTGGCATGGCACACAGAGGAGATGTTATTCCTAGGTTTATGCAATTCTATGACATTTGGCAGTCTACCAATGGCTCGAATGGGCACTATTAATGGTTAATGCCACATGTGGTCACTATGTGCTGTAAAATCATCATTTATGCGCGTGGATTATTGTTTGCCATTCCTGAATGGAACCGTTCGGTCATTTACAATGGAAACCTATGTCTGATGCAAGCGTTAGGCTACCCTTCTGTTGCTCCTGGCCGGATGAATAGGGCATATATGTTAGCTGCCTATAACTCCTTGAGCCCCCTTATGCATTAGATTACTCCTCTGTTGCTGCTGAATGGGCCCTAAGCCATCCTACTACCCACCTACAACAAGTTCATGTCCATGCTATACTTTCCTCTTGCTCCTGGGTGGAGCCTAGGCAGATCTACTCTGCCTGTCTGTAACTGGTGCACTCTTTTGGATTGTTTGTCATCACTACTCGTTGGACTAAAGATAATTTGCTGTGGCTGACTGTGTATATAGGATGTGCGTCCCCAGCGCTTCTATGTCAAACTAGGGGATTATAGACAGCATATGCCAAACTGCCTGTTTCTAGAGCATGTTGTGGACCACTTATCTGTTGTAGGTGTGTTGATGTTAAAGAGACCTGCTCATTCATTCACAACAACCAGTTAATGCAAATGGCATGTATTGCATGTCTTACTCTTCTTCCTACTACTATGCACTGAGTCGCAGCAACCTAATAAAAAATAAGAGCATCACTTTGATCACTCATGCACAATACTGGCACACTGCAATGCTCCACTCTTCCAGCTAAGCGCTCCTGTAGACAGGATAGTTTAGAAGCCATATGAAGATAAAGGGGGTCATTCTGACTTTGGCGGGCGGCGGAGGCCGCCCGCCAAAGTCCCGCCGGCAGAATACCGCTGCGCGGTCAAAAGACCGCCGCGGTAATTCTGAGTTTCCCGCTGGGCTGGCAGGCGACCGCCAGAAGGCCGCCCGCCAGCCCAGCGGGAAACCCCCTTTCATGAGGATGCCGGCTCCGAATGGAGCCGGCGGAGTGGAAGGGGTGCGACGGGTGCAGTTGCACCCGTCGCGATTTTCAGTGTCTGCGTGGCAGACACTGAAAATCTTGGTGGGGCCCTGTTAGGGGGCCCCTGCAGTGCCCATGCCATTGGCATGGGCACTGCAGCGGCCCCCAGGGGCCCCACGACACCCGTTACCGCCAGCCAGGTTCTGGCAGTCAAAACCGCCAGAACAAGGCTGGCGGTAAGGGGGTCGGAATCCCCATCCATGGAGGATTCCCTTGGGCAGCGGGAAACCGCCGGTACACCGCCGGTTTCCCGTATCTGACCGCGGCTGTACCGCAGCGGTCAGAATGCCATGGGAGCACCGCCAGCCTGTTGGCGGTGCTCCCGCGGTCGTTGGCCCTGGCGGTCCATGACCGCCAGGGTCAGAATGACCCCCTAAGTGCTGGATATTGCAGGTAGCCGAAAAAAACTACACGTGGATTTTTTGTTTAAAAAAAAAAAAATCAGCAGAGATGGTTTTAAACAAATACACATCGGACAGTTTCAGTCCCCATGAACCAAACTAAGATGCATGCAGCACAATTAAGACAACAGACGTCAGAATTCCTTGGATTCATGGGCATCAATTAACCAAAATGCAAGGTGACATGACATACCTTTGACCTTAATGACACTACAGCAAGTGACGTCATATGACGCCTGGAGGGCATCACATTACCCTAACATAACAATATTTAAGGACGCACAGTGGATAGTCGCCCACATAACACGAAGTTGCATGATTCGCTGCTCTGTGTGTTTTTTTTCATATTAAGCGCGTGTTTCATGAGTGGTGCATGGGAGTTCCCAAGTAACCAACCACCCTGTAGGTTTTAATGCACATCGGTAGACAGGCATTTGCATGAAAATCTTACACCTCCTCGATGCAGGCATAACAAGGATAAATATTATACCTTCTCATTTTTCCAACTTAGCAAGTGTGCTGCATTGTACTGCATGTATACAAAGTGGGAAAATACTTAAAGCATAGTTTTTGTACTGAAGGGATCCCTTCCCCTACAAATACTATGCTTCAAAGAATACACACACTATTGCACTATGGCACAAGTGTGCATGCTTTGGTGCATGGTTGCCAAAATGCACCAGCCAGGGGTAATCTTATTAGATATGGTTAGATTTTTTCTCTCCCCCTTTGACACAAGGCAGAGCATTTGCTCACACATACACATGCCTACCCTCACGTACACTAGCTCTCACCTGCAAACATGCATACAACATACATTTAAAACCATTTTGACTTACCAAACTGCCACCAAAGGTCTTAAGGGGCATATTTATACTCTGTTTGTGCCGGAATTGCGTCATTTTTTTTGACGCAATTCCGACGGAAAACTAACTCCATATTTATACTTTGGCGTTAGACGCGTCTAGCGCCAAAGTCCATGGAGTTTGCGTAATTTTTTAGCGTGGACACCTACTTTGCGTTAATGATATGCAAGGTAGGCGTTCCCGTCAAAATAACTGACTCCGAGGCATGTGCGCCGTATTTACACTCCCGGGCAAAATTCACGCCCGGGAGTGGGCGGGTCAAAAAAAATGATGTCCAGCGGCTTTTGCGTAGTTTTTTAGCACCTGGTCAGGGCAGGCGTTAAGGGACCTGTGGGCTCGGAAGGAGCCCAGAGGTGCCCTCCCATGCCCCCAGGAACCCCCCCTGTCACCCTTGCCCACCCCAGGAGGACACCCAAGGCTGGAGGGACCAATACCAGGGACATTAAGGTAAGTTGAGGTAAGTTTTTTTTTGTTTTTTTTTTGTGGCATAGGGGGGCCTGATTTGTGCCCCCCTACATGCCACTATGCCCAATGACCATGCCCAGGGGACAGAAGTCCCCTGGGCATGGCCATTGGGCAAGGGGGCATGACTCCTGTCTTTGCTAATTTCAATGGGGGTTGGGAGTCGAAAAAAATGGCGCAAATCGGGTTGAGGCGAAAAATTTGCCTCAGCCTGACTTGCCCCATTTTTTGGCGCCCAAGCTCCATATCCCCCTACGCCGGCGCTGCCTGGTGTACGTCGTTTTTTTTCACGCACACCAGGCAGCGCCGGCGGCTAACGCCGGCTAACGTCATTGAATAAATACGGCGCCCACATGGTGCTTCAGAATGGCGTTAGCCGGCGCTAATTTTTTTGACGCAAAACTGCGTTAGCGCAGTTTTGCGTCAAAAAGTATAAATATGGCCCTAAGTGTGCTCCATTTTATGTCAAGAACGGAGGCTCCTATTATGCTTCTCTAACTTGCTTTATTTTAATAGCAGCAGTCAAGAAACTACAACTCCCATGGGGCTTAGAAACAGAAAAGCCAATGGGAGAACCACAAAAGGAACTGATGCACCAATCACAATACACGGGCATACGTGACCACTAAGCTTGACTGCAACCAGCCCTCTTTCTTGCTGCTCGCAGTCAAAATAAGTGGTGTTTTTATACTTCTCTCGTATTATTTCAATGTTTATATAGTGACGCGTTTAATTATTTTTATTGTAGGATATCGCTTGCTCGATATTGGTTTAAGCGTGTTGTTTGAATTGTTTTCTTCCGTTTAGGCATGTCGGAGCATTGCTTCCAGCCCTTGGGCTTCAGAAGCTTCGCTCGCTCGCGCTCTCCCTGAGGCATTTCTCTGCCTCCTTTCGAACGTTCTAAACGAACGCTCCTTACCGTTGCTCTTTAACGCGCGCGTCTCGCAGCCTTGTGGAGCCCTGACTGCTCCTTTCAAGCGTTGTCGTTCCTTTGCCACGCAAGTATTTCCTCAGGCAATCTTTTTTCCTCGGTCTGACACGCCTTAGGGGCGTGTACTTCCTTTTAACTCAGTATTTCCTGGTTTGACTTAACCCTTTCAGTAGGGGCTTTTTTCCCTGTCACAGTTATATCTGTTTTTCTTCCCCTTTGACCATACTGTACAGTATTATGGATCCTCAGGATTCTTCCTTATCTAATACAAATGATTTTGGAACCCTCATTAATGAGGCTGTGGCTAAAGCTGTTTCAGCTTCTATGTCAAAAATGTCTAAGAATTTTGAGACCACTGTTCAAAACATGGTCCACAAATCCTTCCTGGCCCATTCTGCGGGGGATAGCAGAAAAAGAAAATTAAAGGATTTGTACATACAAAAACCATCCGATGGCGCTTTTTTGACTGGTGAAGTTTCTTCACCCAGGGATGAGGACGAGTTTCCTCCCAGGCCTCCTTCTCAGGAGGGCAATAGTAATCTTACTGGTAAATGTAAATCTAAGACAAAGCATTCTGTTATAGCGCCAAAACAAATTGTGATTTCCCACATTTCAGATACCGATGATGATATCGGTGATGCGGATGAGGCGGTTGACGTCTCAGATATATGGGGTTCACAATCTCAGGCTTCCCCTGCTAAAAAGCCTAAACTAAATGTTTCGGACCTGTTCTTTGCCAAAACTGTTCTAGATGCGGATGGTATCCCCATGTTCGATCCCTCGCTCCTTCACCACCCTAACTCCACAGAGTGGTCCCCGTCATCCCACGTGGGCATATACATTGCTTCCAGATTAAGAGTTCCTCTTGATAAGCAGACAAGGGCCAAATTGAGATCTGAGTGCCCCAGACCATCCCTTTTTTCTCATATTACAGCGACTCTTTCTATTGACGAATCACTCCTGACCTTTTTCTCTAAATTCGGAAAGGACCCCCGTAAGGGGGTAGACAAGGCTGGTCGAATTGCCAGGACAAGCTTCTGGATGTAGTGGGCCCCCTGGCTCGTATTTTAGACCTGGCAGAATCTGCAAAAATGGACGAAGCAGACATTGATCCTGCTGAGCTATCTTTATGGACTCAGAGAGCCTTTTATCTTCTTGGCAATGCCAATGCCTCCATGATTCACGAAAGAAGGAAAGGATTACTCCTAAAGTTGGACCCCAAATTGTCAAATCTGGCTAACATGGATCCCGGTATTAAGGCCGATGGTCGTCTTTTTGGCGATTCTTTCATTAAAGACTTGGGAAAATTTGTTTCCACTTTTTCCTCTATCGACAAGGCTCAACCAAACATCAAAAAGGTTTTCAATCAACGTGTTTTTGCCAGGGCCGGTACAGGCAGGAGCCGCTCTACCGGCCGGTCCTTCCAGGGAAACAGAGACTCCGCTTACTCCACTCATTCCACCTACGCATCTCAAGCCTACAAGCCCCAGTTCTACCCACAACGTGGTAGAGGCTACAGGGGTCGTGGTCAACGTGGATTCCGATCCAACAATAACCAAGGTAAGCCCTGTTTCTGGCCTTCCTCCAATCGGGGGCCGACTAAGTTATTTCACCCAAACATGGCACACACTGACTTCAGACCCTTGGGTTCTCAATACAATTCTAGGTTATCAAATAGAGTTCTATGCCACTCCCTACCAAAGTTACCTTCCCCCACCCCCTCATTTCTCCACAGAGATGTCCACCCTCATTTCAGAAGAAATAGCATCTCTTCTGGCAAAGCGAGACATCCAAAAAGCTCCCCTAGATCCCTCCGGTTTGATCAGTTCTCTCTTTTTGGTGCAAAAGAAGAACTAGAAGTTCAGACCCGTGATAAATCTCAGAGATTTCAACCAGTTTGTCATTTATCGACATTTCAAAATGGAGACCATTATACATCTCAGGGACATTCTCCTTCCCTTCGATTTCGTGGTCCGTCTGGACCTTCAGGATGCATATCTTTCAGTCCCCATTCATCCGAGTCACAGAAAATATCTTAAATTCCAATGGCTAGGTCAGTCATATCAGTTTTCCTCCCTTCCATTCTGCCTATCTTCCGCACCATGGTGCTTCACCAAGTTAATGAAGCCGGTCACGGCTCATCTCAGGTCTTTAGGCATCAGACTCCTAATTTATCTCGACGACATTCTCTTATTACATCAAGATCGTTCCACTCTCTTATCTCAGTTGCAAATAACTTGCTCCCTTTTGTCCCAACTCGGGTTTCTTCTCAACGAAGCAAAGTCAAATACGCTCCCATCTCAAAGGATAGACTTCTTAGGGTTCGAGATAGACTCCTCTTCCTCTACTCTCCATCTCCCGTCACAAAAAGTACATACCATAAAGACAGAAATTCGAAAAACACTCAGCAGATCTCAGATTTCTCTCAGAGCTCTGGCCAGGATTGTGGGTATTCTGTCTGCTTCAATTCAGGACACTTTTCCTGGCCCTCTACATTACCGGGCTCTTCAGAGGCTCAAAAATGCTCAAAATCCGTCATCTCAGAAGAGGTCTTGCCTATTCATAGATGGTAGCTCTCGATCACGAATCTCGTTTAGAACTCCAATGGTGGATAGACCATTTAGACGCCTGGAACGGCAGGGCTATTTTTCCATCAGCCCCCGATATTGTGTTAGAGTCCGATGCAAGCCTGACGGGTTGGGGCACCCGCTGTGGCTCAATCTCGACTGGGGGTACATGGTCACTCAAGGAGTCCAAATTGCACATCAATTATTTAGAGATGCTTGCGGGGTCCTTTGCAGTCAAAAGTCTGGCAAAGGACAGAGTACAGTGTACCATCCTCCTCCGCATGGACAATGTTTCGGCTGTCCGTTACATAAACCATCTCGGAGGAACCAGATCGAAACCTCTATCAGACCAGGGAAAAAGTCTTTGGGAGTATTGCCTCCTCAACTAAATATCCCTCTCAGCAGAATATCTTCCAGGCTCCCTCAACCAAACGGCGGACTGGCACTCGCGCTTTCTCAAAGACTACAGCGATTGGAAGCTTCATCCCTCAGTTTTCCATTCTATACTTCACAAATGGGGTCCTTTTGCCATAGACCTTTTCGCTTCCCGTCTCAACTCTCGGTTGCCCCTCTTTTTCAGTTGGCGTCCAGACCCTTCCGTTTTGGCCTCAAACGCTTTTCTGCAAGACTGGTCCAAAATGACCAATTATGCATTTCCTCCTTTCTTAATGATCACCAGGGTATTGGCCCAGATCAGGCGCCAGAAGGCCACATCAGTGCTGTTGGTCCCTTTCTGGCAGTCGCAAATTTGGTTTCCCCCTCTCTTGGAATTGGCAATCGACTCCCCCCTTCTTCTCCCTTCGTTCCCTTCTCTTCTTGACCCGCTCGGGAATACTCATCCCCTTGTCATCAACAACACTCTTCAGCTTACGGCATGGAAGGTGTCAGGACTTCCCGACCTCCCATCCCAATTTCGGATGAAGCTGCGGATCTCATCAGTAAGGCCTGGGCCCCAGGTACCAGAAAGGCATATAGTTCCGCCTGGTCGCTTTGGTCTAGCTGGTGTGTGGGAAGGGACCTCGATCCAGTTTCAGCAGATGTAAATTATGTCATTCATTTTTTGGCTGCACAGGCTGGTTTAGGTAAATCATACAGGACGATCAATCTATATCGATCAGCGATTTCCATGCACCGTGATCACATCAATGAGAAACCTGTGGGGGAACATCCCCTTCTTTGCCGCTTGTTAAAGGGAGTAACATTTTCTTGACCTCCTTTACCTAAATACTCAAAGTTGTGGGATGTGAATGTAGTACTGAATTTGTTTCTATCTTGGCAAGATAATTATGAGTTGTCTTTAAAAATGCTTTCTGCCAAACTCACTATGTTACTCTGTTTAGTTTCCATCAAACGTTTATCTGATGTTCGAGTTCTAGATGTTTCCTCTCGACAGTTTGCCCCTACAGGGGTATTATTTTCTGTTCACAAACGCACCAAATCTAATTTGCATACAGTTTTTTACCCATATTTTCCCAATCAACCTAAGTTATGTGTTGGACAATGTCTTAAATGTTACGAAGAACGCACGGCCAATCTCAGAACGTCTTCCTTTTCCCAGTTGCTTATTTCTTTTCGCAAACCCCACAGGCCTGTTTCCTCGGCAACTCTTGCCAGATGGGTTCGCTGGGTAATGTCTCTGGCGGGTATAGATAACTCTGTTTTTGGGGCTCATTCCACTAGAGGTGCTATGGCCTCTAAGGCCTTTTGGGTTGGTTCTAATTTGGAAGACATTCTGAGATCAGCCGATTTGTCTAATGATAATGTTTTCAGAACATTCTATTGTAAACCTGTACATACTGCAACTTCTGTGGTGATTAATATGCTTTAAAAAAGCATAATAGGAGCCTCCGTTCTTGACATAAAATGTAGATTTTCCTAGTAGATTATGACGGAAAGTCTTAATTTTATTAAAGACACGGAGGCGAGTATTATCCCGCCTCAAGTAGGACAATTTCCTGATTTTGTCTTCTTTTCCCTCCCTCACAGCAACATCCTCGACATCTCAACCAGCTACCTGATCGGACCCTGGTTCTACAGAGCTCGTACGCTCCCTCTGAAGCCCGACTTCGTTCCAGTGGAGTCTCCCGAACATTTCCCGACTTTCTCCTTGTCTCTTGTTTTGCTTAAACTTTGTTCAGGAACTTTGTTCTTTGATCTTGGCAGTTGCAATTATTTTCACTATTTTTCTGTTGTTTTCACACATGGACTAACCTCTCGCATCAAGAAAGAGGGCTGGTCGCAGTCAAGCTTAGTGGTCACGTAAGCCTGTGTATTGTGATTGGTGCATCAGTTCCTTTTGTTGTTCTCCCATTGGCTTTTCTGTTTCTAAGCCCCATGGGACTTGTAGTTTCTTGACTGCTGCTATTAAAATAAAGCAAGTTAGAGAAGCATAATACTCGCCTCTGTGTCTTTAATAAAAATAAGACTTTCCGTCATAATCTACTAGGGAAATCTACATTCTTTATTACACTTTTAGTGAATTATAGAATATTATTTACTATTAGAATAGTCAAAAACGGGCAGACAATAAGGAATGCGGAGTCACCCTTGTGTTCTTGGCACTGATATTGCCACCTCAGAGGCCAACGGTCGCAAAGGCAGTGCCAGGAGTGGGAAGGGGCAAGCCAGGGGTCGCAGCTGGAACCCCCTAAATGACGCCCATGCTGGGATTGCGTGAGAGAGTTTAACTGAGTCCCATGAATAGTATTTTCAGTTCATTGCCTAAGCTACATAGTAACCTAAATTGGTATTCATAATTCCAGGTTTCTATGCTTAAGGCAATGTGTTATTCATGGCAGATTTGCTTTACCAGAAAGAGTAGGGCCTGTTATATGATTTGTTTTCAGATAATTTCATGATGCCTAAGCTACATATGGTTACAATGTTATACTGGTTGTAAGGAATTTCATTTCAGGACCAGAAACTACCATTATGCATTCATCTTATAATTGACATTCCTGCAGCACCCTTAAATAATTTAGCAACAATAAAACTACAATCTAAAACACCATAGTCCATAAATAATCCTCTCGTAGAACCCTATTCCTCTGTTGAATGCCGCTCCTTAAAAGATAAGTGCCATGAATGAATAGCTGAAGTGTGAAGTGTGTTTTTTTTAAACTAACTTTAATATATGTCATGTTAAGCTTCTTATTTATGGAAGCATCATTTAAGATTTGTTTATTAAGTAAGTTGTGTATTAAGGATAAAAGCGTCACTTTTTACCAAGATTGAAATTCAAGATCATTTAAGGGTTAACGCTGTATAATTAACGGAGATCTTCAGGAAAAGATTCTATGTCAGGACCGAAGGCTTCGGATAGTGCTATCTCACTCTTTGCTGTCAACACACAGCAGCCAATAGAAAAACAGAACTACATTTCCTGATATTAAACACCCTTGTTATGACCCCCAATCAGGGCCCACCATCTGCTATATATGTCCTTAACACCTTAGTCCTTCCTCTTTCTTTGCTGCTCAACACGCAGAGATAAGTCCTTTACATTATGTTGATTTGCATTGTGATTTACATTGTGATTTTCAGCTTTTCCTCTATGGCATAGCACTCTTGCCTTCAGGCGCCTTTGTTCTGGTCGAGGTTGTGCGCGCTCGCGACGTTCCGAATAATAGTACATTATCGTTTTTGTTCGCTGTAATTCTCGGCTTTTTGACGATTCAGAAATTTGCCGGTGAGGAGTGCTTGGGCAGCCGCGCTTACGGCATCACAGTCTTCTCTCTGTTTCCTTTCTCGCGCATGAACTTCTCTTTTAAGTTCAGTGCGAGCGCGTCTGGAAACACGGAGCTCTGAAGGATTTGAGCTTGTGCGCCCTCCGTTTTATGCACAGAGGGGCTGGAATAAACGTTAGAGCTCTGCTCTAGAGGTTTTTTGGTGCCACCTCCTCTGCAATAATTGTGATTTGCCTATTCATTACAAAAAATACCGTCTGGGAGAAATTCTTCCAGTTTTTTCTCTGCACCTGGGTGTTTTTCCCCCTCCATAAATATTATTCTTGTGCTTTGGAACCTCTAAAAGAATTCAAGTTACAATACCAAGACGATGATCAGTTTGGGGTTTATGAAGCCGGTCAATTTGATCAGCATATGGAAGAACACCTGGTGGAAGCTCTTGACTTCCACGTGCAGGATTCTGTAAATAAGGCCCTGGTGAAAGCCTTGCGCCCTTTTGCACAACCCATTTTTAATTATGGGGTCAGGCGTTTTGGCGCAGGCTCGGGGAACCCCAACACCACAGAGGTCAATATAAATGAGCCTGGCCAGTCATCTTCGTATGACCCTTTGGATCAATCCTTGAATGCGATCTTAAATGATAATGAATATGAATCTTTAGGAAGCCACAAAGATGCTCAGTCCTCCCGGACTAATCAGAACTCTTCTGACGACTCCAATTCTTCTGACTCTGAGGATAAATCGTCCCCC
This sequence comes from Pleurodeles waltl, assembly GCF_031143425.1. Classification (NCBI taxonomy): domain Eukaryota; kingdom Metazoa; phylum Chordata; class Amphibia; order Caudata; family Salamandridae; genus Pleurodeles; species Pleurodeles waltl. The sequence continues at coordinate 664,984,533 of NC_090445.1, read as the reverse complement.
GATAAAACGCAAGGTAAACGCAAACGCAAAACGCGTCATGCTGAAGATCCTTTGAGCTCAAGCTAGTAAGAATTAACTTTTTGATCCCGAGGCTCTGATACATCCCAGATCAACTGAATAGACTCCTTGTCAAGAAGTGGCTGTGTATGTCGAATCTCAACTTCGGAAGAGCTTTGAAAAAGACATTCGCAGTACATTGAGTTTTGAATGCCCTCGTCCTGCCCTAGCCGGTACGGTAGCAGATACCCCCGAGCTAGATCCCCATATGGTTACTTTTCTAAAAAGGTATGCTAAGGATCCTAAAAAAGGTATTGACAGGGCCTGGTGGGGATGTCAGGATAAATTGCCGGATGTTTCGGGTCCTCTCACGAAGATCCTGGACTTGGCAGTTCAGGCCAAAGAATCACAGGAAGACATTGATCCAGACTTATTGCTTGAATGGGCCCAAAGTGTCATTTGCCTATTAGGCAATGCTAATTGTTCCATCTCCACGGAACGCAGGAAGTCTCTCCTGCTACATATTGAGCCCAAGCTACCTCAATTAGCGTGTACTGATCCTGGCCCTGCGGCCAATGGACTTCTTTTTGGCGACCGATTTGTTAAAGATCTTGCCAAGTATGTGGCGACCTTTTCAGCTTTGGATAAGGCCCAGACCTTTATCAAAAAGGTTTTTAATAGTGGCCCTTTACGCAGGGCCGGACGCGTTGGGGGTCGAGCACCAGGCCGCATCTATTCCCAGTCCTCACATCCTTATCACAGAGGCAGAGGTAATTCCAACTTCCAGGACAACTCCAATTTCTATCCCTCAAGTGGCAGATGCTATAGAGGACGCAATCCAAGAGGACCTCACAGAAGAGAACAGTATAAACAAGTTTCCTCTGAAGCAGGTAAAGCTTCTTTCTTTCCAGGAGGTTTTGTTGGGGGGCAGAGTGAGTTTATTTATATACAATAGGGCCTTATTCATTCAAGATGCATGGGTTTTGGAGACTGTGACAGGTTATCATCTGGAGTTTTACTCAACTCCCGAACAAGAATTCCCTCCTCTTCCTCTCAGTTTTTCCCAACTAGAGAGCTGTTTCATAGATCAGGAGATAGAAGCTCTGCTTCTAAAAGGAGCCATTGTTCATTCTTCCCCTCATCCCAGAGGGTTTATCAGTACTATCTTGCTGGTGCAAAAGAAAGGAGGGTGATCTCGGCTGGTGCTCAATCTTCGGCAATTCAATGCTTGGATTGTGTATCGCCATTTCAAGAGGGAGGGCATTCATTTGCTCCGAAATCTCTTACTAGAGGGAGATTGGATGGTCTGTTGAGATCTCAAGGATGCCTATCTGGCCATTCCTATTTTCGCGCCTCATCGTTGCTTCCTTCAATTCTTCTGGCGAGGCAATTGTTATGAGTTTGCAGCTCTTCCCTTCGGGCTTTCTTCCGCCCCCTGATGCTTCACCAAACTCATGCTTCCAGTCATAAAGTGGCTCAGAGAGAAAGCAGTGTGTCTCATAGTGTATCTCATGGCACAAGAGAGACGTCTTGCTCTTCTCCACCTCTCTTGGACGATTCAATTACTTCAGGATTTGGGCTTCATTATAAATGCGGAAAAGTCCCAGCTAGATCCTACTCAGACGATAGAGTTTCTAGGTTTCAGGATAGATTCCATTTTGTCTCAATTGAAACTCCCTTTGACCAAGAGATTGGCGATCAAAAAGGAGTTGAGGATAGCATTGTCTGCTCCTTCGATTTCCTTCAGGGTTCTAGCCTGTCTGGTGGGCCTCCTAGCTTCATCCATTCAAGCCATGTTTCTGGGCCCTCTACATTGTCGAGCTCTTCAGAGGTTGAAGATTATGCATCTTCAAAAGGGGCTTGCTTATTCAGAGCTGATAGTTTTATCTCAGGAAGCCAGGACGGAACTCCAGTGGTGGTTAGCTCACATGAATGCTTGGAATGGCAGAGCAATTTTTGCCTCTGTTCGGGAGGTGGTCATAGAGTCGGTTGCCAGCAGATGGGGCTGGGGAGCCAGATGTGGCCAGATAGGCGGGTCGGTGGTACCCGGAAGAGCTCCAATTACACATCAATTGTCTAGAGCTCCTGGCGGGCTCGTTTGCGGTGAAGGCTCTGTCCCCTCTCAAGTCGAATTGTTGTATCCTACTAAAAATGGACAACATTTCTGCAGTGAGATATATCAACAAACTGGGGGGAACTTGATCCACGATGTTGGCGGAGATCGCAAAAGATTTTTGGCATTTTTGCCTAGCTCACCAAATCTCGATTACAGCAGAGTACATTCCGGGCAAGGTGAATGTAATAGCAGACTGGAATTCTTGGTATCTCCAAGATGCCAGCGATTGGAGATTGCACTCCAGGGTTTTTCAATTTCTGAACCATCTTTGGGATCCTTGCACAGTGGATCTGTTTGCATATCACCTGAATTCTCATCTTCCACGATTTTACAGTTGGAGACCAGACCCGATGGCACTAGGGTCAGATGCCTTCCTGCAGTCCTGGACGGGGGAATTGAGTTACGCATTTCCTCCTTTTTGATTCACAGGGTTCTCTCCCTGGTCCTTCAACAGAGTGTGGAGATGATTTTGATAACCCCATGCTGGAAAGCTCAATCTTGGTTCCCAGTAGTATTGTCCCTGTGTTGTGCAGCTGCTGTGCAAATTCTGAATTCAATGGATCTCTTATTAGATCCTCTGGGACAACCTCATCCTCTTGTTCTGGATGGCAAGTTGTTGCTCATGGCTTGGAGAATTTCAGGCTCCCCGAACAACTGTCTGAAGTTCTTCCTCTCTCAATCCTTGGCGCCTAGTACACATAAGAGATATGCCTCCGCATGGAAGTGATGGTTGGATTGGTGTAGTCAAGGGAGTGTGCAAATGATCGCAATTTTTTTGTCCCAGTTAGCGTCACAAGGACTTGCTTACAGAATGATTAATAACTTCCATTCTGCCATTTTGGCTAAGCATCCTCGAGTTGAGGGTAAGCTTATTGGGGAACATCCTTTGATATGTAAGCTTTTATGTGGTATACGGTTAGTACGTCCTCCTCTACCCAAATATTATGCTTTATGGGATGTAAATATTATCTTGAAATTCCTGGTTTCTTGGCCAGCTAATGAGGGTCTATGAAGAAAACAGTTGTCTGCTAAACTAACTATGTTACTTTGCCTGATTTCATGTCGAAGGGTATCTGATGTTAAAGCCCTGGATATCGCAGGTAGAGTATTTACTCCTACAGGAGTTTCTTTTCGGATTTCTAAAGGACAATTGTTAATTTAATTGCAGAAACCATTTGGACCTGTGTCTTCAGCCACCTTAGCTAGATGGGTCAGATGGCTGTTGTAGGAGGCAGGAATTGATATCTTTGTTTTTGGAGCTCATTCTGTTAGAGGAGCTATTGCTTCTAAAGCTTTTAATTTAGGTTCTAGACTTGAAGACATCCTGACTGCGGCTGATTGGTCTTCAGATTCTACTTTTAAGTTATTTTATCATAAAACCGATTGTGGATGTAACTTCTGGGGTAATTGCTCGGCTTTAAACTAGCATAATCCGAAGCCTCCGGTCCTGACATAGAATCAATTTTTTTTATAGCTGACGCAACAAGAATTTTCAGTTCTATTAAGGACACGGAGGCGAGGATTATCCCACCCGTGTTTTTGGTAACAATTTAATGTAAAGTTGTATTTATGTCAATTACATTGATATAATAATGATATAACTCTCCCTTTGTTAAGATTGTTTGATTTATTAAGATATAGTATTATGTAAAGTTTTTCTTTTTCAGACGAGAAAGCTACGTGAAAGAATTCCACGGAGACTTGACTGAGTTCTTCATGGAAAGCTATTCGATTTAAGTTGCACCGTTGTGCTGTTCACCTCCCGTGTTTGGGATTCCCGTGGTTCAACAACAGGAATTCTCTTGGCTGATGGTTCGTCATTGGTTGCTGAATATTAAGCAAAAAAGGAGGAAGGACTAAGGTGTTAAGGACATATATAGCAGATGGTGGGCCCTGATTAGGGGTCATAACGAGGCTGTTTAATATTGGGAAATGTAGTTCTGTTTTTCTATTGGCTGCTATGTGTTGACAGTAAAGAGTGAGAGAGCATAATCCTCGCCTCCGTGTCCTTAATAGAATTGAAAATTCTTGCCACGAAAGCTAGACATTTTTTGATTGTTGCTGGAGATCAAGGAGTGTTAAGGTTAAAAGGAGAGTTTATTGGGATAGGATGAAGGTTTTAGTATTATATTAGTGTAGATTTATTAGTATTTAAAATGATAGATTAGTGTGTTATTGTTTATAGCATTTTTAAGTTAAAATGTAGGTATGGGTTCAGAACAGGGAAGTAGAATGGAAATATCTGGATCAAAGATAAGTGAGGAGGTTAATAGGAGATTAATTCAGCATGAAATGAAGGTGCAGGTTAAGGAGACAATTGATAATATATTAAAGGATAAGAAAAGAAAGATGTTGTGTAAGGTGATGAGTTGTATTCCTTATTTGAAGAGGAGGAGATAAAAGGTGAGAAGGGAGGGAAAAAGTTAAAAAAGAGGAAACACTTAGAAGGCATTACAATGTCAAACAAGCACTGCCATAGTCAATACATCTCGCCGCTGGGATTTTTAGCCATGCAGCACATTAACATTGATGCGGTGCCGCAAGGGACTGAAAGGCTATACAGACACTTTGGGCAACAATTAAGTTCAATTCCTAATTCCGAGAATCAGCACTGTGTAAGCACCTGAAAGCAACAGATGTAAATTCGACAATTGCAGCAGAGCGTTTATGGGTTTGCCAAACAATGAGGTCAATACTGTGCTCCAGAGAAGCATGTTGGGGGAGTGGTCTAGTCACAGGTAGCACCCATTGTCGCATCAGGCAAATAAAACATGCTATGTTGCCCCTTGCATACCTCGAGAGAACTGCTCCCGGCCCGCCAGCACTATAATGCGAACAATAGCTCTGTGAAACAAGTGAACACGCTCCTCCAGCAAGAAAGCAGAAGTCGCCACCCAGCAACACAGAACACTTGTCTGAATGCCCGCAAACACTAGAGTCAACCAGCCTGCCCCCAATCACCGAGGAGAACCAAGACACACCTCCCACAGCTGGCCAGAGACAACACAGCGGACCTCTGGCTCAAGCACAGAAAAAGGTGAAGAGAGGAGTCTCAGAAGCTGCAGCCCCGCAGGCAGACACCTCCTCCCTCCCTCACCATACTTCCTGACTGCTCCCGCTGCCCACTCTCACCGGTAACTGCAGGAATCATCCACAGTCCATCCACACCCCACATTACGGCTGCAGGCATTGTAGTTTAGCATTCCTAAATGGTCCGCATGGCCACATAACCCCACCAGCACTGCACGGTACTGAAGGTGCCACAACCCAAGCCACTGGAGCACGCGCACCACCCCTGCCTGAAGTGATTGTAGCACAAACTAGACACAGCAGAACTACGAGGAGGCATGTCTTCAGCTGTACTTTAGCACAAATGGACCTTAAAATAAAACAAGTAACGTGGTGGAAGCGATGAGGGACAGGACGGGGGCACCAGTCATAAGGGGTGGTGAGAGGCGAACGCAGTGACATTGGAGGAGGTGGGAGGGAGGAATGCTGTATTGAAATGCAAGCAGCCACAGGCATCTAAGCTGGACACAGGCAAACAGTAAGAGGAGCAGGAAAACAAGAAAAAACATAGTCCTCCAAAGAACAGATAACAAACCAAAGCGTAATCTTACAGTACGTGGTCCCTGCTCCTTGAGAAAAGGAAAGAGAAGAAAGGAGGGACAAAGATGCAGGACTGAACACTAGCAAGCAATGTTTTGAAGGACACTGAAACAAACAAATGAAATGGCTTTAAGCCCACAAGAAGTGTACTAAAGTATACAAGAGGTCATATGCGGATGGATTTAACTCCATTAGAAAGAAGAGTGTCCAAAGCGGCACACAAAGGAAAGGTGTCCAAAGCGACACACAGGATGATGAATTTTATGAGATGGAGTTGGCAAATGGATTGTTGTCTGACAACAGTAACGAATGTGATGGATATGTATTTGATATTCAGCAGGATGACACGTTCAGTGCTGAAAATGAGAATATTGAAGGTGCAACCGCAAAAGAGGTTTTAAGAAATCCTTTAGGATAGGAGATGTTTTCACCATATAATTTAAAGCAAGGAGTGGCCAATGGATCACATGAGCAAGTTCATTAAAGAGTGGGTGAGGAAACCCTTAATTTAAAGAAGTGAAAAGGGTTTTGAGAACTGAGTGCTCAAGGCCCGTAATTGACAAGAAAGTTTGTTGCACTCCAAATTTAGACCCAGAAATGATTATTTTTTTATTCAGCCTGATCAAAGACCCACACTAAGATCTGGATAAATCCTTAAAACAATGCTGAGACAAGGTAATGGATGATGGATGTTCTAGGTCCTTTGGCAAAGATCTTTGATATGGCGGAGGTGGCTCTATTAATGACTCAACAGTAGATCTAGAGTTACTCCATGGGTGGCGTTAGAGGGCCATTATTTTATTGGTGAATGCAAATGCAGGCTTAATGCCTGAACAAAGGAACGCCATTTTGATGAAGATAAGCCAAAAACTGGGGTATATAGCTGAGAAAGAAACCAAGCAAAAATGCAAAGTGTTTACTTTTTGGAAAAGGTTTGGTTAAGACTGCCTTGGATAAGGCACAGGTAAACATGAGAGAGGATTTGGGAGGAGGTATTTTTTGAAAGGGCCAGTAGAAGGGGACTTTCAACTGGCAGAGTAGTACAAAGGTCCCCATATAATTATTAGTACCGAGGGTATGGAACATGTTATCAAGCCTCTCCAAACGTTTACCCAAGTAGTAGAAAAAAGGAATATCAGGAAGATGAAGATTGGCACGTGGACGGGACCAGAATTACTCAGGATCACAAGATGAGTATGGAGACTATTTTTTATTTTTCCCGGGGAAAAGTAGGGAGGACTATTAAGATACTATGTGAAGGCATGGGAAACAATAACACAAGATCCATGGTTACTAGAAACTGTACAAGTTATGAAATAGAGTTTGTGTAGCAACCACATCAGGTAAAGGAACAAAGGGAATTAAGTCTAACAGAAAAGCAAAAATCAGTAGTGGATTCAGAGATAGAATCCATGATACGGTGCAATAAAGCATATGGAGAAAGTTCCAGGAATTATGTAAGCGTTCTCTTTATAGTAGAGAAAAAAGACAAAGGATGGAGGCCAGTAATAAATCTGAGGGATTTAACTAGGTATTTGGGGTATAGACATTTGAAGATGGAAGGAATCCATTGTTTGAGAGACAGGTTATTAAAAAAACGATTGGTTAGTTAAGTTAGATCTGAAGGATGCATTTTTCACAATCCCTTTGGAAAAGGGAAGTCAGCAGTTTTTACAGTTCAGATGGAGAAAACAGTTGAATCAGTTTCAATGCCTATGTTGTGGATTTTCTTCCGCTCCATGGGGCTTCACAAAAGTGATGAGAGCAGTGATGGTTCATTTGAGAGAGAGAGAGAGGGGGGTGTCCAGTTAATAGTATACCTAAAGCACATATTGATCATTTCCCAAGATTTAGAAGAATTGAAGAAATAAATTATATTAGTGAAGAGCCTGTTGGAGGAATTGGGATTTTTGATCAACAAGGAGAAGTCGATATTATTACATTCACAAAAGATTTCATATTTTAGATTCCAGATAGATACGATCAAGGTTGTGTTACAGCTACCAGAGACAAAAGTGAAAACGGTAAGGAAAGAAATACGGTTTGAGGAAGGCCATGCTGTCTTTAAGGGATTTAGCTCAGATGGTAGAACTGTTAACATCTTCAATTTAGGCAATTTTCCGAAGCCATGTGAATTCTCGTGCATTACAGGAAGAAAAGGAGATGCTTTGGGGAAAGGTCATTGGTATGGAGACAGAATAGCACTGAATCAAGAAGTGAGGGAGGAGTTGAATTGGTGGTTACAAAATATGTAAGTGTTAAATGGATGGGCCATTTTTGGATGTGTCCCGGACTTTATTTTGGAAACAGATGCCAGCTTGAGAGGCTGGGGAGTATAGTTAGGAGAACAACAGACAAGTGGAAAATGGACAGAAAAGGAGAGGATGAGGCACATAAATTGTTTGGAGTGAACAGCAGTATCATTTGCTATGAGAAGTTTCAAGGAAATTTTGAAAGGTCAAACAGTGTTAATGAAGATGGAAAATGTGTCAGCTGTGGCCTATATCTATTAAGTCAGAGGGAGAAGACCCCATGGTTTGTCAACATTACTGAAAGAAGTTTGGTATTTTTGTTTGGAGCACAAGATAAAGGTGAAGGCGAAACACTTACCAGAAAAGTTGAATATGAGAGCAGAGAAGTGATTATAGTGATTGAAAGCTGAACCAGTGGTACTTCAGGAAAATAGAAGAAATTTGGGGTCCTCTGGAAGTGGATCTTTTTGCCAGCAGATTGACATTCCAAATAGAGAGGTATTACAGTTAGATGCTAGATCCAGGGGGTTATGCAGCTGACGCATTTCAGCAGATTTGGAGGGGGATGAGAGCCTATGCCTTTCCTCCATTTGCAATGATCCAGAGGGTTCTTTTGGACCCGAGAACAGACACATATCAGTTAGTGTTGGTGACTCCATTTTGGGTGTCTCAAGTGTGGTTTCCATCAGGGATAGAATTGGTGGGCGCAATACCTTTTTGTGATTCCAGCAATTAAAGGATTACTAATGAAAGGAGAAGGAGAAGAACATCCTTTAGTGAAGGACAAGGTGTTAAACCTTCTTGTATGGCAAGTGTCAGGAGATCTGAATGATTCAAGGGACTTTCAAACAGGGCTGCTGACCTGCTCGAGGTGTTTTGGGCACCAGGAACAAGAAAAAGATATAAGGGAATGTGGAGAATACAGGCTTGCTGGTGCGTGGAGAGGAGTTTGGATACTGTAGAGACACCCATTGTGGAGATAGTTAATTTTCTGGTAGAGTCATTTGAAAAAAGTTTGATTTACAGAACAATGAATTGTGATAGATCAGCGATTTCAGCTGGATATGTTCAAGTGGATGGAAGATCAGTGGGAGCAAATACTATAGTATATAGAGTTTTAAAGAGTATGAGGCTGAGAAGACCACATAGAGCAAGTTATGATGCTTTGGGGATGTGAATATGGTATTGTTTTTATTTGAGTTTTGTCTGGTAATTAAATATTTAGATTTGAAAAAAGCTTTTGGTTAAGTTAGCAACTTTACTATGTTTGATATATTGTAAAAGTGTATCAGATGTTAAAGCATTGGAGGTAAGTAACAAGACTTTGGTCCAGATTGGGTATATTTTGAAATCTGCAAACATACAAAGACATTGTCTGAGTCAGTCTTATATCCAAGTTTCACTGACTGTAATAAGTTATGTGTAGTGGTATGTTGGACTGCATATGAGAATAAAATGATGGCATACAGAAAAGATGAGGAGGATCAATTGTTGATATCTTATGTTAAAACTAATGGTGCGGTGAGTAATGCTACTATTGCCAGATGGATTAAATGGGTGATGGAAAAAGCAGGAACGGATGTGCAAATATTTAGAAAAACCTTCCATTAAGAAGTGTAATGGTGAGTAAAGCTTTTTTTGTTTGGTGGAAGATCGGAGGAAACTCTGAAAGCAGCTGACTGGTCAAATGCGAGTACCTTTGCAAAGCTTTACTTTAGACCAGTAAAGCATATGGCAAATGTGGTTTTCAAGGGCTTTCAACATGCATAATGGTAGACTCCAGTCGCATAATGCTAGACACGAGTCTTGAAATTAAATGGTGATTCTCCAAGTGTTACGAATAGAGAATCAGTATTTCATTAAAGTACCAGTGGTACTCACAGTCTTTAGTGTCATCAAGGACATTCCAAGAGAGCGTCTCCATAGCCATAAGATACCAGAGCCAGGCATGCCAATATGTGATTTCTCGAGGATCCTTCCTTTTCCACAAGTCTGCCACATTTTTTTTTTTTTTTGCTGCACCTAAGTCGTTCAAGGGGAGGATTTTATCACCTTAGATTGATATTGTAGTTCTTGAAGGAGCTCCCCAAATTATGCAAGTGTCAAAACCTGTGGAATGTGATATCCCAGTATAACTCTGAGGTTGTTCAAGATCTCTCTCCAGAAGGGTTTTATCCTAGGGCACGACCAACATTTGTGAATCAAGTCTCTCAATGCTCCACACTCTCTCCAGTGAAAAGGGCTCACCCTATGGAGGAACTTGTGTAGTTTAGCCAGATGCATGTACACGTCATATAGTAATTTATAATGGGATTCTTTGCCTAGGACATTATGTGATAATTTGTTTAAATTGCGCCATACACATTCCGTTGTTGCCCTGTGAGTTTCCTTCCCATAAGAGTGCGCCAGTTGGTCTCAAGGGCTGTGTGCGTGGAAGCATTTTGTGATGAATAACTGGTAGAGGGCGAGATTACCCCTTTGGAGCCAGTGATATATTGTGGTGGCACTGTCTTTAATGGTTGAGTGCCATACCAAATGTCTTAATTGAGAATAGTGTAATATCTCATGTTCACTCAATTTAAACTCTTTTTTGCATTCAGGGGATGGTTTCAACCATCTTTATAATTCATATTTCTTACTCTGAGACAGTCATCGCCCAGGTCAAGCATCAAAAAGGCACAGGGGATAATGCTGGTGTAAATTAGGGATTACAGTGGATTAATGTGTGAGGTGATGGATATGTGGTCAAGTGTAGTTTATTATTGCTGTCCTCCCAGGTTTCCAGGGTCGTGGTGGTGGGGGTGCTTAGATATACATTCAGGGGTCTGTCTCATTTGGGCTTCCAAATTGAGTACCACAGGGATGGGCCACTTATGTAATATGCGTGTACACCCATCTAAACCTAGTCACACATTGGTGGTCATTACAACCCTGGCGGACGGTGTTAAAGATGCGGTAATACCGCAAACAGTCAGACGGACAAAAAAAGGGAATTATGACCCTGGCGGAAACCGCCAACAAAGACAGCCACTTTAACACACCGCCCGCCACGGCGGTACAGACAAGCAGCGCGGCGGTCACCGCCAACAGACAGGCGGGAGACAATGTACCACCCACAGTATCACAACAGGCCAATCCGCCACCTTTTCCGGGGCGGATTCACCGTGGATAAAAACACGGCGGAAACAGCTTTTGCTATGGGAAAACACTCACCTTCTACACATCCCACGAGGAACGACGACTCCATGGAGCCGGAACTCCAAATACTACCTATCCTTGTCTTTCCGCTCCTTCACGACCAACAGCGACGTAGGCGCAGAAGATACCGGTGAGTTCTGCACCTACGACACGGGGGAGGAGGAGGCAAAAGTTAGGGGGACACCCACCAAACACCCCCACCCCCACCCTCACATAGTACAACATACACACCAATGCAGTCACAAAAAGAACAGTAACAACCCACAATCCCCCCGGAAGAATGCAAAGACAATGCGAATTTCGGGCAAACATTATAATGTGCCAATATACATGTCATACAAAAATATACAAATATATGTATTCCAAAATCACTCATATTTACATAAATAATCCGAGAAGTATTGCAGATATGTACACAACAATGTCCGTGCACAAACAGTCCAAAAATGCATGGGCGAGGCCCACAATAGATACCTGACCAAAATCCGAGAGAACACTGCCGGGGCATCAGATAGAAACACTACAGGCACCTCAGGGGGAAGGGAAGGGGGGCACCTCAGCCAGATGAATGCAAAGCCAGATCCACGACGGGGCTCCATGCCCATTGATGTATCCTGGAGAGTGCAAAGCCACAGTCTCTCAAGTCTCTACAGTGGGTGGCTTGCCCACTGTTCAATCCTGGGGAGTGCAAAGCCACAGTCTCTCAAGTCTCTACAGTGGGTGGCTTGCCCACTGTTCAATCCTGGGGAGTGCAAAGCCACAGTCTCTCAAGTCTCTACAGTGGGTGGCTTGCCCACTGTTCAATCTTGGGGAGTGCAAAGCCAAAGTCTCTCAAGTCTCTACAGTGGGTGGCTTGCCCACTGTACCATCCTGGGGAGTGCAAAGCCACAGTCTCTCAAGTCGATGCAGGTCCATACTGGTACTGGGGGGTGACTGGTGCCCAGACTGGATGAGTCTCCCTGTGAAAGGTAGTGTCCTGTCACTGTCCCAGCTGCACATGGGATAAGGATGCCTGATGTGGTGGGCCATTCATTCCTACCCGGTGCATTGCCCTGTTCAGCGGTGCTTTGCCATGGCGGTCTCTGGACTGTTCAGCAGTGCTTTGCCGTGGCGGTCTCTGGACTGTTCAGCAGTGCTTTGACATGGCGGTCTTTGCCCTGTTCAGCGGTGCTTTGCCATGGAGGTTCTGGACTGTTCAGCGGTGCTTTGCCATGGCGGTTCTGGACTGTTCAGCGGTGCTTTGCCATGGCGGTCTTTGCCCTGTTCAGCAGTGCTTTGCCATGGCGGTCTCTGGACTGTTCAGCAGTGCTTTGCCATGGCGGTTCAGGACTGTTCAGCGGTGCTTTGCCATGGCGGTCTCTGGACTGTTCAGCTGTGCTTTGACATGGCGGTCTTTGCCCTGTTCAGCGGTGCTTTGCCATGGCGGTTCTGGACTGTTCAGCGGTGCTTTGCCATGGCGGTCTCTGGACTTTTCAGCGGTGCTTTGCCATGGCGGTCTCTGGACTGTTCAGCGGTGCTTTGCCATGGCGGTTCTGGACTGTTCAGCGGTGCTTTGCCTTGGCGGTCTCTGGACTGTTCAGCGGTGCTTTGCCATGGCGGTCTCTGGACTGTTCAGCGGTGCTTTGCCATGGCGGTCTTTGCCCTGTTCAGCGGTGCTTTGCCATGGCGGTTCTGGACTGTTCAGCAGTGCTTTGCCATGGCAGTCTTTGCCCTGTTCAGCGGTGCTTTGCCATGGCGGTTCTGGACTGTTCAGCGGTGCTTTGCCATGGCGGTTCTGGACTGTTCAGCAGTGCTTTGCCATGGCGGTTCTGGACTGTTCAGTGGTGCTTTCCCATGGCGGTCTTTGCCCTGTTCAGCGGTGCTTTGCCATGGCGGTCTCTGGACTGTTCAGCGGTGCTTTGCCATGGCGGTCTCTGGACTGTTCAGTGGTGCTTTGACATGGCGGTCTTTGCCCTGTTCAGCGGTGCTTTGCCATGGCGGTTCTGGACTGTTCAGCAGTGCTTTGCATTGGCGGTCTCTGGACTGTTCAGCGGTGCTTTGCCATGGCGGTCTCTGGACTGTTCAGCGGTGCTTTGACATGGCGGTCTTTGCCCTGTTCAGCAGTGCTTTGCCATGGCGGTTCTGGACTGTTCAGTGGTGCTTTGCCATGGTGGTCTCTGGACTGTTCAGCAGTGCTTTGCCATGGCGGTCTTTGGCCTGCTCAGCGGTGCTTTGCCATGGCGGTTTTGGACTGTTCAGCGGTGCTTTGCCATGGCGGTCTCTGGACTGTTCAGCGGTGCTTTGCCCTGGCGGTCTCTGGACTGTTCAGCGGTGCTTTGCCATGGCGGTTCTGGACTGTTCAGCGGTGCTTTGCCATGGCGGTCTTTGCCCTGGTCAGCGGTGCTTTGCCATGGCGGTTCTGGACTGTTCAGCGGTGCTTTGCCATGGCGGTTCTGGTCTGTTCAGCAGTGCTTTGCCATGGCGGTTCTGGACTGTTCAGCGGTGCTTTCCCATGGCGGTCTTTGCCCTGTTCAGCGGTGCTTTGCCATGGCGGTCTCTGGACTGTTCAGCGGTGCTTTGCCATGGCGGTCTCTGGACTGTTCAGCGGTGCTTTGACATGGCGGTCTTTGCCCTGTTCAGCGGTGCTTTGCCATGGCGGTTCTGGACTGTTCAGCGGTGCTTTGCCATGGCGGTCTCTGGACTGTTCAGCGGTGCTTTGCCATGGCGGTCTCTGGACTGTTCAGCGGTGCTTTGACATGGGGGTCTTTGCCCTGTTCAGCGGTGCTTTGCCATGGCGGTTCTGGACTGTTCAGCGGTGCTTTGCCATGGCGGTCTCTGGACTGTTCAGCAGTGCTTTGCCATGGAGGTCTTTGGCCTGTTCAGCGGTGCTTTGCCATGGCGGTTCTGGACTGTTCAGCGGTGCTTTGCCATGGCGGTCTCTGGACTGTTCAGCGGTGCTTTGCCATGGCGGTCTCTGGACTGTTCAGCGGTACTTTGCCATGGTGGTTCTGGACTGTTCAGCGGTGCTTTGCCATGGCGGTCTTTGGACTGTTCAGCGGTGTTTTGCCATGGCGGTCTCTGGACTGTTCAGCGTTGCTTTGACATGGCGGTCTTTGCCCTGTTCAGCGGTGCTTTGCCATGGCGGTCTCTGGACTGTTCAGCGGTGCTTTGCCATGGCGGTTCTGATACGGACCTTGGTGTGTGGCATGACGATTTCCACACTGGACATTGGTGTGTGGCATGACGATTTCCACACTGTACATTGGTGTGTGGCATGACGATCTCCATACTGGAAATTGGTGTGTGGCATGACGATTTCCACACTGGACATTGGTGTGTGGCATGATGATTTCCACACTGGACATTGGTGTGTGGCATGACAATTTCCACACTGGACATTGGTGTGTGGCATGACGTTCCATCATTGCCCAGCGGGGCTGTGGCATCCTGGCCCCGCCTGGGCTGTGTCTTGTGCGTTGGTCTCAGGACCAGTCACGATACTTGGTCCCTCCTGGGCTGTGTCTTGTGAGGTGGTCCCAGGACCAGTGACGATACTTGGGCCCTCCTGGGCTGTGTCTTGTGCGGTGGTCTCAGGACCAGTGAAGATACTTGGGCCCTCCTGGGCTGTGTCTTGTGCGGTGGTCTCAGGACCAGTGACGATACTTGGGCCCTCATGGGTTGTGTCTTGTTCGCTGGTCTCAGGACCAGTGACGATACTTGGGCCCTCCTAGGCACTGACTCTGGCTGTGGGCTCTGGACCCGTTACGATACTTGGGCCCTCCTGAGCACTGACTCTGGCGGTGGGCTCTGGACCCGTTACGATACTTGGGCCCTCCTGGGCACTGACTCTGGCAGTGGGCTCTGGACCCATTACGATACTTGGGCCCTCCTGGGCACTGACTCTGGCAGTGAGCTCTGGACCCATTACGATACTTGGGCCCTCCTGGGCACTGACTCTGGCGGTGGGCTCTGGACCCATTACGATACTTGGGCCCTCCTGGGCACTGACTCTGGCGGTGGGCTCTGGACCAGTGACGACGGTGCTGGCGGTTGTGTCTGGACCGCCGGAAATGATGGCGCACTTCTCCGCCGTGCCACTCACAACAGGCTGGGCAGACTTCCTCGGGACCTTCCCCACCTTTTTTGGAGTTACAGCTGACTCACCAATCGCCTTCGATCCCATTTCACTTGTTGTCCCACCAGGAGTCTTGACACGGTCCCATCGTCCACTCTCCAATTTCGGAGCCTTTACAGGGGGTGGGCTGCCAGTGCCTTGGCTCCGGGTCCTACTGCCTGCCCTGGTGGACGGTGCACTCCAAAAACTTGGAACACGCACCACTGGTACTGGTGGCTTTTTGGCTGAGGCACTACGACAGGACTGATGAATTGGAGGGGGGGTGGGGGCAAAAAGGTCAAGTTGACAGAGGGACAGTTTCTGACGAACACTGGGATGGGTAGCTGGAGGGGGTCTGGGAGTGGAGGAAGAGGAGGTGGTTGTAGGAGGTGTCACTTTAGCTGTTTTGGGTGCAGGTGCAGGTACTGGAGGCTGTCGTGAGGTGGATGGATGTTGGGTGAGTGATTGCCGGCGTTTGGGTACTTTGGGAGGGGGCGTCACAGACACACTGGGAGAGGACACAGGGGACGTGTAAATGGCAGTGGAGGTGGTGAGTGCAGGTGAGCGGCGTGTGGTGCTGGGTGTCCTGGTGCGAGACCTAGTGCCTGTAGATGTGGTGCATGCAGGTGTGTGTGTAGACGAGACTGGGAGGGAGGAGGGAGAAGAGGAGGAGGGGGACACAGTGGAGACAGTGGATGTTGCTGTGTCTGTATGGGTGTGATGCATGTGTGAGTGACGGTGGGATGTGTGGTGCCTATGTTTGCCTGAGCTACTTTTGGATGTTGACTTGTGTGCATGCTGGTCTGTAGGTGTGCTTGGGATGGGTTGGGGTACAGGGGATTGGGTCTGGGTGGAGGAAGTTGGAGGGGGGAGGCTGGACACAGGGACAATTGCTGCCATCAGTGCTGAGGCCAGAGATTGCAGGGTTCGCTGAAGGACAGCCTGACCAGAATGAATGCCCTCCAGGAATGCATTACCGTGTTGCAACGCCCTTTCTACACCCTGGATGGCATTCACAATGGTAGACTGCCCAACAGTGAGTGACCTGAGGAGGTCAATGGCCTCCTCACTGAGGGCAGCAGGGGTGACTGGGGCAGGGCCTGGGGCGAAGGTGATGCCCACCCTCCTGGGTGAGCGGGCACGGGGTGAACGCTGAGGGGCTGCTGGGAGGGCGGTGCTGGTAGGGGGGGTGGCGGCTGTACCTGTAGAAGTGGGGCGCACAGGTGGTGCCACCACCACAGGGGTGCTCACATCGGCGGACGAGTCTGTGTCGCTAGTTGGTGATCCGGTGGCCGACGTGAAGCTCCACTCGCCCTCCGTCCCACTGGTGTATTCAGAGTCTGTGGTGTGGCCCTCCTTGGCCATGTGGGCTGCAGCTCCCTCGTGCTCCGGTGCCACTGTACCTCCGCCTGTTGATGCTGATGTACAAAAGGACAGGGAGAGCAGGAAAAGGGGGGGAGACAGAACAAAAAGAGTTTTAGTGCATGGCATACCGCTACCGTTGGCGGACAAGACAGACGCAGCAGCCCCATGCACAACGCCGCGCTCCTGCCCTCTGCACATGCAATTTCTGGGATATGGCCTACATGGCATTGGTGGAAATCTGCGCACATGGATGCCACAGGGGCAACTATACCTCAACTTGATAATTTACTGAGGTGGGGTAGAGTGCCACATGGCCTACATTACGGAGGGGCCTTGCCTACCTAACTCGCCCTGGCCTAGGGACACCCAGAGCCCACCTCCCCCACCCAGACACCTCCACTGCACTCAAAGTCCGCAGAATGAGAGTGTACTCACCCCCTTGTGTCTGCTGTGATGTCCTTAAGCGCCCATCCAACTCCGGGTAGACCACCGCTAGGATCCGGATCATCAGGGGGGTCATGGTACGACGGGCACCCCTCCCACATTGGGAGGCCATCCCCAGCTGAGCCTCCGCCGTCTTCTTGCTGCAGCGGCGTATGTCCTCCCATCTCTTACGGCAGTGGGTGCCCCGTCTCTGGTGGGCCCCCAGGGTCCGGACCTCCTTGGCGATGGCACGCCAAATGTCCCTCTTCTGGTGGGCGCTGACCTACATGACATGCACAAGGAAAGAGGAACAGTCATTACCAACTGCACCATCAATGTGAGTGGCCCCCTCCCTACTCTGACCATGTAGCCCATTTATTCCCATGCTTTACTGTAGTATGACTTCTGCCCCCTTCCCTCTTCCACCCAGCCCTGTCCACCCAGGCCTAGCCCCTACAACGTGCTCCCTGTGTACTAACCTGTTGATCTGGAGGACCGTAGAGTAGCCTGTACTGGGGGAGGACCCCATCCACAAGTTTCTCCAACTCTTGTGCAGTGAAGGCAGGGGCCCTTTCCCCAGACGCAGCGGCCATTGTCGCTTCCAGACCGAGGTCACAGCAGCACTAGCAGTGTAGGTCCTCTCCTGTCGAAGGTCAGGTATCTAGTGATTGATTGAACAGATAGAAAATGGTGGTGACGTCCGCGGCAGTGACGTCCGCGGCGGGGCGCATCATCACTGCCGGCGCACCTGTTCATTGGCTCCTGGGACCCATAGGGTCCAATGTTAACCTATGCAGCATTGCGCCGCAGTCTACGACCGCCTACCGCGACGGTGTGCAACGCCAGCGCTGTTACCCCACAATCCCATTGTCCCAGTTTAGAGGTCAGGCATCCGCCATTTCAGGGGCCCACATGGATTCATTTTCAACTGCGTCACACATACTGAGGCCTACACTCAACACACATACAGGAAGGGTTTTGTGTCTGCTGTAGTCTTGTGTGTAACTGTGGGTACATACCTGGAGGAATAGTGACTGTTTCTTTGCTGTTGTCCTTCTTAGGCACCATCAGCTGGGACATATGAGAAGATGGCAGAATCCTCAGGTGTACCGACCACTGGTGGACCTGTTGACAATGGAAGAGAGACATTTAATCGTGACCTACCGGTTTGACCGTGCTACAATCCAGAAACTATGTAGCCAGTTGGAGCCAGACCTGATGTCACCAATCCGCCATCCGACTGGAATCCCCCCTGACGTGCAGGTGCTGTCAGTGCTCCATTTCCTTGCAAGTGGGTCATTTCAAACAACAGTGGCCATGGCATCAGGGATGTCCCAGCCTATGTTTTCCAACGTGTTGTCCAGAGTGTTGTCTGCCCTGCTGAAACACGTAAGGAGATACATAATATTCCCTCAGGTGGAGGATTTGCCTACAGTGAAAGGTGACTTCTATGCCCTTCGACATATCCCCAACGTCATAGGTGCCATTGATGGGACCCATGTAGCTCTGGTCCCCCCGCAGGACTGAACAGGTGTACAGGAACAGGAAGAGTTATTATTCAATGAATGTCCAGATGGTCTGTTTGGCAGACCAGTACATCTCGCAGGTAAATGCTATGTTCCCTGGCTCAGTGCATGACGCCTACATTCTGCGGAATAGCAGCATCCCTGATAAGATGGGTGAACTCCAGAGGCACCGTGTATGGCTATTGGGGGACTCTGGTTACCCCAACCTTTCCTGGCTATTGACCCCAGTGAGGAATCCCAGGACCAGGGCAGAGGAACGCTACAATGAGGCCCATGGGCGGACTAGGAGGGTTATCGAACGCACCTTCGGCCTCCTTAAGGCCAGGTTCCGGTGCCTCCATCTGACAGGTGGGTCCCTATTCTACTCACCGAAGAAGGTGTGCGACATCATCATCGCCTGCTCCATGCTCCATAACTTGGCATTGCAACGCCAGGTGCCTTTTCTGCAGGCGGATGATCCAGATGACGGTGTTGTGGCAGGTGTGGAGTCTGTGGAGCCTGTGGACAGTGATGAGGATGAAGCTGAGGAAGACGAAAACGACAACAGGGAGTCAGTCATACAGCAATATTTCCAGTGACACACAGGTAAGAACATTTTTATTTTTACCATTACATTAACTTTCACACATCTACCTCTATCCTGTACCTACATTTCACTCACTATTTGTTAATTGAGTTGTACCCTTCCATTTCAGTTTCACAAGTGTGGTAACCTACGTGTCAACTGTTTGCATCCTTGAAGGGCTTGTGATGTGTGACATAGGTATGTTAGCCTTCCAATGGGTAACCCATTATGAAACTGTAATTTATAATACAGATTTACAAATCATAGACTGACTCCATTTGTTTTTAGTGTTTCAAAGGTGTTTATTTAAGTGCTCAAAAAATGAAGGGGGGTTGTAAACTGGTGATGGGTGATGGTGGAGGAATGTCCATGGCAGAGTCCAGTCTATTAGTCTCACAGGTACATTGCACATCTGGGCATTGGAAGTGGAGCTAGGTCAGTTCAGATTTGGACAGGGTAACAAAGTGGGACAGGGGGGGGGACAATCAGGGTGGTCTTATTTCCTGGTGGGGGTCTTGTCATCTTGCTCTGTCCTGTTCCTGGATCTCGGGGCCGCTTGCGTGATGGTTGTCCGTCTGCAGGGGATGGGGTGCTGGTGTGTTGGTCCTGTGGTGGGGCGTCCTGTCCACTAGCGCCAGCGGAGGTGGTGGGCATTTCATCGTCCTGGCTAGTGCCAGGGGCCCCTTGGAGTGCCACGGTGTCCCTCAAGGTCTTTTGAATGTCCGTCAGCACCCCTACGATGGTGCCCAGGGCAGAGCCGATGGTCCTGAGCTCCTCCCTGAACCCCAAATATTGTTCCTCCTGCAGACGCAGGGTCTCCTGCAACTTGTCCAGGACCGTGGCCATCGTCTCCTGGGAGTGGTGGTATGCTCCCATGATGGAGGAGAGGGCCTAGTTGAGAGTTGGTTCCCTTGGCCTGTACTCCCTCTGTCGCACAGCAGCCCTCCCAGTTCCCCTGTGTTCCTGTGCCTCCGTCCCCTGGACCGTGTGCCCACTACCACTGACCCCAGGTCCCTGTTGTTGTTGGGGTGGTGGGTTAGCCTGGGTGCCCTGTAGTGGTGGACACACCGCTGATTGACCTGTCCTGGGTAGGGAGGTTTGGGCCCGCTGGGTGGGTGCTGTGCTGGTGTTACCAGAGGGTGTAAGCTCGGTGTTGGGCTGTGGCTGGGCAAGGGGAACCGACTGTCCTGAGGCCCACGATGGTCCGGCCTGGTCACCAAGATCCAGTGGGGCAGAGCTGCTGTCGTCACCATGGGCCTCGTCTGGGGGTGGAGTGGTGTTGTCTGGACCCTCTGGTGTGGTGACGTTCCTTCGGGTTCCTGCGGGGGTATAAGTACATGATTATTGCATGTGTGTGTTTTCTGGAGTGCAATGGTTGGGTGTTCGTGAACCCCAGTGCAGGCATTCCTGTGTGGGGGCTTGTGGGCTGATGATTGGGGAGTGTTGGGGGTCTGTGCAGTGGGCATGCTTTGGTGATGGGTGTCCATGCTTAGTTATGTCATGCAGGTCTTGGGGTTGGGATGGGTGGTTGGTGTCATGGGTAGATAGGTGAGGATTTGGGGCGATAGGGGAGGGTGTGATGGTGGGGGTGTGTGATATCATGCAGGTAGGGTGGGGGGTATGATGGTTAAGATTAGACTTACCAGTGTCCGTTCCTCCAACAACTCCTCCGAGGCCCTGAGAATGCAAGATGGACAAGACTTGCTCCTCCCATGTTGTTAGTTGTGGGGGAGGAGGTGGGGGTCCGCCGCCAGTCCGCTGTACCCCGATGTGGTGCCTGGATACTGTGGAACGCACCTTGCCCCGTAGTTCGTTCCACCTCTTCCTGATGTCCTCCCTATTTCTTGGGTGCTGTCCCACAGCGTTGACCCTGTCCACTATTCTTTGCCATAGCTCCATCTTCCTGGCTATGGATGTGTGCTGTACCTGTGAGCCAAATAGCTGTGGCTCTACCCGGATGATTTCCTCCACCATGACCCTGAGCTCCTCCTCGGAGAAGCGGGGTGTCTTTGGCGTGACATGGGGTGGTGTAGGTGATGTGTGGGGTGGTGTATGTGTTGATGAGTGTGATGAGTGTAGTGGTATGTGGTGTTTTGTGCTTGGATGTTGTGTGGATGATGGTGTTGTGTGCCTCTGTGTGATGGGGTTGTCTGTTCTGTGCTGTCTCTCTGGCCTTTTCTCTGAATTTTTAGGTCGTAGGGGTTTGTGGGTAATGTGGGTGTGTGTTTTATATAGTATTGGGTGTGTGGGAGTGGTGTGTGTATGTGTGTCAGGTGTGTGTATTTCAAATTGTCCAATGTGGCGGTGTTTTGGAGATGTGTGTGTATTTTGAGCGCGGCGGTGTGTACCGCCAATGGAATACCGCGGTTGAAAGACCGCCGCGTGGTTTCGTGGGTCGTAATGGCATGGGCGTGTTTGTGTTGGCGTGGAGGTGGAGGATGTGTTTCCGCCAGTTTCTCGCTGACCTTTGGTGTGGCGGTATTGTGTGGGTGTCTGAATTTCGGCGGATTCCGTGATGTGTGTCATAATGGCTGTGGCGGTCTACCACGGCAGCGGCGGTGTATTGGCGGTCTTCTGCACGGCTGTAAGCGCCTTATACCGCCAATGTTGTAATGACCCCCATTGTGTTTTCACCACAGTCTTATGCAGAAGCATAAGGTTGAGGATCTCAGATTTAATTGTATTTATTTTGAAAACCCGACACCCTTTCATAGGTCTCTAAATGAAGCTTTGTGAGAGATTTCTCAGGTTCCAGAGGGTCAATAAAATACTGTCTGCAAACAACATGAGCTTCTTTCCTTTCAAATTATAGACTTGTCACCTCCCCATCCTCTAAAATATGAGGGTCTTTACTGAGATCAAAAAGTAGGGGGGGGAGCTAACTTAGCGTGTGTATCTGCTCAGTTGAAAAGATGCAGATATTTTTATTGTTCAATAGAATAAGTGAAATTGGAGTCTAATACCCAGACAGGGACATGATTTCAAATTGTGGGCCTATTCCTGCTCTTTCTAAAACCCTTGCCAGAAAGCTCCAATCCACTTGGTCGAACACCTTCTCTGCTTCAAGAGAAACCATGATCATGGGAATCCCTTTCTTCTTTGCTTTTTCAACCAGGTAGATTATTCTTCTAATGTTGTCATGTGTTTGTAAGCATATAATAAAGCCTGACGGCCTGTCATGTGTTTGTAAGCGTATTATAAAACCTGGTCGGGGTGTATGACTGCTTCAAGGCAGGTTGCCAAGATTTTAGTACAAATCTTGATATCTATTTTCAGAGGCAATAAGGGCTATAAAACTCACTCCTATCTGGATTTTTATTCTCTTTATATAGGAGGGAGATGGTTGACTCTTTGATTGATTCAGTTACTGTTTTGGTTGTTGTTAAGGAGTCAAACAGAATAATAGATTAGGGGTCAGTAGTGACCCAAAGTGTTTGTAAAGATTTCCTAAAAAAACGTTGAGTCCAAGTGCCCTATTTAAGTTTATCACTTTAATCACTTGTTTGATATTCTCCACAGACACAGGCTCCTCCACTTTTGCATAGTGTTGGGGGGAGTGAGTATAGGTTGCTGACAAGACTGTCAGAAATTATTTTGTAAGTTTTTCAAAATACCTCCGGAAGGCTGCCAATTTTTCCTCCTCTTTGAAAATATTTAATGCCAATGTCCAGGATGATGTCTTTTTCAAAGGCATTTCATGTTTTACTCTGAGTAATCAGGCTAAGTGAGAGCCCAGTTTATTTTTCTCAGTAACACATTAATGTTTTAATTTTATTGTGAAGACTACCGCCAAGTTGGTGTCCAAGTCCTCATTTGTTTATGTGGGAGATGTCGTACATTTATCTTCCCTCATTTTCAGGCCTAGCTCCAGTTATTCCCTCTGTTGTCATCACATTTTTTGAAGGTAGGCTACTTTGCTGATGCAGTTACCCCTAAGGGCTGTCTGTATGGGATTCCATAGGAGATCCACTGGGGTCTCTTATGTGTCATTGACTTAAAGTATTTGGAGTTTTAATTTTGTCCCGGACAATTGGGTATATCATTAGAAGTGGCTACGAGGTCCTCCTACTTCCACCCCTGAGTACTTCCTGCCAGGTCAATGTGGCATGTATAGGTGCATGACTTGAGATTCCAATTGTGCAGATATCAGATTGGAAGAGCAGTTGTGTGACAGGAGAGGAATATATAGTCTGTTATTCTGTTAGAATGTTCTATGTACATTTGAAAAGTATGAATAGTTTCTCTCATCTTCGTGTTGTCCCTTCTAAAGATCATGTAAACATAGCTTTCTAAATTTATTTTTCAGTTTCTTTGGAAAGCTTCCCGAAAGAGGAGCCCCACTGACAGCTTCCACAACACCTTAAAACATCACTGCCAGAGTTTCCTCTCTAAGGAGCCCTTAGCAAAAGATATCTGCCTTCTCTTTCCTTTTTTTTTACTATTTATCTTTGGAAAAGGTGGACTTTTGTGCAAGAAAGGGGCCAACACATTGGGGGTCATTCTGACCCTGGCGGCCGGTGACCGCCAGGGTCACCGACCACGGGAGCACCGCCAACAGGCTGGCGGTGCTCCCAAGGGCATTCTGACCGCGGCGGTTCAGCCGCGGTCAGAAAGGGTAAACCGGCGGTCTCCCGCCGGTTTACCGCTGCCCCATTGAATCCTCCATGGCGGCGGAGCGCGCTCCACCGCCATGGGGATTCAGACACCCCCTACCGCCATCCTGTTCATGGAGGGAAACCCGCCATGAACAGGATGGCGTTAGGGGGTGCCGTGGGGCCCCTGGGGGCCCCTGCAGTGCCCATGTCAATGGCATGGGCACTGCAGGGGCCCCCGTAAGAGGGCCCCACAAAGTATTTCAGTGTCTGCTTTGCAGACACTGAAATACGCGACGGGTGCAACTGCACCCGTCGCACCCCTGCAACTACGCCGGCTCAATTCTGAGCCGGCGTCCTCGTTGCAGGGGCATTTCCGCTGGGCCGGCGGGCGCTCTTTTGGAGAGCGCACGCCGGCCCAGCGGAAATGTTTGAATGGCCGCCGCGGTCTTTTGACCGCGGTACGGTCATTTGTCGGCGGTACCTTGGCGGGCGGCCTCCGCCGTCCGCCAAGGTCTGAATGACCCCCATTGTGTTTAGACTGGCCTGAGGAGTAAAACTCTGAAGATAATGCTTGTGCTTGAATTTAGTTTCCTCTGGGAACTTCAAATGGGTTTCCAAAAGAGTAATTATATCATGGTTCCCCCTTCTCATAAATTGCCAAATCTTGGTGCTCTTATTAGGGGCATTCAGTCCTTTTACAGTCAAGGATAAAATCTTAACCAGGACAGCAGATAAGTGTGTGTCATTGTCTAGACCTTCCCCGTAGTAGAACTTAGCTCTGCCTTCAGTTGAGTTGCACACATGGAATATTGTTTAGAGTGACATAGAGTGTAGTAACAAAATATAAAGCATCTTCCCTACACCTTCTGCTTCCAACTTCTCCCAACAGATGAAAAATTAACAAAATAGCTATAAACCAATATAATAGTCTTACGGTGTGCTAGAGGTCACTGGCAAATTTTCAAGTTCTCCCCCCCATCTCCAGGTGGTAACTCATCCACCTGCATTGGACAGTGATCTTAATAGTCTGTAATGCAGGGGATACCCATGGCTGTTATAACTGGACAGTAAGCTGATTCTGCAGAGTACATCATTGTAAGAGGGCAAATTGACTTGCTGGTTTGATGGAGGGTCGCATTATTCCTGGCTAACTCCTTTTCATTCCATCATTGTGACCACAAAGTGTTTATCATGCTGAGGGACTCTCCTACCCTTTGCTTGAGGCAGGCGCCATGCCAGAACGAGGCTCCAAAACATGAGTAAGATAGCTCTCCATGAGATGATTCAAAGCATCTTAAAACATTTCCAATACACTTTAAAAACAAAATAAAATAAAAAGCTAGCAGAAGTTATACACTGTACTCCGCTAAGTGCAAAATATAAATATAAATGTATCCAAAATGAAGGAATAGATACTTTTACTGATATGGTTCTTTCACAATTCAAAAATAAGTACAAAAATTGTCATTGGAAGAGTGTTTCTATTAAAAGCGATTGCACCCATGATAAATTTAATACTGAAAATCTGTCCCTCATGGTGCGGTTTGTGAGCAAAGCCAAACCTGAGGAGCATTTAATTGGTCTTTTACATATGTCACAACTAGATGCTGAATATATAGCTAAACAGATTGTAAACCATTTGGTGTCTGTGATTTTGACGCAGAAGACATATTAAGTTAGTGGTATTGTGGAGAATCAGTGATGAGTAGTTGCAATGGGGATATTCAGGCCGTGATACGGAGAAGATTATACCTATATATTCTTTACTAACACTGTTACACTGTAACACTGTTACAATCATTAACGTCATCTTGTAGTCAAACATGCATCTACAGTGAACCAAGGACAAATCACTTATTTGATCTTTTTAATCATCTGTACAATTTCCTCCATCTTCATTATGTGAGCCAACATTATAATGGACAGACTCTGAAATGTCTTCTTGAAATTCGATGACTAGCCATTGTGAGGTTACACAAGGTGTGGTTGAAAGGTTGAAAAAAATGACCAATTTTTGATCTTATATCAGACATATATAGTGATGCAAATGCTACATCTGAGTTGAAGGAAGGCGTATGATTCATATTTATTATCTCATTTTCAAAAAGAAAATATTCATATAATTAGGGAATTCTTCAAGTGCCTACTTTCAACCTTAAAGCCTGCTAATGCTGTGTTTCAGATACAGCAAACACATTTGTCATTTGCAGTGGAAGTTGTACAATACACATTTAGGCTCTCATTGCGAGTTTGGCGGTCTTTTTGGAAGACGGCCGTTGTGGCGGCAGCCAAAATACCGCCAGTGATGGCAGTATCTTGAACGCAGTAATACGAGTCACATACTGAAGACCACCCCAAAACAGCCACAAATCAGAGACCGAGGGCAGGAGAGAGGCAGTCCCACCACCAGCCCCGCCACGCCGACAACAACCCTCCTTCATATAATGAGGCACAAATCAGCACAGCGGTCATTGCACGGTGGAAATCCTCCACCAGAACTCAACACCACATTGGACTGTATGAATACCCCCACACCTGACAGACATACTCACACTACACACACACACCACTATAAGACACACCCCCACACAACCCTTTGCAACTACAAACACAGACAGACAACAAGGACACACAAACCCATCACTTACCACTGATACATGCAGCACACAACACAACTGCACCATCAATACAATACACACATCACAATTGCACACAAATACCACAACACACCAGCACACCAAACTAAGCACCTCCCACACCCCATCAAGTCCCAAACACCCCACCCTTGTGCACAACACCCCCCTAAACCACTTCACTACCACCATGTCCCCTCAAAAGCACCCACGATTCACAGACGAAGAGTTGAGGGTCATGGTCAATGAAATCGTCAGGATAGGCCCCACCCAGTTCCCCATCAGGGTAGAGCCACAACTGTTGAAAGCACACATCCAGCAAACATCCATAGCCAGGAAAATGGAGTTATGGCAGAGGATAGTTGACAGGGTCAACTCAGTGGGCACCCATCCATGCACAAGGGAGGATATAAGGAAGAGGTAGAATGACCTGCCGGGAAAGGTGCGTTCCATGGCTTCATGACACCAGATTGGCATCAACAAGTCTGGCGGTGGACCCCCACTTCCTCCCCCAGAGTCCACATCATGGGAGTAGAATGTCTTGGACATCATGCATCCAGAGGGCCTGACTGGAATAACCGGAGGACTGGACTCTGGTAAGTCAACAACACCCCCCTGGCACCAAGGGCTCCTGTACAGCATGCACCCCCACCACCCTATCACTCCCCAATTCACCCCATCTCACACTTCTGCTCACCCACCCCAATCACCTGATGCCCCTCCCCTACATGCCACACCACCCGCCTCCCCCTATCCCCACACAGTCCCTCCCTAGTGCACGGATAGCACTCACAAAGGCAAGTACCTCACCTCCCACAATGCATTACTCCCTACACATGAAAAGATGCCATTCCCCCCTCACAATGGAACACCTGCACGTAAAACCATCACACATGTTACACATACTGGATGTTTCAACTGCGTACTACTACATGGCAATGACAGCAATGCTATCCACTATCCGCTACCCTCAATGGAACATGGAAACAATGTCACAATCTATCTCTCACAAACAATGTCTGCATGCAGTGCTGCATATGGGAAGCACGTCAAGCCACTGTATGCATCAGACTATGATACTAACAAGTACACCTCCACAATGTAACTCTCTTCCTCTCCATCCACAGGCACCCCTGCCACTGCCACCCGGCAGAAGATGCCAGAGACAGACAGCCCTCCCCAGGATGAAGGCTCCAATGGATGTCTTGACATTGACGACTTACCTGGCCCATCAGGGACAACTGGTCCGTCCACCCCCACCAGCCCCACCCGGCCCACATCTGAGTCCCACACCCCAGTGGCAACAACAGCACAGACTGCCCCTCATCCCCAAAGCTGTGTTCCAAGGACTGTGCAATCATCTTTTTTGCTCCATAGTACAGGGACCAGAGTCAACCTCTCACACCCAAGACAATGAAAGTCCTGGTGTAACTGGGAGTAGGCCCACTGTGCCAGGAGCAGAGAGAGGGCACCTGGGGGCCAAGGGATGGGGCCCCCAAGGGAAACAACTGGCTAGGATGCCATCTCTTAAGTCCTGGGAGCATACCAGCAATCCGAGGGCAAGATGGGCCAGATCCTCTCAACCTCGCAGGAGAACCAGAGGCTGCAGAGGGAATACCAACAGGAGGCCATTCAGCAGTGGCAGGCTCACAAAGGCCTTTATTGCAGGGGTGCTGAAAGAAGTTACTACCATCCTGTGTGCGTCCATCACCCACCAGCAGGCCCCTTCCACTAGCCACATACCAACTGAGCCATCCACTTGTGCCGCAGCTAGTGGAATGGAGGCCCTGTCAGAGGACCCGCAGACCACCACCATCACCCCTCCCTCTGTAGCTGAGGAACCCCCATCCAAACAAGGTTGTCCATCCAGACATCCTACAGGACCTGACGCCAAGACCAAAACCACTGCCAGGAAGTGTACCTCTTCTGAACATTCTCCCTTGTGCGCCAAATGGACACCTTTTTGACTGTCACTCATCACCCATTGCACTTGTGAATCTCAATAAACACCAGTGAGCACAGTTACTGCTTACCTGTCTTTATTGTAACAAGTAAGATTTTCTGTTGTACAATATGTCATTACAGTTAACCCATTAACCATTAAAAGTCTGGAAGATGGACAGGAGGAGGAGCAATGTGCAGCGAGTATGAAAGTAGAACTGATATTCTGACATCATGTGTCGAGGGAGCCACCAGTCAAGCCAGGAACCAGAGTTGCACCACCCAACAGACCTGCAAATAGACCAAAACAGAGACAACCATTACAATAGGAGTCAAGGTTGTCCACTCAACAAACATGCAGTACATTGTCGACTTCCCTAGTGCAAATTGGCAAGTGGAATGTTAACACATATTACCACGACAGACCCATGTTTTCCAGACATGCATTCCCAATGGTCCATCCCTCACAACTGAGGTAACTCCACCAAAAGCAAGGTCCACTGTCAGTAAAAGTTATGTTCCATAATCGTCCATTGTGTACAGTGAGTATAGGTAGCAATACTCATCACACTTATATGTTTGGCAGGGCTAATGCAGTTGACATAGCAGTACAGGAAACAAAAAACATGCCCAAGTCTTTGCAGATGTGATGCTAGACAACAGCATAGTAAAAATGGCTCTGACATTAGAACAGTAAGACCTCCCCTGATGGCCAATATGTTTTCCCCCAAACCTGCACAGAGGGATAGCTGCACTGAACAACTCCACTGATGGCACACACCAGGAGGAGCAGTGTCACAAGCAGACAGCAGTACAGTTCAAGTACAACACAGTTAGCACATACCTGTATTTTATTGGAGGTATTGTTGGATCAACTCTGTTCTAGAGTCAGCTGCATCTTCATCATCTGTCTCCTCATCATTGTCTATGTCACCATCATAAGCCAATGGTCCAGCTAGCATATCCTCAACATCCAGTAATGGGGTGTGATGTCTCAGGGCTAGATTGTGTAGCATGCAGCAGGTAAAAACGATTGGGCCTGTAGAGCAGGGCAGCTCCTGAGATGTGTAGACACCAGAATCTGGCCTACAGTAGCCCAGAGGTCCTCTCGATGACACACCTAGTCCTGCTGTGGGCCTCACTGAAACGGTTTTCCCCATCTGTGGTCGGGTATCTCACTGATGTCAGCAGCCACGTAGGTTAGGATAGCCAGCCTGTGTGCACAAAAGTTTGACCCATCACAATACTGACACAGTAGAGACACAGAGTAGATTGTGAAGAGAGGTGAGATAACAGTTGCACACATACTATTCGGTAAATACCAATGAGCCAGGCCCTCTCTCTCTGTAGTTGTGCCATCATGTGTGAGACAATGCTGTTCCCTAGAATGTAGGAGTCATGCACAGAACCAGGTAACTTGGCCATCACCTGGAAGATATACTGGTCAGCGAGACACACCTCCTGGGCATTGACGAAGTAAAAGATTTTCCTGTTCCTGTACACTTGTTCATTGGTCCTGGGAGGAACCAAAGTAATGTGGGTGCCATCTATGGCCCCTAGCACATGAGGGATATGGACCATATCATAGAAGTCAGCTTTAACAGTGGGCAAATCCACACATTGGGGGAACCTGATGTAGCTGTTCAGATGTTTGAGTAAAACACACAGTACATCCTTTAACACATGACGGAACATGGGCTGTGACATCCCTGCTGCCAAGCCCACTGTAATCTGGAACGAGCCTGAGGCATGGAAGTGTAGCACAGACAACACCTGCACTGTTGGAGGGATGGCATAGGGATTACGTCTGGCAGGCAAGAGCTCTGGCTCCAACTGGGTACACAGATCCATGATGGTCTGACCGTTCAGATGATAGTTCTGGATGATGTGTCTCTCTTCCAGGGTAGCAAGGTCGACTAGGGTCCGGTACACTGGTGCATCTCTCATTCTCACCATTGCACGGTATCTAGGAATAGGAGAGAAGAATAGCCACTAGTTGATGTTGAAAGTTCATAAACCACCGAACACTATACATGTAGCATACAAGAGTACTGTGGACAACGCTGAAGTACACTAAATCCATTTGGGCATGAAGACTGACTGTGTATGCTATCATTGATGACAGTTGCATGCCCCAGACAGACAGCTTGGCACACACAAAACATTTGACACTTCCATGTAACAACACCCCATTCCCAGAGGTAATAAGGTGTATGTGAAATTTGAACATATAGATATGGTTACCCCGTCTATGAGTCAGCAAGTGACTGCACATGTCGTATTATAGTTATCAGTACATCCAACTACACTATCCATGAATGTCACATGTGTGAACCTTGCTTTGATGTGTGAACATAGTAAATCTATGTACATGTCACTAAAAATCATCCATGACGCACTTATCATTCACCTACAATACACTACCTACATGTAAAATGGCAGCTGCCTGTCCTGCAAGCACAGGACAGAAGGAGGTGACGTAATTCTGCCAGTGTTGGTCATCATGGCGATAGGCGGTCTCAACCACTGTGCAACTCCTGATTGGCTAATATTGTTGCCTATGGGAGACTGGGCCAATGATGATCACTGCCGGCGGTAACGGTCATGTACGAGGTGGACGTGACCACCATTTTCTGTTGCATAGCTCACTTGACTCCTGTCACTCATGCAAGCAAGACCTCCACTGCGTGAGCTGCTGTGTTCTGTTTCTGGGAGCCATGATGCCACGTCCTGCAGGAGATAGGGCCCCTGCCTTCGTCAAGGAGGAGCTAGAGAAGCTGATCAACAGGGTCCTACCCCTGTATGAACAGTTGCATGGGGCACCAGAGCAGCAGGGGAGTCCATTGTTCCTGTTGGTTCTGATAGTGATGTGTGTGTGGGGTTGGAAGGCGTTGAGATGACGCACACAGAGTGGATGCATGCAGATGACAAGGGAGTTGGTGCGTTAATGCCGTAAAGACACGTTTGTGTGGTCATGAGATGTGTCTGATGTGTGAAGTCCACTGCTGTTGCTGTGATGCCACTCTACATGACTTTCTCCTTCTGTCTGTGTCACCCATGCAGGTCATCGCCCATCAGAAGAAGGGGATTTGACGTGCCACTGCCAAGCAAGTGCAGACCCTGGGGGTCCATGCCCAGAAAAGCACCCACTGCAGAAAGCGGTGGGAGGACCTGAGACGCTGGGCCCTTAAGACCACTGAGGCCCAGCTGCGGATGTCCTCCCAACGAGGGAGGTGAGCCCGTTGGACCCTGACCCACGTAATGGCCTGCATTTTGTTGGTGGCCTACCCTGAGGTGGATGGGCGCTTGAGGGCAGCACAGCAGCCACAGGGGGGTAAGTACACACTCACAACTTGCTATGGGTTTGGGTGGCCTACTACTGGGAAGATGTAGTGTAGATCATTGGTAGCTGCACATCAGCTATGGGTATGAACCACCCTGGCAGGATTTGTCTTGATTATGTGTGCCATTACCATGCAGTGAGTCATGAGGGGACTTACTTCCATGTTTGAGTTTGTCTAGACACATTTCACATCTTTTGAGTGACTAGCTCCTTCCATCAGCATTAGTATTCCTGAGGTGTCAGGGCATTGCCATCAGTAATAGTCTGCCACTATGACAGAGGTAATTGCTGAGTTCTCAATCAGCTGTCTCAAACTGTAGGTGTAGATGGCTGCAGGCAGCCAAGATATTACTTGCCACAGTGTTAATGGATTTGTTGAGTAAGGAGTACAGGGTATGTCTATGTAAACGACCATGGGAGTGTGCCAAGTACTGTTCCACTGTGCATTGTATGACCCTTCATCAAGTCAAAGAGTGCCAATGTTCCCACATTAGTAGTAATTCTGCCAGTGTTAGTCGTCATGGCGATAGGTTTTGACTGCATAGCTTTTGTTTCCCCTATGATTTTCCACAGTTGTGTATGTCAACATAAAGGCATGCAATGCCATGGCATACCGGCAGAATATGAGGTTGTTACTCTGTGTGAATGATCTGTAGGTATTGACCCATTGCAGCCTTTCTTACTCTCCAGCCCTCCCTCCCTCTCCTCCTCTGTCTTTGAGTGCATCAGTATTATCAGGCGAAGGAGAAGGAGAAGGAGTACTGGTGAGTGGGAAAGCTGCAGCCCACGGGACCCAGGAGGCTGAGACCAGCAGAGCCGAGGGGACCAGTGGGACGGAGGGTGGGGGCGGTGCCATGGGGGAGACCGGATCTTCAACATCCTCTTCAGATTCCTCCTCCAATGGACGCTCCCTGGTGGTGGCGGACCCATCTGGGTCCAGCCCAGTACCATCCTTGTCCGCCACACCCACACAAGCACCCACTCCCTGTAGCTCCCCACCTAGTTGCCCGTGCCCCCTCACCCAGGAGGCTGGGCATCTCATTCGCTACAGGCACCTCTGCCCCTGCCCCAGTCAGCCCTGCTGCCCTCAATGAGGAGGCTATTGACCTCTTGAGGTCCATCTCTGTGGGACAGTCAACCATCGTGAATGCCATCCAGGGACTGGCATCACAGATGCAACAGATGAATGCCTACCTGGAAGGCATTCATGGTGTCCTGACTGCCCTGCAGAGATCCTTTCAGGCTCTGGCCTCCTCGTTGATAGCAGCCAGTGTCCCTTCGTCTTCCACCCCCCGACAGCTACCTGTGCCCAATCCCACACCCCTCTCCCCACACCCAATCACAGCAAACAGTCAGACCACCATTCATTCACCTCATCAGATACGGTTCGCAAAGACAAACACAGGCACCACAAGTCCCACCACCGCCATGCACACAGACAACAGACACATGTAGACACAACAATATCCACTCTCTACACAGACTCCCCCACCACCTCCTCCCTCGCAGACACACCACTCAAACCTGCTATCACCACATCAACACTCCCAGATCTAGCCACAAGTCCCCCCATGCCCACCATCACCACATTCACACTCACCACGACTACCAACATCCCCACATGCAGCTCATCCACCTTACCTGTAGATACCACCCCAACAGACACACATTCACCCTGTCGTCTCCCTGCATCTC
This sequence comes from Pleurodeles waltl, assembly GCF_031143425.1. Lineage (NCBI taxonomy): Eukaryota > Metazoa > Chordata > Amphibia > Caudata > Salamandridae > Pleurodeles > Pleurodeles waltl. The sequence continues at coordinate 664,951,182 of NC_090445.1, read as the reverse complement.
CTCCTCCTCCTTTCAGTACACCTAAATGCCCGCACTCACCCACTCAACAGACTCCCACCACACACATGGCATCCACCCATGCACCAGCACCCAAGGCACGTACACACCTCTCAAGTACTCCCTCTCCTTCCACTCCCAAACGTTTCTCCCATGATCGCCCTTGTGTCCCTTAAAAAGATTCCTCTATGAGTTTGCCCTGTTCCCTCCCACTGACCCAGTCTCTGTTTCCCCCAAGCGCCCTGATACCCTCCCCAAACTCAGTCCTTCCACTTCCCAGTCCTCCCCTGGCCCCCTTGGTACTGCCCATCCCCCTCCCCCAGCAAAGGCTTCAACCCCCACAAAACCAAAACCAAGGGCCTTCCCCCAAAGGCTAAGACTAAGGGCTAACCACTCCCCCCCTCCAAGCCCAAACCAAAGGACCCTCTCCCAAACACAAGCACCCACCTCGGCTCCCCATCACCCCTGAGGAGCCTGCCTGCCCCATTGATGCCCCTGCCATGTGGAGGCCATTTTGCAGTCAGGTTGGGCCCAGAGACATTGCTCAGTGTGCCACGGGCAGTATGAACAATTGGACTGGCCAGTAGGCCCATGTTGTACATACTATTTTGAACATCATATTATATTTATTTAGTATATCTGCACCAGTGAACCGTTGCTGTTGAGGGTTACAAACTTGTCCTTCCTTTCCTTCCACATGTATGTGTTGTATATGTGAGATTTGGTGTGTGTCTTCTGTGTATGTGATGTGTTTCTGTAACAGCATGGGTTGTGTGGGTGAGTTGTGCTATGGACTTGTTGTGATGTGTTGTGTTGTGTGGCATTGTGTAGTAGTGGTGTGTGTGTTGTGATGCATCTGTGATGTACTTGATCGGTGGGTGCTTAATTTGGTCTGTAAGTGTTATACTCTCACCCCTCTAGCCACTCCGCTGGAAGATGCTAAAGTTACCCAGAAGTGTTCCCCTGCCTATTTTTGGATTTTAGAGACAGAAGTCCTGGCCTTTTTTTAAAAATGGGGCCATCAAAGTGTTGCCAGAAGGATTGGCCACAAGTTTAGGTTTTCTATACTTTGGTTTTGAAAAAAAGATCCCGGCCTCAGACCAATTCTTTGTTTACGGCTCCTGACCTCTTTATCTGCCAGGATCATCCCAGCATTATCAACTTGTGGTGCTGCCCTTTAGGACTTATAACCACTCTTCCTTAAGTTCTAGCAGTAGTGCCTCGCTCCTACAAAAGGTGAGGAGGTGGTGTATTAGCATACTTTGATGACTGGCTGATGCAGGAGAGTTCCCCTATTTGGTTTTAAATCACTAAACCTGTACTTTCTACTTGTTTCATCTCTCAGTATTTTCCATCAGTCAGTAGAATCCTCTCCTTATTCTGACTCCGTGTCTGGTTAGTATGATCCTGGGTCAAGTACTTATGAGGTCATTTTCTCCGCAGATCTCCGACGTTTGGTATATGATCTGCATGTTTCAGACTCCAGTAGCAATTTAGCTTATGCATTTCTCCTCCTTTTGGCCTTGTGTGCCCTTCTGGTGCCTCATTCCTGGTGGAGGATTAGGTCTCTTCTCAGACCCCAGTGTTCCCAACATCTGAGAGAGACTTCTAGTTGCAGATTCCTTACCTTGGAATTTCCTCCAGGCGTCAGTCTGAATCCGGCGATTTTTCTCAAGCAGTACCCCTGCGCGCCCTCAGGTGTTGTCTGTCGGCTCCGCATCCGTCGTCTTGCACGCCAGACATGAGGTTGCAGGACTTATACAGGCGCCACCCTGATGCACTGACGTCAGTTCTTTTCTTTACTCCAGTAATGGAACTTTCATAGATTCATGAGACCTGCCCCCCCCCCCTGCTCTGGCCCCTTAAGTTTGTGGAGGGAAGCCCAAGACAGCCACCTCCACTTTGAGAGCCTCTGTGCATCTCCCCTGTGTCCTGATACAGCCCAGTGTTCAAGGATTGCAAAAAGACCTTGGTAAGAAGCCCAGAGATTTTTCTGGGTAAATAGTATTATTTGTTCAAAATTGTTTGTTTCAGCTACCTGTGTGTGTTTTACTGTGGACTCTCTGTGTTTCAGGCAGCCTGGCCTCTTTTAAAGTGGTATTTATTTGAAAATCGTTTTTGCCGTGACTTGTGTGAATAGCCTTGCTAGTTTGTGGTACCCCTCCCCCCCCCTTTTTTTCTCTCCTAAGTAAAAAGACTACATACATCTTGCAGAGTGTATCTTTTAGGAGACTGTTTTAATCTGTTTGTGTGATTTAAATTGTGCTTAAAAACTGTCTGCCCCCCTGTATTTTTGCCTTTAAAAAAGCCCGATTTTAGAGTGTGCGCCCAGCACTATTGCAGTGTTTGTCTCTTAAACAATCTCCCCCTTACCTGTAAAGTAGACTCTGCTAGCTTGGAAGTGTGGATTCAGCCTGTCTGTATCCAAGGAGATTCTGAATAGAGCAGCAGTTGCCTTTCCCCCTGACCACAGGGACTGGACTTCAGTTAACTTGTTCCTTATATAAGTTCCTTTTGGTTGTTGCATATGCAGTTGTGATAGGTTGTTGGGAGACGGTGTTTCATTGGTTGCTGGCTCCAGGGCTGCAGTTATGATTGGTGGATAGGGCTGGGATTCTGATTGGCTGTTGGTTCTAGGGCTGTGATTGGTGGATAAGGCTGAGATTCTGATTGGCTGTTGGTTCTAGGGCTGTGATTGGTGGATAGGGCTGGGATTCTGATTGGTTGCAGGTTTTAGGGCTGGGGCTGTGATTGGTGGTCAGGAATAGGGCTATGATTGGTGATTAGGGCTGGGTCTCCCATTAATTGGTTGAATCAGGGCTTGAAATTGTTATGGCTAGGTTTAGGATCAGCTTTTTATTGGCCAGTAGGGCTATAAAAGGCTAGGATTCAGGGCGTCTCAGCCCGGGCGTCGAGGCAAAGGGCGGAGAGGACAAGTGCAGTTGTCCGTTTGGGCCTGTTCATGACTGGTAGGGACTAGGCACTAGGGCCAGAAATGCTGCCCAATTCACATATGACCATGAATAGTTACAGCCCCTACACATCCCTCAACATGCAAACACATATTCTACAAAGGCATCCAAATCATGCATCACAAACTGACCACAGACAGATTGCATTGCCCCATCACCCAACACAATACCCTTTATACAACACATATACACATACCCCCCACAACTACAACAGTCAAACACCTTCATTCTCATAGCAAACACTACTCTGTCCACTCCCACTAACACAACCTGCCATCACCCACACAATACAAAACTACAACATACATTTCTCTCAGTTTCAGTCTCCCAGATACACACACTCTGCTCATACTAACCAACAACACTATCCTCTGTTCGCTCCACAAAGACCACCTGTCATCATAACAATGCCCAAACCCTGCCTTCAAACACATCATCTACAAACACTCTTCCCCTCTCTTCACCAGTTACACACAACCATACAATCCCCACATTTCACTCCACCACACATATTACCTCTTCCGGTCATCACAACTAATACTAACTCCCCTGACACACACCCATCACCTCTTACACACCTCATACATTCATCTCCAAAACACATCAACACCCCATCTAACACTCAAATTCCACTTAGCAGCACTAACTCACATACAAATCCCTCACCAAAAACAACTACACCAATATCCCCGCTCATTATTCCACAAAAACAATACCGACCACAAACATCAGCACATCAAAGCAACATAAACTTACATTACACTCATCGTCATACCCACTCCCACCCCCAGGACTACACAAAGAATACAAATTCCATCCTATCTCCACCCTACCCCCCCCACTCTTCACAAACACCTACCACAAGCACCCCAACCCAGCAACTTTCATTCACTCGCCTCTCCTCCACTGCACAATTTAGAGCCTTACATCATGATCCACATGCTCCTCCACCACCCCTAAACCATACTCCATCCACACTAAACAAAAGCAAACAAAATAAAAAACATGCCACTCATAGCAACCTCGCATCCCCTTGTCTGTTACATAATAAAACTACCCTACAAAAAACACTACACTCCTCATGGCTCTCTCAGCCACAAAGTCCACCACCCACACACACAGACCCAACAAAATGCCTCCTTAACCTGCTGGAAGAGGAACACTATGTTGAAAAGCAAGACTATTGTGAGCCTCAAACAGTTATCACAACTAGCAACACTCCTGCTTCAAGCTCACATTACACTACTTAGCCTTCTACTAAACAAAACAACACTACCACTAACACACCTTTTCTAAACTGCCAGCTCATAAATGCTCGATCACTCTCAAAAAACAAGCACCACATCTACGACCTGCTCACAGACACACAACCTGACTTACTATTCATTACTGAATCCTGGTTGGGAGATGACATGGCACCAGTGTTGCACGAAGCCGTTCCTCCGGGCTATCAAACCATCACTCAAAGCTGTATAGGCAGGAGAGGAGATGGACTAGCTATTATATTCAAACAGGCAATGAACCTCACTAAAACAGACAACATCTCCATACAAGGTTGTGAAGCCCTCCTTACCAGATGCCACCCTACTCCAACTTCCTCCTGTAACTTTCTCCTCCCTTACAGACCTCCGCCTAACAACTCCACTTTCCCAGATGCTTTTCTAGACACAGTCTCAAACCTTATTACACTATACTCCAATCTATGCATTCTGGGGGATCTAAACATTTGGTTTGACAAACCCAATATGCCCCATCCAAAAGCTATCACCACTGGCCTACTCGCATTGAACCTACATCAGATTGTACACAATCCCACACACATCGCTGGTCACATCCTAGATGTCATTTTTGCTAAGCCTGAACTAATTACTATTCATAGCATCACGCCAATCACCTGGTCAGACCACCATATGATAACTTTCCGACATTCAACTCCACAAATCAACACACCCCACAACTACTTACATACATACACCTATCGACCATGGAGCAAACTCAATTTGGATCACTTAGAAACACAACTAACAGCAAACACAGATCTAAATACAATTAATTCTGTACCAAAACTTTGAGTGGCTACAGGAAGCTTTTGATGTCCTAATTCCACTCAGAAAAACTAAACACAACAAAAGAAAACCAACACCTTGGAGAAACACAGAACTTAAAAAGATAAAGCAACAAATCAGAAAGTTGCAGCGGACCTGGCTCAAAACAAACAACAGTCAAGACCAACTGCAGCTACACAAACTTAACAGGATATACAAATCATCAATCAAAAAAGCTAAAAAAAGATACTACTCAGACAGAATTCAAAATGCTCAATCTACAACCAAGGAATTTTATCAAATTCTCAATGAATTTCGAAAACCTACATGCATGGAAGGAAGTCATCCCACTACTCAAGATTTCACAAACAAATTGGCAACTCACTACACAACCAAGGCAGACACATTGGACTCCTATTTAAAACAGAAGAAAAACATCAGCACCAACCCCTTTCCTAAAATACCCTCTAAGAATAAACCATCCCAACCTTTACAGTCCTTCAAACAAATATCCCAGGATGAATTTATGGATTTGGTCAAAGCAAGCAGACCTTCTGGTTGCCATTCTGACCTTTGCCCACCACAAATCTTCAAGAACATCCTTCTATCTACTTCTGCTGCCACACCTGTAAGAAGAATCATCAACAACTCTTTAACTTCAGGAACCTTTCCTGCAGACCTGAAAAAGGCATACATAGGACCTTTATTAAAGAAAACAAACCTAGACCCGCAAGACCCCAACTACTACAGACCAATCACAAATGGACCTTTCCTAGGCAAATTGATAGAAAGAGCAGCATTCGCCCAGATGTCACAATTCATTGAAGACAATTCTATACTTTCAGACTTCCAAACTGGATTCCGCCCAGGAAGAAGTACTGAATCAGCACTCATGGCAATCTGGGACGATCTTAAAAACACAGTCGACCAAAATGGAGTTGCTGCACTACTTCTCTTGGACCTCTCAGCTGCCTTTGATACGGTTGACCATGACACCCTAACTCAAAGACTCCACAAAGCCAGCATACAAGGGATTGATCTCGACTGGATTACTTCCTATCTTCAAAAAAGATCAAATATCATCCACTCACCACCCCTTCTCATCCGAACCCTACCTCACAAAAGCAGGGGTCCCCCAAGGGTCAATCATCTCACCTTTGCTTTTCAACATCTACATGACATCTTTACCAGAACTGATCAATGATTTCCATCTCACATGCTACAACTATGCAGATGACACACAAATACTACTTAAATTAGAATGCCCCAAAAACATTGAAAACTCACAAATCTTCAGTTGCCTCAGAGCCGTTGATCAGTGGATGACCTGGAGCCATCTGAAACTAAATACCTCCAAAACAGAAATACTCATATGTGGTGACTGGAAAAATTATGACCCTCTGTGCGTCTGGCCTGACAATCTCGGACCACCTCCTCAATTATCCAAGGAAGTTAAAAACCTAGGAATCACCATGGATTCCAAGTTAACTATGAATGCCCAAGTAGACAAATTAGCACGCACAAGCTTCATCACCTTAAAGACTTTACAACGCATCTTCCCCCACCTCGGATTTCCACACAAGGTGCAAGCTACTATCTCGCTTGTACTATCCAAACTGGATTATGCCAATAGCCTCTACCATGGATCATCTCTATCTCTTATGAAAAGACTACAACGTATCCAGAATTCCACAGCCAGGCTACTATTACATATAAAGCCGCAAGCCCACATCTCCCCTGCCTTGAGAGCACTACACTGTTTACCCGTTGCCAGAAGATGCACTTTCAAGCTGCTTTGTATCACCCACAAAGCTATACATGGAACAGGACCGCTTTTTATCAGAAAGAAAATTACCAAATACATCCAACAAAGAACCCTCCGCTCAGGATTGGCACCCCGCCTTAGAACACCACCATACAAGAAAAAGACTATAGGTGGTACATCCTTCTCCGTCCAAGCAGCCAAACTATGGAATTCATTACCCCCAACTATAGGAGCCACAGATAACTTTCTTGTCTTCAGAAAACTACTCAAGAGTTGGCTCTTTCCTTCATAACCACCTTATTCAAACAACTATGAACTGCATATGCCTATGTTGATAAATATTTTTTTCAGATTATATGTATATTTCTATTTATTTATAGTTTCTTTAGAAAATATGTATTGCTACTATGTCATAACAATAAAATACACACACACACTCTTTAAACCTGTTTGACTAAGTATTTTTTACCCATGATTCTAATTATGTATTGTATGTGCATATGTGTGTGTATTCATGTGTGTGTATATATATATATGTATGTATGTGTATATGTTGTTTCTGTGCTTGGCATGTTCGTGGATCATTGCATGGCTCCTGGGTGGGTTGTTATACTAGATATCTATGAATTCCTGCTCTCATCTTATCACACTTATCTACTCATCACTCTTATGTCATGTCTCTATCAAACTATCCTCCATTCTCACTCTGACTCATCCTAAATCCCTTCTACCACTTTCATCTCCTAAATATCTCTGCCTAAGCTCTTCCCTCCGCTTCCACATCTAACTCACCAAACCTCACTCTACTACTGTGACCTCCCACATAACCCTACTAAATTCTCCTGCATTTATCTCACCCTGCTACTATGCTCTCCCTAACCCTTCCACATACTCTTCCCCCTCCACCCCCCTTTACTCATCCCAAGCCTTTGGGTTGAGTAAATGAAGGATATACTCCCAATTAACACTTCTGGATTTCTTTCCTCCTCCACCCCTCCATTACTCCAGTCAATCTAACTAACAAACTCTCATATCCGCGGCTCAAATTAAATCATAATAATACTAAAACTGTACTCATTATTTAACAATACTAATCCATCACTAATTCTTGTTGGGTTCCAGAGTAGCGTGCTACTCATCGAAAAGCGCTTCGACGCCTCGTCAGGGGTAGTAAGCGCTATATAAATACGATTACAATACAATACAATACAATACTTTGTGTGTTGGGTGGACGTGGCGTGTGATCTGACACGTTGTTTGGCAGTGTTATTATTTGTATTGGCTGTGTGCTGTTGTTACGTGTTGCTGTCAGTGTGGATAGGTTTGACAGTGGTGCTGGTGTGTGTGCAGTGTGGTGTGTGTATGGCACGGGTATGTTGGTCGTGGTGTGTGTTGTTTATGTGTGAGTGTGAATATGTAGGTGTGTTTTTGTGTTGGTACAGGTGTATGTTTGTGCGTATGTTTGGCCGTGGCTAGCTGTGCCAGGGTTGTGTGTTGTATGTGGTGTGTACTAATCACCTTCCCTCCAGTGTGTGATAGGTGGGTGTGCTTACAGTGGTTGTCTTCGTTGCTGGTTCTGGAGTTCATTGACCAGCAGCAGCAACGGGAAGACTTCAAGTTCAAGTTCCATGGCAGCTGCAGATGTGTCTGTGTTCCTGAATGTGTCTCCCTTTATGTTGTTCGTTTCTGCCAGGCTTTTTGTGCCACTGAGATGACCCCAGAAATCCTGGTCGTGTGCAGCCTCATAATATGGTTGGCGGAAACATGGTCTCCGCAGGCCTGGAGATGCCGGCCGCGGCGGTCCGACCGCACTGGCAGTGTATTGGCTGTGTTCTTTTGGTAACACCACCATGCTCATGTTATGGCGGTCTTCTCCACGGGGCAGCTGGCGATGCAACCACAATCACCACTGTGGCAGTCCTGGGACCACCAGACTCGTAATGACCACCTTAGTGTTCTGAAAACAATGCATGTAGATCCAATATTTTCAACCAAGTATTGTATTCTGATCATAATGTGTGAAATGAAGTCACACATTTTAAACATGGACCAAAAATAAGAAGAAGTCTCAGCTGCTGATTTGCAGATTCAGTGGTACTTTCTACAGTTGGACAATCTGCATACAGCAACACATTCCATTTTCTCAAAAGCAACCCCCTCTTGACTATTCTGAACTTACCAATAGCTGAAATGGAAACCAGATTCTCCCAGAACAACAAATAACTTATCAAAGCCATGTCTGCCTTGGTTTCTGTATCACATTTTCTTGATGTCACAGGTGTGCACCCCTTCTAGACTTAAAGATTGTAAGCAAAACTACTCTGGCAGTAGAACTAACCATAGCAAAACCATTATTAATTAAAAGGTCACAGATGGGGCACATATTGACACTATTGGTGAGCTGGTGAATCATTATGTTGAAGCTTTCCCAGCACTTAATGAAATGTTTCCCTGCACTTAATGAAATGCTTAAGGGGAATTCAACTGCAGCATTTGACAGCTACTTTTTGGCATTTTCACATGTAATTAACCTATTTGCCACACAATGATTTATGAGCAGAAAAATAATTTGACTATTTTAGTGCATGAGGAGGAGCTCATGGCAAACCTATGTATGGTTGAGTTTGTAACATACTTTTTAAATAACACCAAATCACTATCTCTTTGCATTTATCAGTTTCACAATTGCCAGGTAAACTGCTCTCAGTTTTAAAGAATTCTGCTTTCTTTTTTTCCAAAAGTGTTACAGTTTTGTATACCAATTTATCAATTAAAGGACACTACAGAAGAATGACATGAAAATAAGCAATTATAAAGTTCTCATTGTGCAAAGAAATAAGTATGGGACAAATTGCATTGAGTAAATAGCCAACCTTCCTAGTGAGAAGATGTCTTGGGCATAGGAATAGGGACCCCCTTAAGCTTGAACTTCTTTTACAAATCTGTTTGGTATCTAGGTGCTTGTGTTGGAGCCTGGCCTGCTGGAAATTATAAGAGTTGGAGCTAATGAATACAGACAGCCGCTGTTACTCTCAAATACACACAGAATATATCATTTGTATCATGGTACCTGTTTGGAAGTAGATATCAGGACTGGCTTTAGTGCTGGCAGAGCCAGTGTTGGAGCCTCTTCTACCTCTCCACAAATTCTCCATGAATTCCCTCACTACTACACTCTATTAGTGCCCCTCATCTCTCCAAATCCCCTTTCTCACATGCATTTAATTTGTTTTATAGGTCTACTCATTGCAGTGTATGATGTCAGAGCACTTTACATCACACACACATTATACAGAGCCAATTAATCATATGTATGTGTAAATCAGTCTATAGGAAATGTTACATAAGACAATGAGAATTTCAGAGTTTAGGAGTCAAATGTCACTGATACCAGTAGGCAGTGCACTTTAAGAGTGTTTGGTCTGAAGAAGCATAGACTCATGATTTAAAACATACCCCTATGGTTAGCTTTACTAATAAGAATGTACTTCTACCTAAATTAACCCTTTGTAGCAACATTAGAATGACTGGGGAAAAAACGTAACATTCTAACCTATATCATGCAGTTTGCATGCAGCTCTTTGATGACAGTTCATAGCTCACTGTGCCATATTAGGGTTGTAACCTATGAACTGCAAGTAACAAAAGAATCTCTGTGACAAAGGCAGTGATCCTCTGAACTAGCCACATTAAAAACACAGTTCAGTGATTTGCGTGTTACATGTTCTCTGCAGCAGGTATATTAATCCTCCGTGCTACTTTATCATGAGTGGAAACTGCTGCTAGACAAAACTAAGATCTCTCTCCAGCAGGAACTTTAATCACTCGAGTGATCTTGACATTTTTATTGTTGCCTGAAAACTGCAGGACACACAAAGAAATGTGCAGCAGGTGCTTTTTAAGCCAGTGCTATTTCTAAATACACATGATCGAGGTCAGCATCAAGTTGCACTGGCCTTGGTAGATATGATGTACATCTAGGGTTTGTAGCCTACCTCCACAATCAACAGAAACTGGAAATGCATTGGTCTACCCAAATGCACCCCATCCAGATTAAACTTCCTAGAGCCAGGCTTTACAAATTATATGGAACAGTAACTACGACATTCCAATCATTTTCTTCTTTATGAATAAGGGGTATTGTGGTTTTGTTAAAAATTGAGCCTAGTGAGCCGTTGCCTCCAGTTCTTCATAGGCAACACATAGGTAAGCACCAGGTGTGGTTTATCTGTTTTATAAAAAATCCCCTTGCAACCTGTCTTTCCCGAATGGTACGAATTATGGGACGTCCCAGATCTGCAGGGAGGGACTTCCCACGCACCCATGAATACAAGGACTTAGTTCATGTACTACGCTGAGGAAGAAATTCCAATTGGACTGCATCCCTATCACTTACCCAACCAGCTGACCTGTTGGGGCAATGATGTCAGTTTACTTATCATTCCTATTCACCATTTCAGGGACACGGCGGTAATCCAAACAATCATGCTTCCTTGAATAACACACTCAAGTATAGTACAACATCAAGGGTCTTAAAAGTTGTTTTATGCTGATGGGTGTCATAGGGGGCATTTCCAGAGGCACCTCCAGGATGGTTTGTTACATACCGCTCATGCTCCTGAAGACAGGTCTCACTTACAGTGCTTCCATTTTGCGAAACAACAAAATCAAGCACACACTCAGAACCGCAAGCCAGTCTCCATCTAGTTAGAATGCAAGGACTGGTACACGTTCTTTACTAGAAACAGAAGGAAAATGTCATAACCAAAGATCGGAAGTATGGTAGGGAATCTAGTCTAACAAATAGACTTGAAATCAAGGAGTAGGAAAATGAAGGAATTAGTCCAAATACAGCATTCAGTCCAGTCACCAGACCGGCTTTAATAGCTTTGAAGAATTACACAATTCCAGTTGTGCTGGATGAGTTGAAAAAAATGTGAACAAAATCTTTACAATTAGTAGGATACTGCGTCTTTAAGAGTCTATAGATCTCTGAAACAGAACGATCTGTCTGTAAGTCAAATGTTTCTGATGCTGAGGTCACCTTTTTGTAGTAAAAAAACAACAATCTTACCAGGTTTATCAAAATGCATAATGCCTGTGTCTGTTTGAGGCTAAGGGGCACTTTCACACACTTTGTGAGGTGGGAATACAAGGTTATGCCACATCATTTTATCACCTTTGAAAACAGTGAATAAATAAGAATGCCCATGTGCCATTCCACAGCCACTTCGATAGTCAATATTACATTAGATATTAACTATTATTTAGGAGTGTATCATGAATCGGGATAAATAGAACAAGTGCAATATAATGTTCAGCTAAAGTCTGGTTTCCAAGGGTTACAAATTGCATTTAAAGTTACTAAATCATATAGATGTCAATGACCTAGAAGATTTGTAAAATGCTTATTGACGTGAAATTGTCTTGAGTTATGCAGGAGAACTTAAAAAGGAACTCCTGCACCTGATGTAGAAAGGAGTTCTGCACTTTTGTATACCAACCCAGGACTTACATTTCTGGCAATCATGAAAATTAAAAGTTGTAATGGGAAGATAAATTACTCCATGTAGAAGCTACGTACTAGGTAGATTTTTGGCTACAGAAAATGGGGTTCCTTTCATTTGTTCCATATGTAACAGGGTATAAGTAGCTTCATTTTTAGCCATGGTTTTCTGAGTGGAGGTTAACTTATAGAGGTCAGGTCTGGCAGCAAACTATGCAAATCCTTCAGGAAATTCAGATAGCTATTTAATAGCGGACCCTGACAATGCTCCAACAGTGTAATACTATTTATTTCTCGTGGTTACCTGGTTTTATGTATGTGATGGTGCGCATAATGGTGAAAACTATACATTTATTTATCAATTTTGGCCTTCAAACAAGAGTCCTCATTATCAAGGGTTGTATATGCCTGCAATTCAGACATCATATTTTAAACAGTCTTAGGCCCGTATTACAACCCTGGCAGTCGGTGATAAAGTCGCGGTAATACCGCCAACAAGCTGGCAGTAAATACTGCCAAATTTTGACCATGGCAGAAAGAGCTCAGACAGACAGCCACTTTAACACACCGCCCCCCAGGGAGGAAACAACAGACACCAAGGCAGTAGCCACCTTCAGTCAGGCAGAAGTTAATGTTCTGCCCACCATATTAAGACACATCAATCTGCCACCTTTTCCGGGATGGTAGCAACAACATCAACAGCCTGGTGGAAACACTGCACAGAAGGGAAACAACTCACCTGTGGAGACTCAGGGAAGAACCACGCTGCCATGGTGCCTGAACTGCAGATATTCCCAAAGCTGTTCTACGTCCTGCTCCACCACAAACACCAACAACAGCAAAGACAACCACAGTGAGTACAGCCGCCTAGCAGACAGAGGAGGGGCAGAGGGAAAAGAGTGACACACACATGCACAACACACACCCCACACACACACACACACCATACACACAAGCAGATGCAGTAATAAAACGTTTACACCCCGCACCCCTCAGGAAAAATGCAAGAACAACACAAATAGATAAAAATGAGTGCAATAAGATAAATAAAGTAGTAATACGTGCATCCAATCTAAAAGTATATACATATGTACAAATCAAGGGACACTGCCCAGTCCTCAATGTTCGTTGTCTACAGGGCCACATCACAAAGTCCAAGGCCCCACTTGACTCCTGCTACAACATGGAGAGAACACTGCAGGGGCATCGGCTGGAAAATAGGGAGGCACCTCAGGGGGACGGGAATGGAGGGGGCACCTCAGCTGGCAGATGGAACAACACCACTGGTCCTGGAGGGGGCAACGTGCCCTGTGCGCTGTCCTGGGGAGTGCAAGGCAGTCAACACAGAAAAGTATGGGGTTCACCAATGATATGGAGCTAAAGTCACGAGAAATTATCCGTGGGCTCCTAGACCTCACTTGGTGTCAAAAAAGTGGAGTGTGGGTGCTGTGGGGGGTGAGTGCGGGAAGGGGGTATTTCCTTTACGGACTAGGTGGTCTCACACACTATATAGTGTCATGTTTCATCATTTGACCACCTAGCCCCACCCAGGTAGGACAGTGCCACCTGGGCGGACTCAACCTCACCGTTAAAGGAACGGGAGGGAGTGCGTAAATATATTTTTATCTGGAGTTAGTGGGATCCAGCTAAGATAAGGGAAGATAAAAACACCTAGGCAGTTACCAGTGTGTGATCTACACTTTTAATAGTGGTGTCTGCTGGTGTATTGAAAACAAGGATGGGACACCTCAGTGAGAGTAAGGACTCACTGGGTCGTCTATCTACAAATTGGCTGACATGTTTCTGCCCTCTACTATGAGCCAAGGAAGGTCTGGGGACATTCTTCAGGGCCTAGGATCCCTAAACATCATGCAAAGTGCAGATAGACAATCCACCCGTAATAAGGGGGGGAAGATAATTTGAACAAATGAAAGGGCCTACCTGTGGCAAGGAACTACCTCGTGGAGGCTTGAAGGAGTAAAAAACGTGGGTAACGTTATATCAACAGCACAACACAGCAAAACACACAATAAGGGGTGCCACAGCAAGCCAAAGTCATGCAGTAAATGCTGTGAAAACCAATATCTACCGATAAAATAATACCTTACCCCAACATCTAAGGCTACTGGCCTCAGATTCCAGGAGGGGGAGTGTCCCCTTATAGTCACACTCTGGGGAGGGAGGGAAATGAAGACATAGACAGGGATGGAGGTTAATATCAGAAAATAAAACCTAGGGGTAAACCCCTAGGGCAGAGATTAATACAGTCCAAAATGCCTGGGGAAAACAATTGGTACCCTCATAGCTAAGGAGGAACTGTAGAGAGGGAAATCCTGACCCAGAGTAAAGCTGGGGTCAGGCTATGGTGTCTAACGTAAATTTCACAGAGTGAATGTACTGCAATGAGGCGGAATACATATAACCTGGTTGCAGAAAAAGTCAACAAATACCAGAAAATACAAAAATGCACACACTACTGAGAGCAACACACACACTCAGTTCCAGTCAACCAAATAGTCTTATCTGTGACGTGGCAGGAGGTCTAGTGGAAGTCCACATGAACGATTGAAGAGTGGCCGGGGAGTAAGTGCTCCTGCACATACTACGTCAAAGGAGGTGCTCGCTGTGCACCTAAACCGACCCCTCGCTGGACCGCTTGAGGTATGTGGTCCAGCGCTGGGGCGGCATAAATAGTATGGCGCTGATTGAACACCCATGTGCGTCCTGTGCCGGGCCGGCTGCAGCCGGTTAGCCAGAACCGGCAGGAAGGGTGCGTGTCGGGGTGACGCGGCTTCGCGCTAACGACGCTGGGAAATGGAGTTCCCAGCGTCCGGTGGCTGGCGCGAGCGACGCGGCGCTGAATGAGCACTAGGAAGGCTGGGGAATGTAGTCCCCAGTCTCCAACCGGCTTCCAGACGCTGATCGCGTCGAAGCTAAATGAGCTCTGTGGCCCCGGTGTGGGGTAGAGGTAAAGAGCAAGGGGGGAGGGGGTGGGGAAAAGGAAGAAGAGGGGGGGAAGAGAAAAAAGAAAGAATGGGGGTTTGGGGGGGAGGAGGAAAAAAAAAAAAGGAAAGCTGCAAGGGATGGGAATGGAAAGCCAAAGGACAAAAACACCAAAAAGGAAGGAGATAGAATCAGATTTAAAGCAATAAAAGAAAAGCATGAAAGAATAAAAGGATAGATGAAAGATTGAAAATGAAGACATGAGAAGAGAATGAAATAAATGAAACGAAGAAGAAATTAACCAAAAGAGAAAGGGGCAAGAACAGGGAAAAACACAGGAGAGAAGGAGAAACAAGGTAGAAGAGGAGGAGTTTAATAGGTGGGGATAGGTAGAAGGAGGGAGAGGGGAAAGGGCAAGAAGAGAAAAGGGGGGCCAAGAGGGGAGAGGTGGGGTGGTGGGGTAGGGCGGGAAAGGCGGTGTGCAGGGGACGGGGCGGCTAGAGAAAGTTTCAGCCGATATTGAGGCAGGGGAAGGGGCTCCCGAGCCCGCGACTGGTTGGAGCTGACTGAGTGAAAACTAGTATGAGTAGTTAGGGTGTGGTCATTTATTGAGTGAGGACCAAGGTATGTCATCATTCAAACCGCTAGTGTCTGTGTGTAGTCTCCAGACCCAGCGTTGCTCATAGTAGAGTAACTTCTGTGGCATATTCTTGGTTGTAGGTGACAATTGTTCTATCACAGTCCATCTCATGCTGTCAGGGGAATGCAAGGCCACAGTCTCTCGAGTGGGTGACTTGCCCACATGCTCTGGAGGGGGCAAAATGCCCTGTGCTTGGTCCTGGGGAGGGCAATGCCACAGTCTATCGAGTGGGTGACTTTCCCACTGGCTCTGGAGGGGGCAACATGCCCTGTGTGCTGTCCTGGGTAGTGCAAGGCCACCGTCTCTCTGGTTGATGGCTTCTCCACTGGTTCTGAAAGGGGCATCATGCCATGTGATCCTCATCCTGGGAAGGATGGGGGGATTGGATGGCTTCTCCACTGGTTCTGGAGGGGTCATCGTGCCCTGTGATCTTCATCCTGGGGAGGATGGCGTGAGTGGATGACTTCTCCACTGGTTCTGGAGGGGCCATCGTGCCCTGTGATACAGGTCTTGGGGAGTGCAAGGTCACAGTCTCTCAGCTGGGTGTCAATCCCACAGGATTCACAGGGGCAGCCTGCACAACAGCCCATGGATGCAGAACTACACACTGTCAACCAGTGGTGACGGCTGCTCAGTGGTGGTGATGTTGCCGCTGGTGGTGGGGGGAAGCTCCTGCCCATCCCCTGCAACCTCGGACAGCTGCCCACTGGTGCTGCTGCTGCTGGTGGTGGTTTGGGGGGAAGCTCATGGCCATCCCCTGAAGCCTCAGACAGCCACCCACTGCTGGTGGTGGTGCTGGTGCTGCTGGTGGTGGTTGTGGGGGGAAGCTCCTGCCCATCCCCTGCAGCATCAGACTACTGCCCACTGCTGGTGGTGGTGGTGCTGCTGTTGGTGGTGGTTGTGGTTGTGGGGGGAAGCTCCTGCCCATCCCCTGCAGCCTCAGACGCCTGCCCACTGGTGCTGCTGCTGCTGGTGGTGGTTGTGGGGGCAAGCTCCTGCCCATCCCCTGCAGCCTCGGACGGCTGCCCATTTCTGGTTGTGGTGGTGCTGCTGCTGCTTGTGGTGGTTGTGGGAGGAAGCTCCGGCCCATCCCCTGCAGCCTCAGACGGCTGCCCACTTGTGCTGCTAGTGGTGGTTGTGGGGGGAAGCTCCTGCCCATCCCCTGCAGCCTCGGACGCCTGCCCACTGGTGATGCTGGTGGTGGTTGTGGGGGGAAGCTCCTGCCCATCCCCTGCAGCCTCAGACGGCTGCACTACCATGGTTGGTGGTGGGGGCTCCAACTGAGTTCCAGCACCAGGCCCCTTGTCCTTTCTGCCTGCGGGTGCAGGCCCCTTGCCTGGCAGCAGCTGGTGATGGCTCCTTGCTCCTCTTGGCAGCAGCTGGGGATGGCTCCTTGCTCCTCTTGGCAGCAGCTGGGGGTGGCACCTTTACCTTCACAGTAGCAGCTGGGGGTGACATCTTCCTGGCAGCACTTGGGGCAGGCACTCTTTCCATTGGGCTGCCTGGTGCCTGGGATCCCTTCCCACCACGAGTTGCTGGGGACACTACTGGGCCCGTGGACTGGGTGGCTGAGGCGCTTGCCTGGGTTTTACACACCCTGGCCTAGACATGAAGGACGGGGGTGGAGGGGTAGGGAAGAGGTCAATGGTGGCAAAGCTGCTTTGGAACATTGGGGCGGAAAGAGGGAGAAGGTCTGGGAGTGGAGGAAGAGGGAGTGGATGTAGGAGGTGTCTGTCTGCTGTGTTTGGGTGCATGGGATGGATGCTGTTGTGAGGTGGATGGCTGTAGGGTGTCTGAGTGCTTGCATTTGTGTACTTTGGGAGGATGGGGTACAGACACAGTGGGAGAGGACACGGGAAGTGTGCATGGATGTTGGGCTGGTGACTGCCAGTGAGGTGTGTGTTCTGATAGGTGTGTTGGTGATGGAGGTAGTGGATGAGGAAGTAGTGTATGCAGGTGTGAGTGTCGACTTAACTGGGAGGGAGGTGGAGGAAGAAGGGGCCACAGTGGAGGTAGTGGATGTTGGTATGTCTGCATCTGGATGGTGTTTGTGCGAGTGCCTGTGGGATGATGTGTGGTGCCTGTGTTTGCCTGTGCCACTATTCTGTGTTGGCGTATATGCATGATCATTTGCCTGTGTGTTTGGGATAGGTTGGGGTTGAGGGGAATGGGATTGGGTAGAGGAGGTTGGAGGGGGGAGGGACAATGGCTGCCATCAGAGAGGAGGCCAGAGCCTGGATGGATCTCTGTTGGGCCGCCACGCAAGTGTGAATGCCCGCATTGGACCGTTGCATTTGGGCTGCCAGCCCCTGGATGGCATTCACAATGGTTAACTGCCCAACTGGTTAACTGGTCAATAGCCTCCTCACTCAGGGCAGCAGGGCTAACTGTGGCAGGGCCTGAGGTGCCTGAGGCGAAGGAGATGCCCGACCTCCTGGGTGAGCGGGCACGGGCAACTCAAAGAGAGGCTGCTGGGAGGGCAGTGCTGGTACAGGGGTGGTGGCTGTACGTGTAGCTGGGGTGGGCACAGAGTTGTCCACCACCACCAGGGATCTTCCATCGGAGGAGGTATCCGTGTCCGAATGGTCCCCTCCAGTCTCTGCCGTGGTGCTCCCCTCACCCTCTGTCCCACTAGTACCCTCACCGTCGGTGGACTCTGCCTCCTAGGTCCTGTGGGATGCAGCTCCCTCCGTTGCTGGTGCCTCTGCTCCTCTGCCAGATGATGCTAATGCACATAAGGACAGGATGATTAAAAAAACGGGGGGGAGAGACAAAGGCTACAGTTGGTCAGTGGCTGCACCAACACCACCGTTGGCGTACACAGCACCCTCACACACAGGGAACAGCCCTATGCACTATGCAATGCACTACCAGTAACAATGCTAGTCACCAGGGCATGGTGAGGGACACATACCGCACACTGCAGTATACCTGGGACACACACACCCCTGCGAGAAATTACACATCAGAACCCTGCCCAACACAGGACCTACACTGCAATGTCAGCCCTGGCCTAGGGGCACCCACAGGTGCACTTCCCCCACCCAGAGACCACCCCACCATGCATAAGAAGTAATGATGGGCACTGTACCCACTCCCTTGTTGCTGCTGTGATGCCCCCACACGTCAATCCAGCTCCTGATAGGCCACCACCAGTATGTGGGCCATCAGGGTTGTCAGGGTTCGACGGGCACCCCTTCCTCGTTGTGAGGCCATCCCCAGCTGGGCCTCTGCCGGTTTCCATGCCCAGCGTCTCAGGTCCTCCCACAGTTTTCGACAGTGGGTGCTTCACCTGCCGTAGAACCCCAGGGTCCGCACGTCCTTGGCGATGGCACGCCATAATCCCTTCTTTTGATGGGCGCTGACCTGCAGAGGAAATACACACAGGGAAAGGTATTATTTAGACCGTCCTTGCCTGTTACACTCATGGCCCACCATAGCCCTCCAATCCCCTTACGCACAGACATGGCCCAGCATACATGCTGCATGCTGCCCAGGGCCCATCCACCAACCCCCCCACACGAGGCCTTCACACACACCATTCCATGCATTCATGCCCTGTGCATCGTGCTCACAGTGTACTCACTTGTTGGTCTGGAGGCCCATACAGCAGTCTGTACTGGGGTAGGACCCCATCCACTAGTCTCTCCAACTCTGCTGAGGTGAAAGCAGGGGCCCTTTCCCCAGTCACACGGGCCATGGTAGGTTCCAGACACAGGTCACAGCAGCACATGCAGTGTAGGTCCTCTCCTGTTGAAGGTCAGGTAGCAAGTGAGTGAACAGATAGAAAATGGTGGTGACGTCCGCAGCAGTGCATACCGTCACCGCCGACATACATCACCATTGGCCACTGTACCCCATAGGGCCCAATAATAACCAATGAGGAGTTGCACCGTGGTTCCTGATCGCCTCCCGCAACGGTGCACAATGTCAGCGGAATTATCTCACTTCCACCTGTCCCTCCATACAGGACAGGCGGATGCCATTTCAGAGTGAGGGAGGGTACACCATGGATCATAACTGCGTCACAGATAACAATTGTACATTCAAAACATATGCCACTAATACATTGAAAAATCACATCATGTATTGAACTGTAGTGGCTACAATGTTCAGAATATGACTGGCTCATCACTCTTTTGCCCTATAGATTGCACCCGCTGCGGATGAATAGGAGATGGAGGCATCCCCCTGTGTACAGACCGCTGGCAGCAGCAATGGAGGGAGGGCACATTATCCTCACCTACAGACTTGACAGGGCCACAATCACAGAGCTGTGTGCCCAATTGGAGCCTGACCTGATATCTGCTATCCGTCACCCCACTGGGATCCCCCCTCTTGTGCAAGTGCTGTCAGTGCTCCATTTCTTGGCAACTGGTTCTTTCCAAGTGACAGTGGACTTGGCAGCAGGAGTGTCACAGCTAATGTTGTCAATAGTGCTGACCAGAGTGTTGTCTGCTCTGATTAAACACATGTGCCGCTACATTGTTTTCCCCCAAGTGGAAGATTTGGCTACAGTGAAGGCTGACTTCTATGCAATGGGACATACCCCCAACATAATTGGGGCGATTGATGGAACACATATTGCATTTGTCCCCTCCCCCGGCAAAATAAACAGGTCTTCTGAAATCAAAAAAGTTTTCATTCGATGAATGTGCAGATGGTGTGCTTGGCAGACCAGTACATCCCCTATGTCAATATTAAGTATCCAGGCTCGGTGCATGATGTTTTTATCCTGAGGAATAGCAACATCTCCAATGTTATGGCCCAACTACAGAGGCACAGGGTGTGGCTCATAGGTGAACCCCGGTTCCCACCCAGTGTATGTTGGTGTATGGGTATGGTGTGGGCCATGTGGCATAGTGTGTGGCTAACAGTTGTCCCTCAATATTTGCAAGTGACTCTGGTTACCCCAACCTCTCATGGCTACTGTCCCCTGTGAGGAATGCCAGTACAAGGGCAGAGGAATGTTACAATGAGGCACATGGGCGAACAAGAAGGATAATAGAACGTACCTTCGGTCTCCTGAAGGCCAGGTTTCGGTGCCGCCATCTAACTGGAGGATCCCTGTGCTACTGACCCAAGAAGGTCTGCCAGATAATCGTGGCATGCTGCATGCTGCATGTTGCACAACCTTGCCTTGAGACACCATGTGCCTTTTCTGCTGGAGGAGGAGGCTGGAGATAGCCGTGTGGAAGCTGTGGACCCTGTGGACAGTGAAGATGAGGAGGATGAGGACAACAGAACTGCAGTGATTAGACAATACTTCCAATAACACACAGGTAAGACAGTGTAACTTCACATTTCATTGAGAGTTTTGTGTTTGACATTGCCACAGGCAAGCTGTGAATTCCCACTTCTATGCCCACTCACTGTACCCTTTGGCAACTCTTTTTGCAGATATTGGTGGCCCACTATCGCTCCTGGTGTGTTCACTGCAGCCAACTACAGGTCTTTCCTATGTATACATTACTGTACAGTTGAATTGCAATGTTTAAACCTTGTTAAACGAATACATACCTAAATAATTTGGCATATTGTATTTTTTCAAAGCGTGTTTATTGCAGTGCTCTGAAGTAAAGTGGGAAGTGCAATGGGCTGGGTTGATGATGAAGGAAAGTCCAGGGTATAGTCCAGTCTATTGGTAGCACAGGTGCATTGTCCAAGGGGGCATAGGAAGGGGAGCAATGGCAGTTCAAGGTGGACAGGCTGAAAGAGTTGGACACAAGGGTGACAATCAGGAGAGTCTTATTTCCTGGCGGGGTCTTGACAATAGTCTCTGGCTTCTGCCTGGATTGCAGGGAACATTTACGGGGTGGTTCTCCTTCTGCAAGGGGAGGGGTGTAGGTGGCATGTTGGTCCTGTGGCAGGGCCTCCTGACCACTAGTGGCAGCAGAGGTGGAGGGCTGTTCAGTAGTCTGGCTAGTGGCAGGGGCACGCTGGTGTAACACTGAGTCCCTCATAATGTTGGCCATGTCTGCCAGCACCCCTGCAATGGAGACCAGGGTGGTGTTAATGGCCTTCAAGTCCTCCCTGATCCCCTGGTACTGTCACTCCTGCAGCCGCCTGTTCTGCACATTGTCCAGGACCTGGCCCAGCGTATCCTGGGAATGTTGGTATGCTCCCAGGATCGCGGTGAGTGCCTCCTGGAGAGTCAGTTGCCTGGGCCTGTCCTCCCCCTGTCGCATAGCTGTCCTATCAGCTTCCCTGTTGTCCTGTGCCTCCGTCCCCTGAACCGTGTGCCCACTGCCATTGACCCAAGGTCCCTGATTGTCTTAGGTATGAGGTGTGCCCTGGGGTCCCTGTAGTGATGGACACACTGCTGATTGATGTGTCCTGGGGGCAGAGGTATGGGCACGCTGGGTGGGTGCTGTGGTGGTGTTTCCCAAGGGGGAGGCTCTGTGGTGGTGTGGGACTGTGCCTGGGTAACCGACTGTCCGGAGGTCCCTGATGGGCCAGGTTGGTCATCTAGATCCAGGCGAGCAGAGCAGCTGTCATCACTGTGGGCCTCTTCTGTGGGGGGACTGGATGTTGCTGGCACCTCTTCTACGGTGACATTGGCTGGGATACCTGTGGGGATGTATATGCAGTGTTATTATTTCTGTGTGTAACATATTGTGCATGGGTGGGTTGCCCTCTATGGTTGTTATTGCCCTGGCAGCATTTCCTTGTGTGAATTGTTATGTGGTGGGCTAGGTGATTCTCTAGTGTGCATGCTTTAGTGATAGGTGCCCAGGCAGGTCTGTGAGTGGTGTCCATGCAATGGTGGTGCATGCTGGGCTTGTCATTGGGAGGAGTGCGCTGTGATGGTGTGGTGTGCGGGAGGTGGTGGAGTGATGGGAGTGAGGGTGGGGTTGGGGTATGTGATGGCATGCAGGTAGGGGGGTGATAGTAATAGAGAGTTGACTCACCAGAGTCCAGTCCTCCTGCTACTCCTGCCAGGCCCTCAGGATGCAATATTGCAAGACTTGCTCCTCCCATGTTGTTAGTTGTGGGGAGGAGGTGGGGGTCCACCGCCAGTCCTCTGTACTGCGAGCTGGTGTCTTGCTGCAATGGAATGCACCTTCCCTCGTAGGTCATTCCACCTCTTCCTGATGTCATCCCTTGTTCTGGGGTGCTGTCCCACGGTGTTGACCCTCTCCACGATTCTCCGCCATAGCTCCATCTTCCTTTCAATGGATATCTGCTGCATCTGTGATCCAAATAGCTGTGGCTCTATCCGGGTGATTTCCTCCACCATGACCCTTTGCTCCTCCTCAGAGAATCTTGGGTGTTGTTGCAGTGCCATGGGTGTAGTGTGAGTGGTGTGGCCGAGGGTGTGTTGGGGTGTGTGATGTAAGGTGCATGGGTGGTGTATGGGTGATGGTGATATGTGGCTCTGGTTCTGTGAGTGCTCTTGCTGTCTCTCTCTTTTGGCAATGGTTTGTAGTCGTAAAGGGTTGTGGGTACTGTGGGTTGTGTTTAATAGTGGTGTGAGTGTGTGGGTGTGGTGTGTGTATGGGTGTCAGGTGAGTGTAGTTTGAATTGTCCAATGTGGTATTGTTTTGTATGTGTGCGTGGATTTTGAGCACGGCGGTATGTACCGCCAAAAGTTTACCACCATTGAATGTCCGCTGTGGTGATTCGTGGGTCACAATGTTGTGGGCGTTGTTCTGTTGGCGTAACAGTTTGGGTTTTGATACTGCCAGTTTATCACTGACCGTTGGTGTGGCGGAATTGTGTCTGTGGCTGAATAGTAACGGATTGGTGTGTGTGTCATAATATGGTGAACGGATATCCACGGCGGCGGCGGTATGTTGGCGGCAGTCAGCATGGCGGTAAGTAGGATTTACCGCCAATGTCATAATGAGGGCCTTAATGCCCCAATCATCTGAAAAGGAACCAGGAATAATGACATCATCCACTGACATTTAAAAAACATGGCAACTGCAAAATCTTCATGGTTCTCATCATTTGATACAGAGTATTTCCCTAACTATGCCATCAGGCACAGGGTATGCTGTAATGTTTGGGGAATAGAGATATCATTGAGCTCTGTGGGAGGAGGAATGCAGTTGTAGTTCTTGAACCACAGGTAGTGGCACGGTTTTGTCAAGGACATAAAGTAATTCAATAATAACAAAACAACAGTCAACATGATGCACCAAATAAGAATAAGAAACCACTCCTGTGTCAATCCAGAAGTAGGACCTCCAGGGTATCAATTACCTGTCACAAAACCAATGATAAATCAGGAGAAATCAAGGGCGTTGAATGACTGTGGAGTGTTCAAAATCATTTGCTTCATATTCAGAGTAATTTCCATAAAACGTAATTTCTTGCAAAGGCATCACTTCAACTGATGTTGGCACTGTGGAGGGTTCATAATAAGTCACAGCAATAGATGGAATTGTTCCATTTGCAGACATGACAGCATCAGGTTCCTCCATGGAAGCTAGTGCACTGTGTAAAGTTGGAGACATAGTAGGCTTGGCAGTTCCTGGATTGTGTCTCAAGCTCTCATCATTGCTGAATGTTTCTTGGAATAGCTCCTTCAGAGTAGGAAGAGGTAGCATCTCCTCTGAAGAATCCTTGGTGCCAAAGAAGGACAGAATTGGCAACACGGTGTTTCTTAAAATGATCAATGGACACCTTCCTGTTTTCCTTTGAATCAGACAATGGAGGCAGGATTACAGCTTGTGTGCCTTCTACACCAAGAACTGGAATGGATGGTCTGTAAGATAGCCCAAATACTTGATTGTCAGAGAGCTTTTTTTAACTAGATCACCCACTTTGGGGATCCAACTGTCAGAAGCTTGCATACTCTTTTCTCCGCCAGTGGCATACACAGAAGGCTTCAAATTAGATAGCTTGTCTCAAACCTCTTGGACATTCTGTAACATATTCAAACATTAGTCCAGGTAAAACTTTTTTTCTGACACATTTCCAGGATTATCTATGTCAGGTACATATATAGATATCCCAAAGAGCATCCCATATGGAGTGTGACCACCCAATACTCCACTAGGCAAATTATTTAACTCCAATACAAATGATGGAACCAAGTCAGTCCTGAACTTAATACCCTATTGGTCATGGCTTTTTTAAGCATACTTTAGGCTTGTTCTAGAATTCCGTTGGTGTCCATCTGAAACAGATATGAGTATTGGAGATACACTCCCAGAGCAGACATGGCATCCCTGAAAGCATTTTCAGCAAATCCAGGACCACTGTCTGAATGAAAGGTTTGAATTGCCCCCAGGGTTTCTAGGCACTGCAAGGCCCTCATGATCACTCGAACATTAGTATTTCTTTGTAGCCAAACGCATAAGAATTTACAGTATGAATCTACTGCAGCCAATCAATACTTATATGGACTTACAAATATGACTGGCCCAATATGATCAAGATAAATTACACCAAAATTGATTGGAGATATTGAGGGGAGTCTGTGCTGGTGTTTTGATAGTAGAATGTCTAATCTGTTGACAAATGCTGCATTGCTGCACATAGTCTCTAGCTTGTTTATATAACCTCAGCCACCAGATTCGTTGCTGGACCATCGATATAGCAGCACTCATGCCAGCATGAGCAGACACTACACCCTCATGAGCTGCTTTAATTAAAATAATCTGAGTTGCTTATTTTGTATTATTTTATCCCCTACACAGGGTAATAAAGCTACAAGGGTGTTATCTGGGTTGATGATGTAGAAGTGCTTGCTAAGAAAGCCATATGGAGGCTTTCCATCCTCAAATATTGCTTGTACATCTGACAAAAAATCTGTATTGATCAGTGTCAGCTGCAGAGTTCCTTTTAGTGTGAATTCTTTCACTTCTATTGACCATGGGCTGTCATACTAGGACAAATGAAAGCTTGCCTTCCCTCACAGCTGTTTATTCTTTATTGGTTTCCCTTTTGAATCAATGATTCTGTTCAGGCACCAGTGTGCTAACTCAACATTGTATTCTTGCTCACAGAAGGACAAATCGGACACTATTACTGTGAGAATTGAGGGATCAGACTTCTGTAAAGCTAGCAACAAGGCACAAATCATTGCCAACTGTGTAGTGCAATCACCTAACATTTTAGTGTATGGGTCCTGTGGCCGGAATTCACTCTATTTGATACTTCTTTGCACTGCAGCACACGCCATTGAGTATTTCTGCTTTTATGCCTACCACAGGTTGTGCAGAGGAGCCTGTGTAAAACAAGCTCTGATATGGCCCAGTGGGTGACATGTTAAGAGTTTGCACTGTGTCTTGTGTATACTGGAGAAATTATTGCCTGCGGAGAGTCAAATCATATTCAAATTTGACATCTAATGGAGTTAACAAGGAGGCACACTGAATCCAACAAGGGTGTACAGCGCAAGCATTCAAAAGGTTTGCTTTTGTTGACGCTTGTAGTATAGGACTGGGAGAAAATATAATCATAAAATTTCTCAGCACCAACAAATGTTCTTTTAAAATGGCTGTCTGTACTGCAGTAAGAATTTTCTCTCTGGAAGCAAAATGTGCTTCTGCTCTGGAATAAAAGTGTAACTTGTGAACAATAAGAACTGTCTGTCCCTCATTGTAGATTATATATGTATAGCCTCAAACACTGGTGACAATTCTAATAATTAGTTTGGTCTGGTTATTCCTAGTCTATAGCTATTTAGTTTCTAGGACATCTGCTTGAAGTGCATGCAAGATAGGTGTGTGTTCTTCCACCCAATGTTTTAAAAAAAGAAATGGGAGAAGTGAGATCATATAAATGTGTTTAAGCCTGGATGCTTACCTGTAGTCCGGGTCTGGGCGTTCCTCTGTCTGAGATTTCAGAAGCCACGGTTTAACCACACGCTGGAATATGTGGTAGGCAAATGTATTCAAGAAGCTGCCACCTGATCAGGAGATAAATGCTGAAGGCATAAAACAGATCCTTGAGGTTAAAGACCTCAGTGGGATGAAGAAAACCAAGAATACAGAGTCCAAGAGTGGAATTCTCAGAAAAGAACAGTCAGGATCAGCAAGTGAAGGGAGCGAGAAAACAAGTGAAGGAACACAGCTTTGTTGCAATACATTCTAACTATACTGAAGCCATTACATAGTAAAAGAACAGGAAAAGGAAATTACATCAATACACTACATGACAGGATACATAATGGTTTGAGAATGTCAGAAAGAAACCACAAACAAAGCAGCCATGGTAGAAAAGAAAAGAAAAAGAGGAGGAAGGCCTCAAGTTGACTAGTTGTGGAGCAGCTTTAAAAGGCAGCTGCAAACTCTCAGACTGGGGATTGATACTTTGGAGATGAAGGAGCAAAGGGCAGCATCCAGGAACCAAGGCGCTCAAGAGAAAGCAGACCCAGGTGAGGGTGACTCACAGCCTTCACCTGTGGGCTTCTTGCAGGAGCTTTTAAGCCCCGGGAAATGTGTAAGCACAAAAGATACCCTGATTCTCAGGCACTCACGTGGCCGATACACCACGGATGACACAAAGGGGGTCATTCCGACCCTGGCGGTCCGCGGAAGCAACAGGCTGGCGGTGCTTCCAGGGCCATTCTGACCGCTGCGGTAAAGCTGCGGTCAGAAAAGGGCAACCAGCGGTTTCCCGGCGGTTTACCCCTGGCCCAAGGAATACCGCCAGGAACAGGATGGCGGGAACGGGTGTCGTGGGGCCCCCTCACAGGGCCCCATAATGATTTGCAGGGCCTGCAAAGCAGACACTGAAAATCGCGACGGGTGCCACTGCACCCGTCGCACACCAGCAACTCCGCCGGCTCCATTCGGAGCCGGCTTCATCGTTGCTGGGGCTTTCCCGCTGGGCCGGCGGGCGGCCTTTTGGCGGTCGCCCGCCGGCCCAGCGGGAAAGCCAGAATGGCCGCCGCGGTCTTTTGACCGCGGTGCCGTCATTCGGTGGTAACCGCATGGCGGGCGGCGCGGTTGGAATGACCGCCATAGTGCTTTACTCGCTCAGCATGATGCAACATATAAGCCCTTCCTACATTAAGAAATCCCAACAAGGATAAATGTATTTGGAGGTTAAAAGGTAGCACACTTCTGGAGAACGTTTGGTGCTAACCCCTTGCCCTCGCTGGACAAATCATATCCGAGGAAAACCATTTCACTGTAAGCAATTACAAATTTTACAAATTTATTTTGTAGACGTGTGTAGTCAGTATTTTCACTATCCTCTCTACCCTTGCCAGGTGTACATTTAGATCAACATCTTTAATGTAAATGTCATCAAAACAGGACAGAGCCTCAAGATCTGGTTGTAAGAACTCCATGATGGGTGCTGAAAATGAGCCAGGGCTATTCATATAACCCATAGTGCTCTCTGTTAGCGTGAAAGCAGTTTGGTACTCTCTTTTGAAATGTCCAGGGTTGTTTTACATTTTTTTTGCATCAGGTTTGCATTGAACCTTTGCTGTGAGTACTTGTATATGAGTTTAAATTCTTATAGCATAAGACTCTTCTGTAGGATCGATCTAGTTTTAAAACAGTAAAAAAGAGGCGTATTCATTGTTAAATTACAATGCACTATAATGCCCTGGTTTTGCAACTGGTCTCAGTTGCTTTTATGTTGTGTTTCATTTCTGGCTACAAAAGATATTAAGCTTTGATTTGGGGCTCCCTCTTCAGGGGAATCATATGTGAAACAGAATTGTTATCCCATTCCGCTTGATTTCTTTATTACTTGTTTCAAGGCTCACTCTCTTGCACATACTTTCCTGATGTTCTCATTACTAAAGGGTATACCTCCTCCCCACAAGGTGCTTCCTTAATAAACCCTGGAAACCAAATACCCTCTCCGAAGATAATGTCATAGGTATCAGATAAATGCAGCTAGATTGTTGCTTCAATTTTGAGCGGTATGTTACCCTCAATCTGAATTTTAACATCATCTGTCTTGAGGAATTATATATCTAGGAATTATCTATCTATCTGGGGTCTTGACTTTTATATTTTCTTCAGTCAGTTCGCCTTCACACAATCCTGGAGAGTCTGATGCACTACTGGAAAAGCTATTGCTCAGATCACGTTCCCCAGAAGTACCTGTAGCTTGCATGGCATGTTTTTTAGTTTGTCCTGCTACTTTATTCTCTTTTTAAATGTGTCTTGGAGTCGGGACCTTGCTATGCTTATCTAATCAATGTTACTCAGTCAATTCACTTTTCTCTGTTATTTTACCATCAGAATCCTGAAAAGAACATGAAGAATGGCTGTCAGAGTACAGATTCGGATCTGGCTTTGTATTCTTGTCATGGTCCCTCAAATTGTAACCATCCTCGCTCTCTGGAAAAAATGGAGATCCAGCATTTTTTATGTTTCACCCTTTGTTTCTTTTTAGTTTCAGATGCAGTTTTTTATCTTAACGGAACCCTCACTCTCATTCTTTGCTTTAAGATTCACTTTAGTGGCCCTGAACTCAGTGAGTCATGGCCAACAGAGGTATAGGTTTAAGATATTATTTTTAGTAGTTCCCATTCCCATTCTTACACAAAAACAGCTGCAAGCATTTGACGTTTAGCCATTACTTCTGCTTATCCACAAATATTATTCAAATCATCAAGAAAACTGTTTCAAAATTTCTCATTGATTTCATCCCTAAATCCAGAAGCGGTACAGGTCTGTGTTCATTTTGTACTTGTCTTACTACATCTGGAAGAATCACCAATAAGAGTGTTATCATGGCTAATAGTATAAATACACACACATATACTTTCCCAGTTGTTTTACTCCTCCACCATGCCAAGGAGAAGACAGAAAGTCAGCATTCAATGGTTGTCTTGGGGTGTTGTGTGATGACAGGCTGCTTCCAACTAGTTTGTGTTACTAGCAATCCAGAAGGCAATTTCATTATGTTTCTCTGGCATCTTGCCCAATACAGCATTTATAGTCTGTGAACTGATTGCTTGTCCCTGTACTGCAGGTCCTACAGGACCTTGTCTGCCATGTATGTTTTGTAATACATATTGTATGAGTCACCTATATGCAGAAACTCTATAATTTGATACTCCTACTATATCATGTAGTGGTATGTTATTTGGATTTGGATATGGTGTATGCCCAGAGTGTGTGCGTGTGTGTGCGTGTTAGAATACCAAACCAATTTTGGTGTTCCTGGTAAGTTAAAGGAAACTTCAGGGCATGATATGCTTTGTAATGTGCAGATATGGCTGTACATTTATATGTATGGAAAAGCCTGTATTGGCAACTATAGGATCAAACTCTACCCATGTGTAAAATGTCTTAAAGGTGTAGCAGCATGTATGCTTACCACAGATGTGACTGCACCCTTGTGGTCAGAGACATGTTTATCTTTGAAACGTTGAGTGACTGCTGCCCTGTTATTTACTTGTGTTGCAACAGGAGCCACTACTTTTAACAAACAGATTCATTAAACATTAGATCCAAAACATAGAAACCCACGGATGAGGATTGCTATTTTAAGAGACAAGATTGCCTAACCAGCAGTAAACAAGGGATTCTTATTTTATATGAAGGATATAACCAATATTACGTCGCAATTGGAGCACGGTCCAATAATTTGACATCCAGGCCCTCGATTGAAACGTAAATTACACAACCGTCGCTACCCTCAGAACATCATTAACCCGGCCTACAAGAACAACCACTGGGAAGCATTACTGGCACCTGTGGTGAACGAAGCAGAGGTCCGTGTGACTTGTGTATGTACGTATACCCCCTTGTCCAACACTGTGAAAAAGCTTATTAATAAACGTTGGAACATTTTACCGAGTGGCGGTATCCAGATTCCTCGGCCTCTCTTTGCCTTTAAAAGGTCACCCAACATTAAAGATCTGGTCGTCCATACACGGCCCCGCCAACAAGAGGACACGCCAAAACAGACCACTCTATGGAATCTGCCTCCGGTCACCGGGCATTTCCCTTGTGGCTCCTGTAATGTCTGCCCCTTGACCAAACGGGTTGACCATTTGGACTTGAAACATGTTGGCACTTGGCATCTCAATAAGCATACTAATTGCAACACACGGCAATGTATCTACATGATCACCTATCCCTGCAATTTACAGTATATTGGTATGACTACCAGACCTGTGAAGCAGAGAATCAACGAACATCGGAGCAACATTAGGTGCTCTCGTATTACCACCAAATTGAGCTTGCACTTCTTGGAAGCAAATCATGGTCCCAATGATCTGTGGTGGATCGTTTTACAGGTTCCCAGATATAATAATAATGACCCTAAGTATCTGTTTAAAACGGAACAACGTTGGGTTTTCCGACGCAAGACATCCAGCGAGGGGTTGAATGATGGGATCCCTTGGTGCACCCTGTCCTCTTAATTGAGCTGTAATATATAGCTCCTCCATTGACTCGACAACCCTTGGCATTATATCTCTCCTGTATTGATTGTTGCTTTTTCACTATTTACATAAGTTTGTAGTAATATGTTTTTTATTATTACCTGTCCCCTTTAAGCTTTTAGGGACTCCAAACTTGCACATGAGGGCAGAATGCTTCCCTCTTTTTTCATTACATATCGACCACACCAGTTCTTTGTGGTTCTTTTTAATTTTTGACTTCCATTACGGTTGCCATCATTGTGCTTATATTAATGATCCACCTCATAGTGTCCCTACCACCATTATGGCCACTATATTTTCCTGTGGACACTTTGGAAGGCCGTTAATACTAGTAAGATGGCCGCCGCCACATCAGACTCTAGTCCATCCTCGATCTTCATGATCTGGATCGGACAGGTCCCAGCACGGGGTGATTCCGGTTAAGACGCGTACCTTCGCGCCATGAACACTGACTATTTCAAGCCCCAAGACGCGCAATGTGATGTCCTTCACGCGTGTGTCTCTGGGCAGGTTAAACGAGGGACCAGCGGAAGACCGAAGTTAGTCCGTGTTACACCCCCTGTCCCTCTGAGTGTTTTACTACTCTCGAGGTACCGACGATCATTTTCTAGCCTCTCTGAGTTGCTAATATTCTTCTATCCCGTGATCTGTATTAATACCAACCATTTGTTGTACTGGTCAGTCTCACAGAGACCAACTCGTTTTTTTGATGGGTCATGATGGTTTTTATCTACTAGTTTCATAAGTATTAGTATGTGTAAGACACGACTGCCATCTATATAAGTATGAGTGTGTTCAGGACATGACTGCCAGATAAGCTCGGCTATAGCCGGTACACACTGTTCTTTTGGCTGAGAACTCACCTGTTTATGTGTATTTAATCTATGCGTTACATTTAATTTTTGTTATACCTAGTAATTCTTCTGTGGTTTGAGGCTTGCGTGTTCCTATGATGCCTATCCTTCACTATGGGATGGTAAGCCTTTTGTGTGTTATGTCCGTTTGTGCCACACTTTGGACCGGGGTTTTAATGAGTACATCACCGTTTTCACTACTCAAACTCTGATGATTGTCTATGTTTTCACTTCCATGCAGGGTGACTGATTGACCAATCGACGTTGACGAATAGTCCTCATGCAGTAAGTGACTTCCCAGCACTTATAACTACATAATTAAATAGGAAAAGTAGCTGTTAGGGTCCTGATGAAGCGTCATTGGATCATTCTTTTGACCGTGGAGACGCAAAACATGTTGACCAGAATACGTTAGGACTAGGTACACCACCTTTTTTCTTTGTACGGAGTGTAGTGGGACATTATTCCCCGTATTCACTCCCCCTATTTTCTTTTTAATCTTGGCTTGAACCTTTCCCTGATCCATTAAATTATGATGCTTAAGGTTCAGAGCCAATTTTAACTCACTTGTCTCTCCTTCTTGCTTTCTCACAGTCAGTATCCACTTCAGACCTTACCTTTGCAACACAAATTTCGGTAGAGTACCACCACCAATTTTGGGGGTGGTCCCCCAAACATTGCAGCACCGGTCTGATGAGGAGATTGCCCAGTGATGAAACTTGCCATCCTAGTGGATGGTTGAGGGCTCTCCTGAAATTACTGACTCTGTCCACCCTGCACATATATGTGTTTGAACAGTGTAGCCCCTTTCTCTCTACGTAACCAATATTACAACAGACATCTCTGTATATTTGTATGGTTGATTCTTTTCATTATGTTTTATTCAAGAACTGTTCAAAAGCCCAGAAAAAGCTGGAGGTCCCATGTTGGTCACCAAATGAAATGAACTCTGGGATGTCACAGATGTGCAGGGCAAGGACGTTTTAACCTCCAAGTATACAGGAACTAGTCCAATGTACTACACTGAGGAAGAAATACCATTGGTACTGCTGTCCTGTCACTAAGCCACCCAGCTGTTCTGTGTGGGCAGTCATGTCAGGTTACTTATCAGTCCCATTCACCATGCAAGTTTTAGAGACAGAGTGATAACCCAAACAATTTTTCGTTCTTGAATAACACACCAAGCATAGTACTAGGAGCACCAGGGATTTGTTTAAAACATTTATTTAAAATGTCTTAATTTAGTACTTAAAATGAGCACAGTAACAACAGAGCATGAAAATATGAAAGAAAATATACATGTCATAAGTAAAGAAAATAAAATGAACCTTTCTAACATGTTTAAAATGTTCTTGCCATACTTCCACCCTCTATCTATTTGTAAGCACAAAACTGTAGCTCTAGCATAGCACTGAACAACAAACTTGTCCCTATATTTTTGTGAGGATGGTC
Source organism: Pleurodeles waltl (assembly GCF_031143425.1). NCBI lineage: Eukaryota > Metazoa > Chordata > Amphibia > Caudata > Salamandridae > Pleurodeles > Pleurodeles waltl. The sequence goes on along the minus strand of NC_090445.1, from coordinate 664,917,689 downwards.
ACTCATCAGACCTGGTGACAGCAAATCCAGCTGTCCTTTGTCAAAGTTCTGTTGGGGAGAGAGCGTACTCTAAACTAATGAGTACCCTCTGCTAAACTTCCAGCCTGAGCTCTCCTATTGAGAGCAGCTGATCTGGTAATCTGACATCGCCTCTAGTGTTAATCTTAGAGTAAAGACCTCTCTCAATCAATGGTCAGATCCTGAACTTTAAATGGGGTTCAACCACTCATATCATCTCATATTTACAAAATAAAGTGGAGCTCAGAACCATGAGGTTCTTAACACACTAAGCTAACAGGGCACAAAATTTGCAAGCTCTGTTAACATGTTGATTTTAAGTGGCTATTACAAAAACATTGAGATCTACATAGCAAGGGGCCACATTAAATTTGTGGTGCCTGTCATCGAAAATAATAACTAAGAAGTGAGCAACTGTGAACATGACCTTCATACATTCAGTTAAAGATATACAGGTGAGAAAATAGAGCAGCAGGCTAACTAAAATGGAGCCTTATAATGGTGTTCACAACAGATTTACAAGTGGGTGGGAGATCAGCTGTTCCTTGGAATAGCTCCTCTTTCATTATCTCACCCTCTAGTAAGGACCTACCCTTAGGAAATATTACAGGTAGTCACACTGACAAAGTCCTTATCATCATTCCACCCAATCATGTGATCTGTGTAGTGCAAACCATCAAAATAAGAGTCGAAACCCTCAGCTAATTTGAGGGGGTATGTTAAGAGGTTTCCATCAGGACCAAGCATAGCAGCGATGGGCATCTATGATTCTCTCTGGTGTAGTACTGCAGCCAGAAGTCACCCAGACCTTCCACTCTGCTGAAGTCTGTGTTTTCATTTTACAAGGGTGGGTTCTTTAGAACATGTGAAAAAAGAAACAAGTAAGTGCTTGGAAGTTCCAAGTTTCCATCTAGAATGATTTAACAATTGTTATTATACTGTATTGTTTTTAGAAATTGGATTATTATATGAGACCAAACCCTGACAATCTCAAGAAATATTCACAACTCTTGTCAAAGTGAACTTTTACAGTTACTAAATTAAATTGAGCTCAAACTCTTGTTGATATGGCATAGAGGAAACAAGCTGAACTTAGGTCTCTGTGTAAAGTATTAGTGCAGTAAAAAACAGTAATAAAATCAAAACACTAAGCAAAAAAATCCCAAAAAGAACAATACAGTAAAATGTAATAAATAAAATGATATCAAAACACCAAACATCCAAAATGGAGAACCAGATATATGAATGTTTAAAGTTTCAAGTAGAAATAGCACCAAAAAGTGCGAAGCACCAAATATAGTCTATGGAAGGGCTAGACTCGGACCTAGACACAATTTGAGGCCAGCCACAATGGAGCCCTGGTTGGATATAACAAGCAGATTGGACTGTAAAAGTCGGGAACTCAGTGAATCGAAAAAAATGTAAGTCCCGATGAAGAAAAGGACAGATATCCTGTCTGCCGTATTACAAGTTCCATAGGATATAAAGGAACTTGTAATACTGCGGATGAGATATCCGTCATGTTTGTGACAGAATATCCCATCTGCCAAGATCATAATCATGCCCTTTGTCTCTTTACTGACGAACAATGAGACATTTTATCTAAGTCCCAAACAAAACCTAGAGACTCTTAGGGTATCTTGCAGAGGCTAACAGCAAAGTGTAGTCCAGGTCCAGTTGCCACTGGTCAGCTGAGCACTTTAGGGAAAAGGCCTATTTTCTCTGTAGCTAGAGAAGTTTCTCTGTAGCCACACAGGAGGTCAGTCAACGGGCCTTCGGAGTCCACTTTTTTGTCCTGGGTACAAGGGAGAGTGGGTCTAGTTCTTCAGGGATTCTCTCTGGTCACAGACAGCACACTGAGGCCCTCATTATGACTTTGGCGGTCTTTTTCAGAGACCGCCAAAGCTGCTGCAGCCAGCATACCGCTAGTGCTGACGGTATACTGACTGCAATATTTGGAGTTGCGTGTGGACTTCAGCCCATCTATGGGCGGAAGTCCAACTCCATCGGCCTGGCCGAAGGAGTTGAAGATACTGTTGCATCACCAGCACCACCACACCAGCAAGGCTCCGCCCGCTGTATTACAAGCCGTAATACGGCTTGGCAGAGTCTTGGTGGCGCAGTGGTGCAAAACCGCCAGAACCCACCCCCTCCCAGACGACCTCCTCGACGGAGATGGTAAGTGATCATCCAACAGGGGGAGGTGTCTCTGTGTGTGTGCCTGAGTGTGTAAGTGCGTGTGTGGTAGATTGAATGCAGGGGGGGTAGGTGACTGCGAGTATGCGGAGGGGGTGTAGTATGAGTGCAAATATGCAGAGGGGAGAGGGGTGGTGAATGCATGCGTGTATGTGTAGGGCATAGAGGGTGGTGAATACGTGTGTGTATGTGGCGGGGAGGGCGAAGTGAATGTATGCGTGTATGTGGAGGGGTGGTGAATGTGTGCATGTATATGGAGGGTGGTTGTGAATGCATGCATGAATGTGAATGTTTGTGTACACGTGAATGGGGGTGTGTGTGCATTTGCATGGGTGTGCCTGAGTGCGTGTAAGTGCGTGAATGCGTGTTTCAGTGTGTGTCTCCGAGTGAATGGGGGTGTATGTAGCGTGTGCGTGGGTGAGGAAGGTTCATGTTTGTAAGAGTGTGGACGTGTGTGGGTGGATGTGTGCATGGGTGTGGACGTGTGGAGGTGTGTGCTGGCGACAGGAATGGGAATTCCTGTCGCTGAGTTTGTTACCCCCAGGGTTTTTTTGGCGGGTTGTCTGTCACGGAAAGCCTGATGGTCTGCAGCCTGGTAATCCGGCTGGCAGGCAGAGGCCTGCCGCCGGGCTGGAGGAGCTCACCGCTGGTTGTGATGTTGTGGTGGTTTGGCTTCTGCTAAACCCCCGGACTTGTCGTCAGCTGATGACCGCCAGCCTCGTAATGAGGGCCTGAGTCCTCTTCTGTTCTTCCAAAGGTACAAAAAGGTGTATGAGTATGGTACCTTCGGGTTTCACATTTATGCCTGGCACCACCTAATGAGTTGAGGTGGCCCCTGGACATCCCCCTACCAATAGGGTAAACGTTTTCAGGGGCAACACTACCCAGGAACAAACCCAAGATGTCATGTGCCAAGGCATTTTTAAGATGGTGAATGTCTTCAGCCTATCTAAACTTGGGCTCTGAGGGCTGTGTGTGTGTGTGTGGGTGTGTGTGTGAGAATGGCATTCGAAAATCACCAGTGTCCTCCCATGTCTAACACTAAAATGCAGTTGAAGCAGAGCCTGGATGCACACAAAAACAGGAGACACAAGTCAAATGCAAAAAGGCAGGGGTCCTCAGTGCCTGAACAGGAGAGACAAAATAATTGTTCTCTTGCCCTGTTTGATCCCTTTCAGAGTGAAAAGGTTTTACACGTGCTTCAGACAGACTTGTCAGGCAGACAGACTTGTCAGGCAGGATGCTAACTGCCCCCAACTTGAATATTCTGCACAGCTCAGAGGAGTCACCTCTGCCCATTCAGGTCAACTTGTCAATCAAACGGACATGCTGTGTAGCTCCTGAAAGAAACTTCACACCTCATTCAGGCTATGTACACACTAGGATTTGCATAAGAGGTAATGTAAATGAGTTTCCAGGAGCTTCGGGCATGATAAAGGTAGCTCTCTAAACAGTACTATTCTTTAATATTTATCACAAATCCGAATTCACCATTGAACTGGACTTTTCTTAACTATTAAAAATAGTGATTTTAATTATTTTTCTAGCTGCTCCCGTTCACAGGTTCACAGGTTAACAGTGTTAGTATATTTAATCTCTGGTTTTCTATATAGGGAAACTAGGCCTCTCAGAGTGGAAATAGCTTTCTGGGCTTTGTCACTTTAGGGAAAAGGTAATATTTATTTCCTACCTGCCCTACTTTTAATTACCATGCACACTGCCTTGTGGGGCCTTGTGGGCTACATAGCCTACATATGGGTGGCTTAATAATATTTAAAAGGACAGTCTTTACTTGTCAAAAAGGGTTATTTTTACAGGTCGCACTGCAGATTGTACGCTGCAGTAGTCAGGAATCTCAGGGTAGAACTATAGCCATGTTCACATAACCACTGTAGTGGTTAGCACAATAGGTACTGCAGTCTACAAGTGCTATTCAACTTTTAGGACTGGGGTGCATTGTTTACACTTTATACTAGGGACTTGAAGGCAAGTAAAACATGACAGTCAGGAATAGGCCAATGTAACCATGTTTAAAGTGGGATCACAGGACATGTATTCCTGGTTAGGAGGGGTAAAGTGCACAGAGTTCTAAAGCCAGCAAATCAGATATAGCAAAAGTCTAGCAAGGGTTGGGGGGGATCACAAAAAGGATAGTCATTTCTCACCGTTGTCAAGGTCCTAACTAAGAGCCTCATTACAAGTCTCGCGGATGGTGGTTGGACTGCAGCCAGTGCAGCGGTCTAAGCTGCACATTACAACCCTGGCAGTGAGGCCACCAGGGAACCGCCAGCTGTCTGGAGGTAGGTGGCGGTCCTAATCCACCAGTGCAGCACTGCAAGCAGCACTGCCCTGGGGATTACGACCTCATTCTCCGCCAGCCTTTTCATGGCAGTAGCCCTTGGCCTGGGCAGTGCAGGGACCCCCCTGGCCAGCACCCTTGCAATGTTCACTGTCTGCATTGCACTCTGCAGGCTACAGCAATTTTCCGTCGATTACGAGCTGGAGACAATGCTGTAGCATGTTTCCCACTAGGCCAGCTGGCGGAAACTGAGGTTTCCGCCCTCTGGCCTAGGGGGAAACTCTTAATAACTCCAGCGGGAAACTCTTAATAACTCCGACTGCCCTGTCAAGAGTTTGGCAGACAGATTTTTCCATCCGCCAAACTCCAAATAGGGGCTAGAGTTTTCTAATCCGGTCTGTTCTCATGTATGTTTTTGCCTAGCTATAACAGAGCCGCACTAAAAGTCTTCTCCGGGAAGCTTTACCTGCTGCCCACAGTGTTTGTGCCATGGATATCATGCCTGCATTTGCCTCAATATATATTTGTACATGGGACATAAGAGATTGTCTTTAGGTGCCCTATATCTGGTGGTGAATGTACTCTGTTTTGCCATTGTATGGGGAACATGTATCAGGTCTAGACTCAGCAGTGTTATGGCATGATCGCTGACCCATCCTTCTGAAATGTCACAGTTAACTACATCACACAGGAGAGAACAATGATTCAAAAAATAATTAATGCAAAAGAAATTACCATAAGTGCAGGACAGAAATGTTTATTCTCTATGTGTCTTATGAAGGAGGCACCAAGCATCAATCAGGTCACAATCAGTCATTATGGCCCTCATTATGACATTGGCGGTACTACCGCCATGCTGACTGCCTCCAACATACCACCGCCGCAGCGGATATCCGTTCACCATATTATGACACACACACACCAATCCGTCACTATTCAGCCACAGACACAAGTCCACCATGCCTAAGGTCAGTGATAAACTGGTGGTGTCAAAACCCACACCCTTACACCAACAGAACTACGCCTATCACATTATGACCCACGAATCCCCACGGCGGACATTCAATGGCGGTAAACCACTGGCGGTACATACCATTGCGCTCATAATACACACACATATACAAAACAACACCACATTGGACAATTTAAATAATACACACCTGATACCCATACACCACTATAAAATACACACCCACATTACCCACAACTCTTTACAACTACAGACCATTGGCAAGAGACAGACACCACAACTACAGACAAAACCAAAGACACACACCACCTACACCTATACACCACACACGCACCCCACATCACACACCCTAACACATCACCCTACACACCCTCACCTACACAATTCACACAACACCCATGGCACCACAAGGACACCCCAGATTCTCAGAGGAGGAGCTAAGGGTCATGGTGGAGGAAATCATCTGGGTAGAGCCTCAGCTATTTGGAGCACAGGTGCAGCAGATATCCATTGCTAGGAAGATGGAGCTATGGCGGAGGATTGTTGACAGGGTCAACACCATGGGACAGCACTCCAGCACAACAGAAGACATCAAGAAGAGGTAGAACAACCTACAGGCGAAGATACGTCCCATTGCAGCAAGACACCAACTCGCTGTACAGAGGACTGCCGGTGGACCCCCACCTCCTTCCCCACAACTAACAACATGGGAGGAGCAAGTCTTGCCAATCATGCATCCTGAGGGCCTGGCGGAAGTAGCAGGAGGACTGGACTCTGGTAAGTCAACTTTATACTACTACTACTACCCCACCTACATGCATCCCATCACATACCCCCACCCTCACCCTCACTCCCATCACTCCACCACCTCCCACACACCCCACCACTCCACCACATCCCACACCACCACCATCACATCTCACTCATCCCAATGCCAAGCCCTGCATGCCATAATAATGCATGGACACCACTCACAGACCTGCATGGACACCTATCACTAAAGCATGCACACTAGAGAGAATCAGCTATCCCACCATATACCAATTTACACAAGTGAAAGCTGCTAGAGCAAATACAAACAAAGAGGGGAACACACCGATGCACAATATGTCACACACAGAAACGGTAACACTGCATTTCCATTCCCACAGGTATCCCAGCCAATGTCAGAAGCGAAGAGGTGCCAGCATTAGCCAGCCCCCCAAATGAAGAGGCCCAGAGTGATGACAGCAGCTCTGGTCGCCTGGATCTGAATGACAAACCTGGCCCATCAGGGACCTCTAGACAGTTGGTTACCCAGGCACAGTGACACACTACCACAGAGCCTCCCCATCTGGAAACACCACCACAGCACCCAACCAGGGTACCCATACCTCTGTCCCCAGGATACGTCAATTAGCAGTGTGTCCACCACTACAAGGGCGCCAGGGCACACCTCATACCCAAGACAATCAGGGACCTGGGGTCAGTGGCAGTGGGCACACGGTTCAGGGGACAGAGGCACAGGACAACAGGGAAACTGGGAGGACTGCTGTGCGCCAGGGGAGGACAAGCCCAGGGAACCGACTCTCCAGGAGGCACTTGCAGAGATCCTGGGAGCCTGCCAACATTCCCAGGATACGCTGGGCCAGATCCTGAACAACGTGCAGGAGAACAGGCGGCTGCAGGAGCAACAGTACCAGGGGATCAAGGAGGACTTGCAGGCCATCAACACCACCCTGGACTCCATAGCAGGGGTGCTGGCAGACATGGCCAACATTATGAGGGAGGCAGCCTCACCACAGCGGGCCCCTGCCACTAGCCAGACATCTGAACTGCCTTCCACCTCCGCTAGTGGACAGGAGACCCCGCCACAGGACCAACAGGCCACCAGCACCCCTCCCCCTTGCAGAAGGAGAACAATCCCGCAAACGTTCCCTGTGATCCAGGCAGAAGCCAGAGGCTATTGCCAAGACCCCCGCCAGGAAATTAGACTTTCCTGATTGTCACCCTTGTGTCCCACTCTGTCACCCTGTCCACCTTTAACTGCCATTGCTCCCCTTCCTATGTCCCCATGGACAATGCACCTGTGCACCAAAGTGACTGGAACAATACCCTGGACTTTCCTCCATGATCACCACATCCCAATGCACTTGCCCCTCTACTTCTTAGCACTTAAATAGACACCCTTCGAAAAAATACAAGGATGGAGTATGTCAACCTTATTTTAGTATGTATTTGTTTAACCAGGTTCAAACATTGCAATTCAAATGTGCAGTAATGCTCAAATAGGAAAGATCTGTAGTTGGCTGCAGTCATCACACCAGGAGCGATAGTGGGGCACCAACATCTGCAAAATGAGTTGCCAAAGGGTACAGTGAGTGGGCATAGAAGGGGGAAATAACAGCATGCCAGTGCCAAAGATAATCTACATAATGACAATGAAATGTGAAGTAACACTGTCTTACCCGTGTGTCATTGGAAGTATTGCCGAATCACTGCAGTTCTGTTGTCCTCATCCTCTGCCTCCTCATCTTCACTGTCCACAGGGTCCACTGCTGCAACACGGCCATGTCCAGCCTCCTCCTCCTGCAGAAAAGGAAAATGGCGTCTCAAGGCAAGGTTGTGCAACATGCAGTATGCCACGATTATCTGGCAGACCTTCTTCGGTGAGTAGCACAGGGATCCCCCATTTGGATGGAGGCACCTGAACCTGGCCTTCAGGGGGCCTAAGGTCCATTCTTTTATCATCCTTCTTGTTCGCCCATGTGCCTCATTGTAACGTTCTTCTGCCCTTCTCCTGGCATTCCTCACAGGGGTCAGTAGCCATGATAGGTTGGGGTAACCTGAGTCACCTGCAAATATCGAGGGATAACATTTAGCCACACACTATCCTATATGGCCCATACCATATCCATACACCTACATATACTAGGTGGGAACCAGGGCTCACCTATTAGCCACACACGGTGCCTTGTAGTTAGGCCATCACATTTGGGATGCTGCTATTCCTCAGGATAAAGGCATCATGCACCGACGCAGGATACTTAGCATTGACAAGGGAAATATACTGGTCCGCCAAGCACACTATCTGAACATTCATGGAGTGGAAACTCTTTCGATTTCTCTACACCTGTTCATTTTGCCGGTGGGGGGACAAATGCAATATGTGTTCCTTCAATTGCCCCAATTATGTTGAGTATATGTCCCATTGCATAGAAGTCAGCCTTCACTGTAGCCAAATCCTCCACCTGGGGGAAAACAATGTAGCTGCACATGTGTTTAATCAGGGCAGACAACACTCTTGTCAGCACTATTGAGAACATTGGCTATGACATTCCTGCTGCCAAGCCCACTGTCACTTGGAATTAACCAGTTGCCAAGAAATGGAGCACAGATAGGACTTACACAAGAGGGGGGATCCCAGTGGGGTGACGAATAGCAGGTATCAGGTCAGGCTCCAGTTGGGCACACAGCTCTGTGATTGTGGCCCTGTCAAGTCTATAGTTGAGGATAATGTGCCTGTCCTCCATTGTTGCCAAGTTCACCAGGGGTCTGTACATAGGGGGTATGTCTCCATCTCCTATTCATCCGCAGCGGTTGCAGTCTAAGGGACAAAAGAGTGAGGAGCGGGTCACAAACTGAACATCGGAGCCACAACAGTACAATGCATGATGTTAATTTGTAATGGGTTAGTGGTATTTATCCTGTATGTCCAATTTTTAACTGTGACACAGTTATTATCCAGGGCCTGCCCCCCCCCTCCTGAAATGGCGTCCATCTGTCCTGTTTGGAAGGACAGGTGGAAGTGAGGTAATTCCACTGACGTTGTGCGCCGCTGCGTGAGACGGCCGGGAACCACGTGCAGCTCTTCATTGGTTAACATTGAGCCCTATGGGGTACAGTGGCCAATGGTGATGTACGCCGGTGGTGACGGTATTAACCCGCGCGGGCGTGACCACCATTTTCTATCTGATCACTCACTTGCTACCTGACCTTCCATAGGAGAGTACCTATACTGCATGTGCTGCTGTGATCTATGTCTGGAACCTGCCATGGCTCATGTGACTGGGGAAAGGGCCCCTGCCATCACCTCGGCGGAGTTGGAGCGACTGTGGATGGGGTCCTACCCCAGTACGGACTGCTGTATGGGCCTCCAGACCAACAGGTTAGTACACTGTGAGCACAATGCATGTGGCATGAATGCATGGAAGTGTGTGTGAAGGCCTCATTTGGGGGGGTGGGTCGATGTCCCCTGGGCGGCGTACAGCTTGTGTGCTGGGCGATGTGTGTGTAAATGGAGATGTGAAGGGGTATGGTGGGCCATAAATGCAATAAGCAGGACGGTCTGACTGATACCATCTCCTGTGTGTATTTCTCTGCAGGTCAGTGCCCATCAAAAGAAGGGTATGTGGCGTGCCTCACCAAGGACGTGCGGACCCTGGGGGTCTACGGCAGGCTGAGCACCCACTGTCGGAAAGGTGGGAGGACCTAGGATGCTGGGCACGGAAGACAGCGGAGGCCCAGCTAGGGATGGCCTCCCAGCGAGGAAGGGGTGCCCATCGAACCCTGACCCCCCTGATGCCCGCATACTGTCGGTGGCCTATCCGGAGGTGGATGGGAGCTTAAGGGTATCACAGCAGGCACAAGGGGGTGAGTACAATGCCCACCATTACAACTTACGCATGGTAGGGTAGTATCCTGGTGGGGGATGTGTGTCAGTGGGTGCCCCTAGGCAGGCCTGACATTGCAGAGTAGGTCCCATGTTGGTCAGGGTTCTGAAGTGATAATCCTGCTACCCAGCCCGTAGGCATCCACAACTGGTCAGGTCTGTGTGGGTCCCAGGTGTGCTGCATTTGGCGGTATGTGCCCCTCCCCATGCCTTGGTGGCTAGCATTATAACTGGTAGAGCAATGAATATTGCATAGGGCTGTTCCCTGTGTGTGACGGTGGTGTGTACGCCAACGGTGGTGTTAATGCAGCCATTGACCCAGTGTATCCTACGTCTCTTCCCCCCCTTTTTGTTTTGTCACCCTGTCCTTATGTGCATTAGCATCATGTGCCGGAGGAGCAGAGGCACCGGCGACGGAGGGAGCTGCATCCCACAGGACCCAGGAGGCAGAGTCCACCGACGGTGAGGGCACCAGTGGGACGGAGGGCAAGGGGAGCACCATGACAGAGACAGGATGGGACAGTTCGAACACAGATACCTCCGCCGATGGAAGCTCCCTGGTGGTGGCGGACACCTCTGTGACCACCCCAGCTACAGGTACATTTGCCACCCCAGTACCAGCACTGCCCTCCCAGCAGCCCCTCATCGAGTTGCCTGTGCCCGCTCACCCAGGAGGGTGGGCATCTCCTTCGCCCCAGGCACCTCAGGCCCTTTCCCAGTTAGCCCTGCTGCGTAAGGAGGCTATTGACCTCCTGAGATCCATCTCTGTAGGGCAGTCAACCATTGTGAATGTCATCCAGGGGCTGGCAGCCCAGATGCAACAGACTAATGCATTCCTGGAGGGCATTCACACTGGCCTGTCGGCCCAACAGAGATCAATCCAGGCTCTGGCCTCCTCTCTGATGGCAGCCATTGTCCCTGTTTCTACCGCCCCACTCCATCTTGCTCTTCCCAATCCCATTCCCCTCAACCCCAGCCTATCCCAAGCACACAGACAGATGAGCATGCACACAAGACAACACACAAGAGTGGCACAGGCAAACACAAGCACCACACATCATCCCACAGGCACTCACACAAACACCATCCAGATGCAGACATACCAACATCCACAATTTCCACTGTGCCCCCTCCTCCTCCTCCTCCTCCTCCACCTCTTTCCCAGTTGTGTCTACACTCACACCTGAATGCAGTACATCCTGTTCCACTACCAGCATCACCACCAGACCAAGCAGAACACACACCTCATCGGCAGACACCTCCACAACAGCCATGCACACGTCCCCTGTGTCCTCTCCCACTGTGTCTGTCACCCCCCCTCCTAAGGTACACAAACGCAAGCACTCAGACACCCAACAGCCACCCACCTCACAACAGCATCCAGCCCATGCACCTGCACCCAAACACAGCAGACGTACACCTCCTACAACCACTCCCTCTTCCTCCACTCCAAAACCTTCTCCCTCTTACCGCCCAATGTCCCTAAGAAGTTATTCCTCTCCACCATTGACTTCTTCCCTACAACCCCCCCATCCTTCACATCTGGCAAGGGTGGCAAAAACCCAGGCAAGCACCTCAGCCACCCAGTCCATGGTCCCAGTAGTCTACACACCCACTCATGGTGGGAAAGGGTCCAGGGCACCAGACAGCCTGCCCCAGCTGCTGCCCGGAAGGGTAAGAAGTCATCCCCAGATGCTGCCAGGAAGGGCAAGGAGGCATCCCCAGCTGCTGCCCAGAAGGGCAAGGAGCCATCCCCAGCTGCTGCCAGGGAGGGCAAGGAGCCATCCCCAGGGGCCTGGTGCAGGGACTCAGATGGAGCCCCCACCACCAACCATGGTTGTGCAGCCGTCCGAGACTGCAGGAGATGGGCTGGAGCTTCCCACCACCACCACCACCACCACCAGCAGCAGCACCCCCACCACCAGTGGGCAGCCATCTGAGGCTGCAGGGGATGGGAAGGAGCTTCCCCCACCACCACCAGCAGCAGCAGCACCACCACCACCAGTGGGCAGCCATCCGATGCTGCAGGGAATGGGCTGGAGCTTCCCCCACCACCACCAGCAGCAGCAGCACCACCACCAGTGGGCAGCCATCTGAGGCTGCAGGGGGTGGCCTGGAGCTTCCCCCAACCACGACCACAACCAGCAGCAGCACCACCACCACTGAGCAGCCGTCACCGCCGGCAGACGGTATATAGTCCTGCCTCCATGGGCTGCTGTGCGGCCTGCCTCCTGCAAATCCAGTGGGTATGACACCCAGCTGAGAGACTGTGACCTGGCACTCCCCAGGATCAGAAACACAGGGCACGATGCCCCCTCCAGAACCAGTGGGTAAGACACCCAACAACCCCAGCCTCCCCAGGATCAGAGGCACAGAGCACGATGCCCCCTCCAAAACCAGTGGGTATGACACCCACCAACCCCAGCCTCCCCAGGATCAAGAGCACAGGGCACAAGGCCACCTCCAGAACCAGTGGGTAAGACACCCACCAACCCCAGCCTCCCCAGGATCAGAGGCACAGGGCACGATGTCCCCTCCAGAACCAGTGGGTATGACACCCATCAACCCCAGCCTCCCCAGGATCAAGAGCACAGGGCACAAGGCCACCTCCAGAACCAGTGGGTAAGACACCCACCAACCCCAGCCTCTCCAGGATCAGAGGCACAGGGCGCGAGGCCCCCTCCAGAACCAGTGGGTAAGACACCCACCAACCCCAGCCTCCCCAGGATCAAGAGCACAGGGCATGTTGCCCCCTCCAGAGCCAGTGGGCAAGTCACCCACTTGAGAGACTGTGGCATTGCACTCCCCAGGACCAAGCACAGGGCATGTTGCCCCCCCCAGAACCAGTGGTGTTGTTCCATCTGCCGGCTGAGGTGCCTCTTGTTCCCCGTCCCCCTGAGGTGCCTGCCTATTTTCCAACTGATGCCCCTGCAGTGTTCTCTCTGGGTTGGTGGAGGTGACAAGTGGGGCCTTGGACTTTGGCCTTTGGCCCTGTGGCCCACGCACAATGTGGACTGGGCAGTGTCCCTTGAACTGTACATATGTATATACCATTACACTGCATTTTCATATTTCTACTGTTGCTATTATTACACTCACTTTTGCGCAATCATGTTGTCCTTGCATTATTCCTCAGGGCTACGGGGTAAATATGTTTTATTACTACAGCTGATGACTTCTGCGCTCAGTTTCCGTCATGCTTTTGATGTTGTTGGTACCGCCCCGGAAAATGTGGTGGATTGATGTGTATTAATATGGTGGGGGAGCATTGACTTCCGCCTGGCTGTAGGTGGCTACCTCTGTGGTAGCTGTTGTATCCGCCCTGGCGGTCGGTGTGGTAAAGTGGCTGTCTATCTGAGTTCTCACCGCCATGGTCATAATTTGGCAGTAGTTACCGCCAGCCTGTTGGCGGTATTACCGCCACTTTATCACCGACCTCCAGGGTTGTAATGAGGGCCTATGGCTGGCGGTAAAAAATGTGGAATTATGACCATGGCGGTTCCCACCATGGTCATCCGCCACTTCTCCGATCAGACTGGCAGGGCGGAGACGACCGCTGGGCTAGAGATTTGGGTCTCCAGCCCGGCGGCCGTCACAATACCGCCGGCGCTATCATGACCCGGCTCACCGCCATGGATTTCATGGGTTTGGGAAACGCCATGAAATCCATGGCAGTGAGCACTATCACTGCCAGGGAATTCCTTCCCTGGCACTGATAGGGGTCTCCCCTACCCCGAGTCCTTCCCCGACACGCTCCACCCCCCTGCCACCCTCCAAAGGTGACAGGATCCCCCTCCCCACCCCCACCCCCAACATCACATTACAGATTCACACCCGACACGCACGCAGGCACCACCAACACACATACCCGCACACACACCAACAAACATGCCAGAAGCCACACACACAGTCATACACACACACCCACATTCAGACATACACGCACACATCCATACTGTCACGGTTTCGGGCGGGTCTGATCAGGACTCTGGCTGGGACACCCCTTGAGCTCACCGAATATCCTAAAGAGGTAGTACACTGGGGCAGAGGAGCAGCTAAAGGCATACACGGAAAGGACAGCTATGGATAGGCACAGGAAACAGGAAAGTAAAAGCAGAGCAACCCTTGTGTGAACAAACAGGAAACGGATTACCAGTGGACAAACACGCTGGGGTTGTACACAGAGTAAGGCGCAGAACCTCCCACAGTGACAGGGAATCTCAATGCCTCTGTGCAGTTTGCTCTTACAGATAGTCACCCTGCCGGCCCCATAGAAAGGAGGCAGCAGAAGTGATTCTGTCTCTGGACCCTAGAGCACAGACAAGGAAAGTACTTACATACACAGGACACGCTCTTGTGGGTCCAGCTGGAAACACAGTAGCGATTCCTGAGAAAACAGCAATAGCACACTGTCACTGTTAGGCACGAAAGACAACGTAAAACACTGGACAAGGATGGGGACTGAAATTGCCTCCTGGAACCCAGGAGCCAACCCCAGAACAAAGGAGGACACGTATACACTGGTGAAGACTGATAGAACACTTACCAGACACAAAGAACCAAGAAAAAACAGAAACAGAAGGGAACAAACAAAGAGGCAGAGGCAAGAACTAGGAACAGGCTCAGACTGAAGCAAAGGCGGGACTAGGACTTGAAAACAGGGCGCAAACTTCTGGCTAGGACAAACAGAAACAGGACTGGGAAACTGAGAACAGGCTCTGGCTGGAACAGGCAAGGACAGGACTGGAATACAGGGAGTAGGAAATGAGCAGTAAACAGGACTGGGAAACAGAGAGAAGGTTCAGGCTGAAACAAGGCAGGAGCAAGGCAGAGAAACAGGGAGCAGGCTTTGGAAGAAACAAACAGATACAAGGCTAAGAGATAGGGAGCAGACTCTGGCTGGAACAATCAGGAGCAGGGCAGAGAAACAGGAAACAGGATCAGGCTGGAACAGAACAGGAACAAAACTGGAACACCATCCGACAAGGGGTCTGTAACACAAAGGAATTGAAGTCCAATGCACGACGGGGAGCTTGAGGAAATGGCTGCTTATAAGCAGTTCCAAGCTGGGCTGCACCTGAGAGGTTTCAGGTGTGTGTGGTTTCGGACACTTGCAAGTCCTGGAGGAGAGAATCCAGTGAAAAGGAGCAACTGGACTTCTCCCATTGAAAACAATGGGAAACAGAATCCGGGTTTTGCTGACTACCAAGCTGTGCTTTATGGGATTTGCAGTCCCAAGAAGCAAATGTAGTCCTACACAAGTGTACCATGGAGAAAAGAGAAACAAACAGGAGTCAGCAAGGGACTCTAGATAGGTGTTCAAGGGGATTCCCAGGCTTCTGACAGTCCCCTTACAGCACCCCCTGGAAATGGGACGACCGAGTCGTAACAGTATACCCCCTCCCACCAGTCTGCTCAAGAAGAGAAGGCAATCCTTTGGCTGAAAAAAGTTGAAGAGGAAAAGCCACAACAAGAAAATCCAACACCAACCTTGGTTGATAAGTTTACAGTCCTGCCATAGGTGAAACTTCCAATGAGCAAAGCATGTATTAATACCCATATGGGCTCCGATGTCTTTCCTCTTTATTGTTCGAGTGATACGGGAGGAGTGCATGTGGTTGGTTTCTGGTGAAGTGGATTCAGGAGCAAGGAGATCTGGAATGGCATTATGGGCGGTATTCATTAGGACTTTAGTTTCCTGTTCAGTACTGTCTTCTTTAGAGGAGATATTTGGCGTGTTAGTAACTGTAAGGTCTGTAACTCCTTCCGACAAGCAGGATATGTCTGTTTCTGCAGCAGTATTTGCATTGATTGTGGTCTGAGGCTTGCAAAGCATAGAGACTTGGGAGACATGGGTAACTGGTGTTCTCAAGGTAAACATGAAAAAGTCAGAATTGTCTTTCATCTTGGATGACATTGGAGTATCAAATTCAGGAGCAACAGGAGTTTTCATGTCTTTAGAGACTGGATTAACATATGAAAATGTAGAAGTTCCACAAACTAATTCTTTAGGGTGATCTTCTGACAAGACTGAGATTTCTTCATTGCAAGTGCTCTGTGGTGTATTCGTGGTATCAGAAATGGTTTCTTTGCAAGGCGTTTCTACTACAGGTAGTTGATCTTCAGCTCTGTTAACACTGAAAGGTTGTTCTTTGAATTGAAATAGAACTGGAGTATCTTCAGAAATCACCTTTACACTGTTACCTACATTTTCAGCTCTAGTCTTTGAATTGATGATGGTTTCTTGCAATAAAACACTAAGAACAGTACTTATCATCAGATCTTCGAATACAAGATTCAAATTCAAGTCTTTAGTTTTAGTGGGACATATGATATCTTTCAGTACTTGAGCTTCGGTTTCAGATTGATGGTTTTCAGGAGTCTTTAATTTCAGAGACACAGCAGGTGGCATTGGTGTGGCTGATTTTACATCAAAATCAGATACCGGTAGATCAGAGATCTGTTCTTCACTAACCGTTGAGCTGGAAACAGGCAACGCAGTGGCAGGGAACAGCAAGTCAGAATCAGTGGTTGAGGCTGCAACTGTGTCCTGTTCTAGGAGAAGGCTCTCATTTCTTATGACAGGCTGTTTAGTTTCAGATTGCTGGCTTTCTTCCTTGTCTGAATTCTCCACGGTTTGCTTTGACACAGAAGAGATTTTTAAACTTTCTGAGAAGTCCATTACATTCTTAGTAATTGCGGGTATTTCTTCACGGTTAGAAAAATCCATTAGTTCACTTGAAACAGGAACTGTCTCTTCATTGTCTGAAAATTCTATGATCTTGTTTGAAAGGGCAGGAGTATCCCCACAACCTGAAAATTCTGGTGTGTGCGCCATTTGAACAGCACTATCTGCAGGTTTGTTCACGGCAAGGCAGGAACCACCGTCATCACTAGATTCAGATTTGTCAACACTGTTGCACAACTTGCCATTAATCTCCAGTAAAGTCATATCTTGGTTTCTTAATGTACAGCTATTGTAGTCTGTATCAGAACTCTCTTCTTCCTTTGGCTTTATTTGTTCTGATAGAGGGGCTGAGACACTTCCTTCTGAAGACTCTGATCCATCCTTTGAATCAAGAGGTGTCAAATCTCTCAGAGATGTCAGAGATTCAGTCAACTGTACAGGAATTTTCACTGGAGAACTACAGGCTGAGAGAGAGTCTGAAGAAGAGGCTGATATATTTATAACTGGAGCTGTCTTTTGACTGTCATGAATAGAAGGGACAATCTGCTTGATAGAAGTCTTTGGAGAGGCACACAAAGTAGCATACTGTTCTTTAAGCCAAAGCTGGTGATCATTTTCTTTTTTCAGGTTTTCAAATTGCCTTGCAGTAGTTTCCATCAGCTGCTCTGTTACTTCTTCTACCTTACAGATAAACAGAATGTCTGGCTCTGGCAAAAGTGAAATATGCATTGATGAAAAGAGCCCACGTGCGTGATTTCTTGTGTATGTTACAACATATTCATCATAGAAGTCCAATATCTGCCTTTTAATCTGCCAAAACTGCTCTTTTAGTGTGTGTATATCCATATTGTTATCAAACCCACTCAGAATAGAAAAGGGTTTAGCAGAGCTTTTAGGGATTGAGACTGGTATATTATCATCCAGTTTGGGAAGAGCACAAGCTTTTTGAATTGAACTAAGGAATCCCACAGTCTTTACTGATCCCTTTGATACAGGTTCTATCCTGCTGACTTGAAAGCACTGAGGGACTGGTAGATCCTTACACGAGTCAGCACAACACTTAGGAATTGAGACTGATGTACTGTCATCCAATTTGGGAGGAGCACAAGCCATTTGAGTTGAACTAAGGAATCTCACAGTTTTTACTGATCCCTTAGATACAGGGTCTAGCCTGCTAACTTGAAAACTCTGAGAGACTGATAGGTCTTTATAAGAGTCAGCACTGCACTTTGAATTCTGAGAAACTGGCCTAGATGGGCTGAAGCACTCAACAGAAAACAAGGGAATCCCTAGTGCGGCTTCTTGAACAGTGTCAGGGTTCTTTGTTTTGACGGAGTCCTGGAAGTGAATTTGGGATGCACTAGCATGAGGCGAGGAATTAACCATCTTTTCTTGAGAGTAAATGTCTTGTGCAGAGGTAGCAAAAGCACTTCCACGGTTACGAACATTCTTACTGGCTTCAGCTAATAGATATTGCAAAAACTCATTACGTCCTTGTAATTCTTCTACAGACAGGGACTGGGGGTCATAGCCACAAATAACATAATAGTCTATCATTGAAAGATTAGCAAGCCACTCAGTATAGTACTGAACTTGCAAGTTATGGTTTTCTTTAACAAGTCTATCCTTTAAACTAAGGTCTTTTTTAGAGGATTTCAGAGAATGTATAGGCTTAGAAAGGGGTGTCTTAACATGATAGGAAAGCCCTTTAAGTTTGTGTGTGCCTTTACTGCCAGGGGAGCTTGAAATGTTTGGTCGTGCATTCTGTCACGGTTTCGGGCGGGTCTGATCAGGACTCTGTCTGGGACACCCCTTGAGGTCACCGAATATCCTAAAGAGGTAGTACACTGGGGCAGAGGAGCAGCTAAAGGCATACACGGAAAGGACAGCTATGGATAGGCACAGGAAACAGGAAAGTAAAAGCAGAGCAACCCTTGTGTGAACAAACAGGAAACGGATTACCAGTGGACAAACACGCTGGGGTTGTACACAGAGTAAGGCGCAGAACCTCCCACAGTGACAGGGAATCTTAATGCCTCTGTGCAGTTTGCTCTTACAGATAGTCACCCTGGCGGCCCCATAGAAAGGAGGCAGCAGAAGTGATTCTGTCTCTGGACCCTAGAGCACAGACAAGGAAAGTACTTACATACACAGGACACGCTCTTGTGGGTCCAGCTGGAAACACAGTGTCAATTCCTGAGAAAACAGCAATAGCACACTGTCACTGTTAGGCACGAAAGACAACGTAAAACACTGGACAAGGATGGGGACTGGAATTACCTCCTGGAACCCAGGAGCCAACCCCAGAACGAAGGAGGACACGTATACACTGGTGAAGACGGATAGAACACTTACCAGACACAAAGAACCAAGAAAAAACAGAAACAGAAGGGAACAAACAAAGAGGCAGAGGCAAGAACTAGGAACAGGCTCAGACTGAAGCAAAGGCGGGACTAGGACTTGAAAACAGGGCGCAAACTTCTGGCTGGGACAAACAGAAACAGGACTGGGAAACTGAGAACAGGCTCTGGCTGGAACAGGCAAGGACAGGACTGGAATACAGGGAGTAGGAAATGAGCAGTAAACAGGACTGGGAAACAGAGAGAAGGTTCAGGCTGAAACAAGGCAGGAGCAGGGCAGAGAAACAGGGAGCAGGCTTTGGAAGAAACAAACAGATACAAGGCTAAGAGATAGGGAGCAGACTCTGGCTGGAACAATCAGGAGCAGGGCAGAGAAACAGGAAACAGGATCAGGCTGGAACAGAACAGGAACAAAACTGGAACACCATCCGACAAGGGGTCTGAAACACAAAGGAATTGAAGTCCAATGCACGATGGGGAGCTTGAGGAAATGGCTGCTTATAAGCAGTTCCAAGCTGGGCTGCACAGGAGAGGTTTCAGGTGTGTGTGGTTTCGGACACTTGCAAGTCCTGGAGGAGAGGATCCAGTGAAAAGGAGCAACTGGACTTCTCCCATTGAAAACAATGGGAAACAGAATCCGGGTTTTCCTGACTACCAAGCTGTACATTATGGGATTTGCAGTCCCAAGAAGCAAATGTAGTCCTACACAAGTGTACCATGGAGAAAAAATAAACAAACAGGAGTCAGCAAGGGACTCTAGATAGGTGTTCAAGGTGATTCCCAGGCTTCTGACAGTCCCATTACAGCACCCCCTGGAAATGGGACGACCGAGTCGTAACACATACAGACATAAATACAGACAGCCACGCACACATTTCCAAACACACAACACCCCCGTATGCATACACGCACTCACACCCCCCCTCTACATACCCACACGCACACCCCCATGCACACACACAACACACAACACCCCCCCTCCCCTAACGGACGATCAACTTACCTGGTCCATTGATCCTCCAGGAGGGGACGGGATCCATGGGGGCTGCTCCGCCGCCAGCACCCCGTCAACAGAACACCGCCACGCCGAATCACAGAACGTGATTCGGTGGGCGGTGTTCTGTTGACGTGGCGGTGGAGGTGGAGCAACCTCCACTTCCCCGCCGACCGCCAGTATGGCTGCTGGCGGCTCTCCATCCGGAAAAGGACGGAGGGCTGCCAGCAGTCATAATGCGCCGAGCAGGAAACCGTCTGCACTCGCGGTCTTCTGCACGGCGGTCCCTCGGCGGTCTTGTAAAAAGACCGCAGAGGTTGTAATGACCCCCTATATCTGTTAACATGGCAATGTCTGATCCATTCTGTCTGCCAATTGTGCCAGTTCTGTCTACTATGAATGTAGTGCTAAATTCCAATTAGCACCCACTACCAGTTTTGTGCAATCAAATTCAATGAATAGTCTCAAAATGTGGGTCAGGAAGTTTTGCTTGTTTACTCTGGGAGCATACATTACTCCCTCTATCAAAGATTTTTCCTTAGTCTTAAATTTAAAAAATGCATAGCATCCCTCTGGGTCTACCCACTCTTTGAGGACCTTATGCAACAAGGTTTTCTTTATAAAGATGGCCACACCACATCTTGGAGAAGTCATTAGATTGTGCCCTGTGGCACTGGTGTTTCATAGTATGGCTACTGGTGAACACAGAACCAATAAAATTGATATGTCCCCTTTGAATGAGCACAGTGTTTTAACTTCGGTAGTGCAAGATCTTTTTCCATTTCATGAATTGGGATATGCCATTAACATTTAAAGATGCGATCTTTATGTGGTGCGTAGCATGAGGACATAACGAAGGCAAAGAGGTTCTTCAACCCAAAATATGCAGACTTTTATACCACAGACAGATCATTCATGATGAGTATCATCAGCAAAATTGTGTAGTAAGTGTAAGATACAGTGTCTGATAAAGAGTACACCACTGGGTGAAAGGGATATTAGGTCTCTAGAGGGCTGGGCAGGAGGTAGCTGAGAAGGACTAAAACAAAGGTAATCAAGAGGTAGAGGCAGATATGAGTGAAGCTGTTTTCTCATGTAGAAGGAGAAGGGGAGTGGAGAAGCAACGAACAGTGAAAGGCAAAAAGGGGGGGGAGAAGTTGGGGTATAAGTTCTATTTTTGTTTCTATTTGGATGAAGAGCTAACTCCTCAGCAATGATCAGGCATGAGAGGAATCCCTTGCACACTATGTTAATAAGGGAAAAGCACTGCCATTCCAGTATATGAGACCACATGAGAGCAAAGGAAACATTCAGTCATGAGTATGGGCTATATTGTTGCCATACTGAATCGGGGGTTATAACAGCACCACAGTGTAGTTCCAGAGGGACCTTTCACTTTTCAGCAGCACTAACATTTCACAATGTGTGGCAGTGTAGTACTGTGAAAGACTCTGGGTGACACATAGGAGCAGGTGTAACACATCTTAGAGCACTAACAATGATATACTACGAGAACATGCTTTGCATTGAGACAGTACAGTCATATCAAGGAGAATGAAGCAGAGCACGATGGTGGCTCTTCCTCAAACTTTTCCTCACAGCAAGTATGAAAATGATCTCATGGGGATGGCGAAGAAAGAAATGGGGGCAAGAAAGGAGGGAAAGAAAAAAATCTCACTTATCTGTTAGAATCATCCTTTAGGAGTGACCTCTGTGTCTAAAAAAATACATATAGTGGTTCACAAACAGTAAATAATGTGAAAGAGTCCAAATCAAAATGAAAAATGTTCCATTTCTTCTTTATTGTGCTTGTACAGTAGACAAGTGTTACACCAAACAACACAACCAACACATTTCGTTCACCACTGTGAACTTCTTCAGGGCTGTAATTTAACAGAGACCCAAAACCCCAGATTTTCAGATTACCTCGGAGAAGAGCTGAAGAGTTGGAGGAGGAGAACTGCCCCTTTGCCTGTGACTGTGGTTTGTTGGGTTGGCATGAAGTTGCTGCTTCTGCCCGAAAGAGGAAGAAGACTGGACTTTGTGGTATATTCCTGCTTGTGAAGAATCTCCAAGAGCGTGGACTGAACTTGCCTCCTGTTTTGAAGTCTCAGGGCCATCAAAGACTTCCTCTGCCAGCACCTGGACTCTCTGCTGAGACTCCTGCCCAGCCAAGTGGTGCCTTATCCAGTCAAATACAAACACAGTACATAATAATATACCAAAACTACAATAAACCCAAAATAAAAAGGTAACTATCCAGCATCCAAAGACAGAGAGATGGAATTTTCATTTAAAAATATTATCCTACCGCGTACATTGATAAAAAAAGATACAATGGATTCATAGAACTGTCTTAAACCCATATTTAAGACTTTCGCCATATACATTGTGGAGTAACAAGCAAACATACCCTTCACATGTCTCATGTAGTAGGGTTATATAAAAAAAAAATCCAACCAATTATTCCCAATATTGGGTATACTAATCATAAAAGATTTTATAGTATACAACAACAAAAGGGAAAAAATACCAGCGCCCATGGGTCCGGAAGTAAATAAACAAGATTCAATACATGTTCGAGTAGGTGTACAAGTAGAATTCATAACATAACAGACAAAGGAAAAGAATGAAGTTGACAAAGTGAGTCTTTCCAATTAATATATGATTTGTGTCATGATGTTGTTTTGACAACAAAAACAAGGGAAAGAAAAACAAAATTAGTGACAAAATTGCAATACATCATTTATTGGACATAAGTAAGACTCTTGCTATCAACTAATATATCCATCATGTGACTATCTATATAATTTCCTAACAACAATTATCAATACATACCGTTCCTATTTTGTACAGCCAAGATAGCATGATATGCGTCTCATGAAACTGTAGTTCATCATATGGAAATATACCATATATACGTAAGGTCCTGGTAGATTACGCACCCTTGATCCTTTTAATATCAGACCAGGCCATCCCCACTTGACACCTAATGAGATAACATAGTGCCCCTTGTAAGTAAGCCAAACTCTAAAG
The DNA here is from genome assembly GCF_031143425.1 of Pleurodeles waltl. NCBI lineage: Eukaryota > Metazoa > Chordata > Amphibia > Caudata > Salamandridae > Pleurodeles > Pleurodeles waltl. The sequence continues at coordinate 664,894,477 of NC_090445.1, read as the reverse complement.
TAATATCAAATAGAAAAAGGTTTAACACTATAAATAGAGTCTGAGAAATTAAAAAGCATACTGAATAAATAAAATGACAGTGAAAAATAAGACTGTTAGACCTGCCATCCTTGGTGTGGTCCCCCCTGTCTTTTTTGCCTCTGCTTTCCATGTTTTGACTGTGTGCTGGACTCTGTTTTAGCTGTTTTTGGTACTCCGGGCACTTTACCACTAAGGTAGGCCCTAGTAAGCCGCATGGGTAGGGTGCAGTGTATGTGAAAGGTGAGACATGTACTGAGGTGTTTTACATGTCCTAACAGTGAAATACTGCCAAATTCGGTTTTTACTGTCGCACGGCCTATCTTTCTCATGGGTTAACATGGGGTCTGCCTTCAAATATCTTTTAGGTGGAGTTCCTCTTTGAGAGCAGATAGAGATGTGGAGTTTGTGGTTTCTGAACTTACAATTTAAAAATACATCTTTTAGTAAAGTTGGTTTTTAAATTGTCTGTTTGAAAATGCCACTTTTAGAATGTGGGCATTTTCTTGCTTAAACCATTCTGTGACTCTGCCTGCTTTTGTATTCCCTCTCTAGGTCAGACTGACAGTTGGGCTGTTTGTGAACGCCCTCTAGACAGTGACAAAATGGGAGATGGGGTGTAGCCTGCATCTGGGCTAGAGTGGAGGGAGGAGTGGTCAATTACAACTGAATGGACTGTGCCTGCCCTCACACAATGCAATTTCTAACCCCCTGGTGTGCGTCTGGAGCCAGGCCTAGGCAAGGCAGATTTTCAGATTACTTCTGGAACCAAGAGGAATCTCTGCCAAGGAGAAAAGCTGAAGAACTGGAGGAGGAGTAATGCCCCTTTGCCTGTGACTGTGCTTTGCTGGGTTTGCCTGCAGTTGCTGCTTCTGCCTGAAAAATGACAAAGACTGGACTTTGTGGTATTTTTGTGCTCGTGAAGAATCTCCATGGGCTTGGACTGAGCTTGCCTCCTGTTTTGAAGTCTCAGGGCCATCAAAGACTTCCTCTGCCAGCACCTGGACTCTCTGCTGAGATTCCTGCCCTGCCAAGTGATGCCCAATCCAGTCCCTGGGACCTTGAAGGTGAAGCTGGTAGAGCAAGTAATGAAATCTATGCAGAGGGAGCTGTGTAGGGAACATTTTGACGCACCACCTGCACACGAGTTGTAAAAACAACGCGCCACCCGCCTCACGGCTGAAATCTACGCACTACCTGCATCACAGCTGGGAAATCGACACATCACCTGCATCCCGGCTGGAGAAATGATGCAACACCGGCTTGCGGCTGCTAAAAACAAAGCAAATCCCACACATCTCAGTTTTCAATCACTGTGCAGCCGGATTTCTCACGCATCATCGCTGGGCGTCAAAATCAACAAAAATCTACACGGATCTGAGGTTCCCCATCTGGAAAACGACGCACAGCCTCCCTTGTGAGTGAGAAAACGATGCATCGCTGACTTTTTCGACGCTTTATTTTTTATGCAGACCAGGTACTTTGTGTAAAAACGTTTCCATTGTTTCCTATGGAGTAAGACTCTTTTTATTTTAAAAATTCATATCTTGCTTGTGTATGTTAGATTTTGATTGTTTTGGTCTTGTTTGATTTAGTTAAATATTGGCTATTGTTTTCTAAACTGGTGTGGTGTCCATTTTGTAGTGTTTTTTTTTACTGTATTACTGTGTGTGTTTTGGTACAAATACTTTAGACATTCATTGACTCTGAGATACGTCTTACTGCTTGTGCCGAGCTACCAAGGGGGTGAGCAGGGGTTATCCTATGTGTGTGTGTCCATTACCCTGACTAGAGAGAGGGTCCCTGCTTGGACAGAGTGCAAACTCACTGCCAACCAGAGAACCCATGTCTAACAAAGACAAAAAGAACAAAGGAGAAAAGGAAACAAAGGGGTAAAAAAGGCATACATTCTTAGTGTTATTACAGTCAGGCCGGAAGCGTGCGACTGATCTATAATCAGCCAGAAACGTAGTACTGCAATAATGTCTCCAAGGAATGTGAGACAGGTGCCCACACACAACTGCGAAAGCAAGTTGGCCATATTAGAATGTAGTTGCAAAGAGCAATATCCATATATTTAAGCTCCATCTGCACTAATCCAAAACACACTCAGTCAGAATACCTCTTCGAGGTATAACACATTCCTATCATACAAAAAATGACAATATCGCTGTATCAAAAAGAAAGAAAAGTTAAATCATACATGAAACAAATAAATCCCAAAAAAAGAGCATGGTTAAGCCTGCAAAATACATATGTCTCTTCTCAATTTTCCTTTCTTGAACCCCATCTCACAAAAGCCATGCAGTCTTCCTCTCAGGCTACAGTGGGTGCCTATGCAAACAGGAAGGAAGACTGTTCATTACTGAAAAATGCTGCCTGAGTAGGACCCATCCAGTACCCAATTTCGACATCTAGATTACCTATTCCACATTACAGAGAAGTCGTTTTTTAAAGTATGTTATGCACCAACAGAAAAATATAATTCATACAAACAGAGGCAACCAAATATAATAACTAACAAATCCCGGTCTTCTGTTGCCAGGTCCCAAACCCCTTTGCATCCTGCATCTAGACTATACTCTCAATATATCAAGCTGCAGTGTTATTTATTAGAAGGGGAGAGGAAAGATCATACATGGCTGAGATTGCTATTCAAATGACATTTCATTAGTCAAGTAAAAACAAAAAAAAACAATAACCTACAACCAGGAAGTCCCATTCACTCAATGAATCTTAGCCATCCTTCATATTTATGTGTCAAAATTACATATTCAGATTACCAGTAATCGTTCACAACTAATATGTCAGCCAGTATAGACTAAAAAGAACCGGGTAAATCCTTAATCACAAGCAGGGAAAATCACAATAGGTAAAGGAATTACATTAAGACAGAAAAGTAATACAAAGGGGAAACACTGAAAAAGGAATAAATAAAAAATAAAAAAGGGGAGAAGAAACAGAAAAGAGAACTGATAATGAAAAGTATATCTTACTCTCCAAAGGCCAATATCTGACAGAAATAAGCCAGTATATACAAATACCCTATTTTTTATTTTTTGCATCCATGGTAACCACGGCTTTCTCATTATTTCATTTTCTGTGAATCAAATGTCCCCTAACTGTGAAGCTGATTTTGTCACTCACCTTGTAACTTCTGAACAGTAAATTATAAACAGCAAGTTACAAAAACTAATGAAATTCATTATCTGTATTATGGCCCATCTCTACCCAGTGTTATGCATCAATGCATTGTAGAAGTAATTTTCTCCCCCTCTTACATTAAGTGGCACATGATCTGTACCATGGAACTAGATATCAGCATTCCTATCAGGATGTTCTATTAAGTGAAAGGTCATGGAGTATCTCATATCCCTATTCTTCAGTGCCCGTGCATGTTCCTGAGTATGGGATTTGAGAGACCTAATTGTGCTGCCCACATAAATTTTGAGCATCCGCAAGCAATTACATCCGTCACAAATTTGGTATTGCAGTTGATAAACTGTCATATTTCATATGTCTGTTTGGTATTATAACAGAATAGTCTAGTTTTGCTCTTACCTAGTTGGCATGTGTTGCACTGCTTGTATGTGAAATAAACCCTCATTGGTGTGGGCAGCCCTTTAATTTACCGCCCTCTATGTTGCAACATAGCTAGGGCAAAGCCAATCTTTTATCATTTTGCCCTTGTGAAACTCAAGCTTGGGTTTGTAAGAAATATCCTCCTTAATCCCAGATATATCAGTAAGTAGGTGCCAATGCCTCCATCATCAGTGCGTTTGATATATTTAGTGATGAAGGCAAACTGGCCTTGTTTCCACCCACCTTGTTTTGTCTTTTTTCTCTGTGTCCCATCCTTTGTCATATTCTGTATTCTATCCTCAGCTTTGTGTAGAACTCTTTCTTCATAACTCCTAACCCTGAAACATTATTTGGAATTTTAAATGATGGGATTAAAAGTCTCAGTTGTACTGCAGTTATGTTGTATGCATACCATCTTGCCAAAGGATATATTCAGTGATGGTTTCTCTTTTAGGGCTGAGGGGCTGCGCCCATCTGAAATTCCTACACATTCATATTAAAAATATTAAATAGATCGATTTGTTTAGAGACACAATCGCATCTCTAGACATATCTATGTATTTAAATCTGGGCTGACTGTCCCAGGCTGCCTGCACAGCTTTGAAGCACAAGACAGAAGCCAGGCAGAAAATCAGCTTTCTACACTGACACACGACCGCAGGGCTGACTGCTCCAAAGCCCTTTATTTCCATTGTGGTCTATGGCCGTATCCACTATAGGCCAGTGACACTCTTAGCGTCATATTTTTTGGGCATCAGAGACTTCATCCCTTCATGAGGGCAGCCTGTCTGTCATTAACAGGCATAGATCCCACCCCTCCCCCATTCATCATGCCATAGGAGTGGATGCAAGCACGTGTGATTTAGTGCCTTATCTTCGGTAACGGTAAGTGTTATAATGCTAATCTTGTGTTCTATTTTAATGTACTGAGAACCAGTGGCGGCTGGTGACATTTGAAAGTGGTGGGGCATAAACTTTTGATATGACTTTTATGAAGCGAGTGAAGTGAGCAAGCTTAATGGACAAACGTGGGATCCAAAGTGAGTTCTCCTCCCAAGAAAAAAATGAAAAAAGATTGACAAATGGTGCATTTGAAAGCAAATTAATTTAGTGAGAAAGCAAGGTTTATAAAGCAGTAGGAACGTATAGTCTTGAAATACTAAACATATTAAAAACTGCCCTATATCTTACTGCATTCATACGTTCAACTATTGCTTTATTGTGCAAATTGTACAGCGCAACAACTTTAAAGTGAGTGCTTGCCCAGTGTCTTGCACTGCATGCAGTATAATATTTGGAAGAAAATGCTCTAACCAGGCATCAGGAAGCCCCTACAGCTGCTGGCTGCAATCAATCATACAGAAATGTGTGCAGACAGATCTTTGGGTGGGATGAAAAAAGTGGGGGCTTTATAAAAGTGAACATATAAAATAAATTTCTGTGATTTCCACAGTTTGCTGCATGGCATTAAAACTGGCCCTATCTTCATGCTCTTAACGTTAATGCTTTAAAGGGCCTGAAGTTTTTGCACCGTATATCTTGCACATTAAAGCAACTGTTGAATGTATTAATGCAGTAAGATATGGGGTAAGGTATGGAGCCCTTTTTAATGTGTTTAGTATTTCGAGTCTATACTTTGCCCTTGCTTTCTCACTAAATTCATTTGCTTTCAAACGCACCATTTTTAAATCTTTTTTCAATTATTTTCTTGGGAAGAGAACTCACTTTGGACCTCATGTTTGTCCATTAGGCTTGATCGCTTCACTCACTACATATAAGTATTAACCAACTTTTACGCCTTACCACTTTCAAATGTCACCAGCCGCCACTGGGTATATTACTAATAATTGATTTCGGGTGGGCAATAGTGGCATGTAGAATGCTGTTAAGGGCCATGGCTTTCTTAAACATGGTGCTTTGTATTGAACCACTGTGAATATAGAATTGTAGGTCCAAAAAGTCTATCCTCTCCTTACTATGGTTCATTGTGAATTTGATAATATATGGGTTATTATTAAGGTAAACGTGGTACTCAGTAAGCTGTTGAACTGACGCCTTCAATAGCATGATAACTTCATCAACATACCTCCCCCAAAACACAATAAAGTTTATCCACGGGAAGGCATATCGGCCTCAGGCATGCTACTGCTCATACCACCCCATAAATAGGCCCGCATTAAAGATTTACTTGATTCTGGTCAGTCTATGCTGGCTGACATAACTATTCCTGGTAATCTGAATGTGTAATTTTGACACATGAATATGAGGGATGGCTAACATTCCTTGAGTGATTGGGACTTACAGGTTGCAGGTTATTGTTTCGTTTTTGTGATGCTTGGTCTGTGAAATGTTATTCGGATAGCAGTCTCAGCCATGCATGATCTTTCCTCCCCACTATTAACAAATAACACTGTTGTTTGATATGTTCAGCACATGTCCTCCATGCAGGGTGCAAGGGAGTTGGGACCAGGCAACGGAAGACTGGGGTTTGTTAGTTACTATATTTGGTTGCCTCTGTTTATGTGATTTATATTCTTGTGTTGTTGTATAACATATTTTTTAAAAACATCTTTACTTGTCTGTAATGTAGAATAGGTAATCAAGATGTTGAATTTGGGCACTGGTTGGATCCTACTCATGCGATGCGGTTCAAGACCCATGAATGGAGGACTTAGATTAGTCATATATATTTGTAGACTTAATTGTACTTGGCATGGGCAGTGCAGGGACCCTTATGGACAACCCGTCGGGCTTTTCACTGCTTGAATTACAGGCAGTGAAAAGCGCGATGGTGTTCTCGCACTCGACGCTGGGCCAGTGGGAAACACGTAATAGCCAGCGGGTAGAAAACTGGAGTGGCGGTCTTCCGGCCCAAAGAGTTTGGTGGGCGGTGGCTCTGAATCTCTGTGATGGCAAAGGCTGGGGTCTTAGGTTGCATCAGACAGTTCCTTGCTGCCCCCTGACATAACCAAGTGACATGCTTCTGACTGATGGTGCAATCCTAATGTCTCCCATGGGTTGTTCACTGATCTCTGTCAGGGATGTATTCTTCAGGGAGGGCCACCGATCTTCCCACTCTGACAAATCCACCTTGCTAGGTTGTAAGACTGGCAGGGAATCAACATCCCTCACTTTCTTTCATGGAGACTTTTGAACACTACTATGTTCCAGACCACTTTCTTGCTGTTCTCTCATGATCATCATCCTTCTGATGACCTGTCAGGGACACACTAAAAGGGCATCCTGAATGTACCTCCCAGGTCAACATTTCAAACCAACACTTAGGCCCTCATTTTAACTTTGGCGGTAAAAACAGAGTACTGCTGCGGCGACGCCCGCCAAAAGACCGTTGCCGCGGCTACCAGCCGTCCGCCATATTATGACCACAGCTGGATTTCTGCCACAAGAATGGTGGATATCTGGCTGTGGCCATGCCGGCGGATGGTGGTAAGGTGGCGCTGCTACCACCAGCAGCACCATGCCAGTAGACCGCCGCCAGCAGTATTATGAAAAATAAGACGGCCTGGGGGTGTTCTGCTGTCGGGCGCTGCTGGCGGTAGAAGCGCCCTGTCCCGTCTCCTGCCGGAGGACCCCCTGGATCCAGTTAAGTCGGGTCTCCGGCAGGGGATGGGGGTTGGGAGTGTTGTGTGTGTGTGTGGGGGGGGGTGAATCTATGTGTGTGAGTGAATGCGGGTGTGTGTTGAGTGTTGAATGCGTGTGTGCATGTATGGAAGTGTGAGTGCGTGTATTTCGAGAAATGTGAATGCATGTCTGTGTGTATGTTTGGAAGTGTGTGCAGATGTGTGTGTGATTGCATTTATGCATGCGTGTATGTATGTGTGGATGAGTGTGTGCATGCATGTGTGTATGTGTAGGGAGGGGCGTGGATGTGGGGGAGTAGGGAGTGACTGGTGGGGTAGGCGGTGGAGACCCCTATCAGTGACAGGGAAGGATTTCCCTGTCACTGATATGGCCTACCGCTATGGTTTTCGTGGTGTTACCAACAATGGCGGCTGCCAGGCAGGAGATGAATATTCATCTCCAGCCCGGCGGCTGTTACCGCCTTGGCGGTCGGAGCGGTACATTAGCGGGTTGGCTACAGCCAACCCACCAATGTCATAATGTGGCGGTAAGTACTGCCACCCTGTTGGCGGTACTTACCGCCACATTATCGCAGACCGCCGGGGTCGTAATGACCCCCAAATCACTTAAAGTCTTCGAAGCACCCCTTGCATCACGACTGCGACTCACCAGTTTGTTGGTAGATTGCTTGCACCTTTCAGCGTCCTTTGAGTAGGTGTCTCACACTGCTCTGCCAAACATCATGGAGGCCAGAGCGCAATTGGTGCTGCAGTGTTAGGTGTTTCAGTATAGCCTGAAAAAGTTGTGAATCGCCCATTCCGTGTCTTCTACCTCATCAACACTTATCATCAGATCTTTCTGCATAGTACATTCAAAGTTTTCCAACTCTCTGTGAAATTATAGCCGTGTTGGGGTTATCTTTGGATGTTGACTATTAAGAGATTGTAAATATTCCTGGAGGTCATTCCCATGTTTGTTTTTACCATGTTTGAGAATCTATAATTTTGTTTGATTTTGTTTGATTGTATCTCAACCACCAAGTGCTTAGTGCAAGAGTCCATCAGCACCAGAAGGTACTACTTTGCCCGTCTGGCAGGTGTAGGTTAGTGTAGGAGGCTGGCCTGGCTTATAGTGGGTACCTTGTGGTACTTACACCATGTGCCAGGTCCAGTTATCCCTTATTAGCAGAATAGAGGTGTTTCTAGCAGCTTAGGCTGTTAGAGGTAGCTATGGCAAAGCAGCTTAGGCTGAACTAGGAGACATGCAAAGCTCCTACTATACCACTTATATCATATAGCACAATATCACGAGAAAACACAATACTCAGAGTTACTAAAAATAAAGGTACTTTATTTTAGTGACAATATGCCAAAACTATCTCAGAGGATACCCTTACTTAGGAGGTAAGTAATATACACAAATTATATGTAAACAAACCCAAAACAGGTAGGTAACAGTAAGAAAAGTAGTGCAAACAATGTAGAATCACAATAGGATGCAATAGGTAGACATAGGTCTAGGGGTAACACAAACCATATACTCCAAAAGTGGAATGCGAATTACGAATGGACCCCAGACTTATGGGAGGTTGTAGAGGGTCACTGGGAGTGTAAGAAAACAGTAAGGGTGTCCAAGATACCCCACCCCAAGACCCTGAAAAGTAGGAGTAAAGATACCCTACTACCCCAGAAAGACATAATAGTCGTGATAGGAGATTCTGCAAGAACCACAAGCACCAGCAAAACACTGAAAACGGATTCCTGGACCTGAGGACCTGTAAAGGAAGGGGACCAAGTCCAAGAGTCATGCAAGTGTCCACGGGGGGCAGGAGCCCACAAAACCCCGGATGAAGGTGCAAAAGGGCTGCCTCCGGGTGGAAGAAGCCAAAGATTCTGCAACAACGGAAGATGCCAGGAACTTCCCCTTTGGTGAGAAGATGTCCCACAGCGTGCTGGAGGTTGCAGAAGTGTCCTCACGCAGAAATACTGCAAACAAGCCTTGCTAGCTGAAAGAGTTGCAGTTGAGGATTTTGGATGCTGCTGGGGACCAGGAAGGACCAGGATGTTTCCCCTTGGAGGAAGAGACAGAGGGGGCGCTCAGCAACTCAGAGAGCTCTCACAGAAGCAGGCAGCACCCACAGAAGTACCGGAACAGGCACTTAGAAGATCTGAGGACAGCGGTCGACTCAGTCACAAAGGAGGGTCCCACGACGTCGGAGTCCAACTCAGCGAGTTGGGCAATGCAGGACGGAGTGCTGGGGACCCAGGCTGGGCTGTGCACAAAGGAAGTCCTGGAAAAGTGTACAGAAGCTGGAGCAGCTGCAAATCAAGCAGTACACAGGTTTGTTGTCTGGCATGAGGAGGCAAGGACTTACCTCCACCAAATTTGGACAGAGGGGTCACTGGACTGTGGGAGACACTTGGACCCAGCTCCTGTGTTCCAGGGACCACGCTCGTCAGGATGTGAGGGGACCCAGAGGACCCGTGAGGCAGTAATTTGGTGGCTGCGTTGGCAGGGGGAAGATTCCATCGACCCAGGGGAGATTTCTTCTTGGCTTCCAGTGCAGGGTGAAGGCAGACAGCCCTCAGAGCACGCACCACCAGGAAACGGTTGAGAAAGTAGGCAGTATGAGGCGCTACAATGTTGCTGGTAGTCGTCTTGGTACTTTGTTGCTGTTTTGCAGGCGTCCTGGAGCAGTCAGCGGTCAATCCTTGGCAGAAGTCGAAGAAGGAAGTGCAGAGGAACTCTGGTGAGCTCTTGCATTCGTTATCTGAGGAATAGCCCAGAGGAGAGACCCTAAATAGCCCAAAAAGGAGGTTTGGCTACTGAGAAAGGAGGCCTGGCTACGAGAGAGGTAAGCACTTATCAGGAGGGGTCTCTGACGTCACCTGCTGGTACTGGCCACTCAGAGCTGTACACTGTGCCCCAACACCTCTGAATCCAAGATGGCAGAGGTCTGGGACACACTGGAGGAGCTCTGGGCACCACCCCTGGGGTGGTGATGGACAGGGGAGTGGTCACTCCCCTTTCCTTTGTCCAGTTTCGTGCCAGATCAGGGGCTGGGAGATCCCTGAACCGGTGTAGACAGGCATATGCAAGGAGGGCACCATCTGTACCCTTCAAAGCATTTCCAGAGGCTGGGGGAGGCTACTCCCCCCCAGCCCTAAACACCTATTTCCAAAGGGAGAGGGTGTAACACCCTCTCTCAGAGGAAATTCTTTGTTCTGCCTTTCTGGGACTGGGGTGCCCAGACCCCAGGAGGGCAGAAGCCTGTCTGTGGGTTGGCAGTAGCTGCAGTGAAAACCCCAGAGAGCTAGTTTGGCAGTACCCGGGGTCCATGCTGGAGCCCCGGGGATGCATGGTATTGGCATCCCAATACCAGAATTGGCATGGGGGGACAATTCCATGATCCTAGACATGTTACATGGCCATGTTCGGAGTTACCATGGTGACGCTACATATAGGTATTGACCTATATGTAGTGCACACGTGTAATGGTGTCCCCGCACTCACAAAATCCGGGGAATTTGCCCTGAACAATGTGGGGGCACTTTGGCTAGTGCCAGGGTGCCCACACACTAGGTAACCTGGCACCTAACCTTCACCAAGTGAGGGTTAGACATATAGGTGACTTATAAGTTACTTATGGGTAGTGAAAATGGCTGTGAAATAACGTGGACGTTATTTCACTCAGGCTGCAATGGCAGTCCTGTGTAAGAATTGCCTGAGCTCCCTATGGGTGGCAAAAGAAATGCTGCAGCCCATAGGGATCTCCTGGAACCCCAATACCCTGGGTACCTAGGATACAAGGGAATTATAAGGGTGTTCCAGTGTGCCAATGAGAATTGGAAAAATTAGTCACTAGCCTGTAGTGACAATTTTAAAAGCAGAGAGAGCATAAACACTGAGGTTCTGGTTAGCAGAGCCTCAGTGATACCATTAGGCACCACACAGGGAACACATATAGGCCACAAACTTATGAGCACTGGGGTCCTGGCTAGCAGGATCCCAGTGACACATATCAAACACACTGACAACATAGGGTTTTCATTATGAGCACTGGGCCCTGGCTAGCAGGATCTCAGTGAGACAGTAAAAACACCCTGACATATACTCACAAACAGGCCAAAAGTGGGGGTTAGAAGGCTAGAAAGAGGCTACCTTCCTACACTTAGGAATCTCAAATCCCAAATATTGCGACCACAATACGAGGGACAAAATATCAAATGGTATGTTATGTTTCTGTTCATTTTGTAAGCCTAACTACACATACAAATACCTTGGTAATATATACTTTTGCAGCTATCAGGTACCTTGTTTCTAAATGGGAAGTGTGGTTGAGCCCTGAAAAAGGCACAAATGTCGCTAGTGGGCTGTGATTGCCCTGAATTCATGCTCTGAGAAGAACATGTGGAAGTGTGTGTACCCCCATCTCCAGCTAGGTAGATTGTGGCTCACTGTCTTTGACAGCTCATCTTGCAAATGAGTAGAAGCAAATACATCATTTTGTTGTTCTTATAGAAGGACTGCTCCCAGCCCAAATAAACTGGCATTAGCAAACAGTTCTTGTTAGAAATTGGGTTTCTGTTTGGCAGAGGTATGCACCATGCCCAAGCAGGACCACTATCCTAGTCAGGGTAAGTCACAAATACACCCTAAATTGACCTGTGCTTACCCTCTGGTAGCTTGGCATAAAGAAGTCAGGTTCTAGTTAAGAGGCAATGTGTAAAGTATTTGTGCAAACCTTCAAACAGTTACACAGCAAAAACACCACAAAAAGACTCCACGCCCTGTTAGACACGTAGGTGGTCATTACAACATTGGCGGTAAAAGCCGCTTACCGCCGTGCAGAGGACTGCCAACACACCGCCGCGGCTGCGGAATTCCGCCACAGCTATTATGACCCACATCTCGGAACCCGCCAAAATTCAGACACCCACACAAGTCCGCCACACCAAAGGTCAGTGATAAACTGGCAAAAACAAAACCTCCACCATCACGCCAACAGAAATACACCCACACTATCACGACACACGAATCCACGCGGCGGTCTTTCAACCGCGGTATTACATTGGCGGTACACACCGCCGCGCTCAAAATACACACACATTTACAAAACACAACCACATTGGACAATTCGAAATACACACACCTGAGACACATACACACACCACTCCCACACACCCAATGCAATATAAAACACACACCCACATCACCCACAAACCCCTACGACACAAATTGAGAACGAAGCACAGAGAGAGACACCACCAGCAAGTACAACAGCATCCACAGGCACATAACACCATCACCCACACAACTTCCACGCACCTCACACAACACACCACTACATATCACCACACTTATCACCACACACACCACTCCACACATCACCTACACCACCCCATGGCACGGCAAAGACACCCCAGGTTCTCGTAGGAGGAGTTCAGGGTCATGGTGGAGGAAATTGTCCGGGTAGAGCCACAGCTATTTGGATCACAGGTGCAACACACCTCAATTGCAAGGAAGATGCAGCTATGGCGAAGAATAGTGGACAGGGTCAACGCAGTGGGACAGCACCCAAGAAATCGGGAGGACATCAGGAAAAGGTGGAACGACCTACGGAGGAAGGTGCGTTCCGTGGTCTCAAGACACCACCTGCCGGTTCAGCGGACTGGCGGCGGACCCCCACCTTCTCACCCACAACTAACAACATGGGAGGAGCAGGTCTTGGTGATTCTGCATCCTGAGGGCCTCGCAGGAGTAGGTGGAGGAATGGACTCTGGTAAGTCAAATCTTAACTATTACATCCCCACCCTACCTGCATGCTATCACATACCCCCACCCTCGCCCTCACCCCATCACTCCAACTCCTCACAAATGTCCCAATATCACAAACCACCCATCCCAACACCAAACCCTGCATGCAACAACAAAGCATGGACACCCATCACCAAAGCATGCACACTGCACATAGCCATACACCCCCCTAAACCATCATCACACAAGGTCCCACACAGGAATGCCAGCACTGGGGTACACGGTCACCCACCCATTGCACACCATGTCACACACAGATGCAATAATCATGCCTTTCCACCCCTGCAGGACCCCTACCCAACGTCACCAGACAGGAGGGTCCAGACATGTCCACTCCACCCACAGAAGAGGCCCACAGTGATGACAGCACCTCTGTCCAACTGGATCTAGATGACCAGCCAGGCCCATCGGGGGCCTCAGGACAGTCGGTTCCCCTCACAGAGGCATAGGCCACCACAGACCTTCCCCCCTCTGGAAACACCAGCAAAGCACCCACCCAGCGGGCCCATACCTCCGTCCCCAGGACACGTCAATCAGCTGTGTGTCCACCACTACAGGGAACACAGGATAACCCACCACCCCAACAACAACAGAGACCTTGGGGCAGTGGCAGTGGGCACACGGTCCAGGGGACGGAGCCCCAGGAACACAGGGGAACTGGGAGGGCTGCCGTGCGACAGGGGGCGGACAGGCTAAGGGAACCCTCTCTCCACGAGGCCCTCTCCTCCATCATGGGAGCATACCACCACTCCCAGGAGACGATGGCAACGGTACTGGCCAAGTTTCAGGAGACCCAGCGCATGCAGGAGGAACAGTATATGGACTTCAGGGAGGAACTCAGAACCATCAGCTCCACCCTGGGCACCATCGTAGGGGTGCTGAAGGAAGTACTCAACACCAGGAGGGACACTATGGCACTCCATGGGGCCCCTGACACTAGCATGGACGATGAACTGCCCACCACCTCCGCCGGCGCTAGTGGACAGGACGCCCTGCCACAGGACCACCACACCAGCACCCCACCCCCTGCAGAGGGAGAACCACCCCGCAAACGGTCCCTGAGATCCAGGAACAAGACAGAGCACGGTGCCAAGTCCCCTGCCAAGAAATGAGACCACCCTGATTGTCATCCCACTGTCCCACTTTATCACCCTGTCCATAATTAAACTGCCCCAGCTCCACTTCCTATGCCCATATGGGCAATGCACCTGTGAGACTAATAGTTTGGACCCTGCCATGGGCACTCCTCCGCCATCACCCCCTCACCATTTAACTTCCCCCTCCAATAATATGCATTTAAATAAACACATCTAAAGCACAAAATCATCTGGAGTCTGTCTGTGATTTCAAAATAGTGTATTTGCAATTACAGTGACAAAATGTTCTTGAAATAGTAATGTCAACATACCTATGTCACACAGCTCTAGTCCATGAGGAATGTAAGCAGATGACACACGTTGGGACCCACATCTGTGAAACCGTAAGGGAAAGTGACAACTCAGTGACCATACACTGGGTGAAAACGACAGACAGGATAAAGGTAGTAGTGTAAAAGTACATGTAATAGGCAGGAATGTATTCTCACCTGTGTTTCACTGAAAATATTGCTGGATCACTGAGTCCCTGCTCTGCATGTCTTCTTCCTCTGCTTCATCCTCATCACTGTCCACAGGCTCCACAGCTGCCACAACACCGCCATCTAGACCATCGTCCTGCAGAAAAGGCACCTGTCGTTGCAAAGCCAAGTTGTGAAGCATACAGCAGGCCACGATGATCTGGCACACCTTCTTTGGTGAGTAGAATAGGGATCCACCTGTCATATGCAGGCACCTGAACCTGGCCTTCAGGAGGCCGAAGGTCCGCTCGATCACCCTCCTAGTTTGCCCATGGGCCTCATTGTAGCGTTCCTCTGCCCTGGTCCTGGGATTCCTCACTGGGGTAAGTAGCCATGACAGGTTGGGGTACCCAGAGTCACCTGCAAATGGCGAGGGACAACTGTTAGACACACACTAACCTGTAGGGATAACCCCAGACAACCATTCCCACTGACTTGCTTCCAGGGGCTCACCTAATAGCCACACACGGTGCCTCTGGAGTTGACCCATCACATAAGGGATGCTGCTATTCCGCAGGATGTAGGCGTCATGCACTGAGCCAGGGAACATGGCATTCACATGGGAGATGTACTGGTCTGCCAAAAATACCATCTGTACATTCATCGAATGATAACTCTTCCGGTTTCTGAACACCTGTTCACTCCTGTGGGGGGGGGACCAAAGCCACATGGGTCCCATCAATGGCACCTATGATGTAGGGGATATGTCCCAGGGCATAGAAATCACCTTTCACTGTAGGCAAATCCTCCACCTGAGGGAAAACGATGTAGCTCCGCATTTGTTTCAGAAGGGCAGACAACACTCTGGACAATACGTTGGAAAACATAGGCTGGGACATCCCTGATGCCATGGCCACAGTTGGTTGAAAAGACCCACTTGCAAGGAAATGGAGCACCTGCACTTGAGGGGGGATTCCTGTGGGATGGCGGATTGCTGACATCAGGTCTGGCTCCAACTGGGTACACAGTTCCTGGATTGTGGCACGGTCAGACCTGTAGGTGATTATCAAATATCGCTCCTCCATTGTCGACAGGTCCACCAATGGTCGGTACACCGGAGGATGCCGCCATCTCCTCACATGTCCCAGCGGACGGTGCCTATGAAGGACAACAGCGAGCACAGAGTCAAACAACTCAGAGAAACGTGCCCACAGTTTACACAGAACACCAATCATACTCAAAAGGTGGCCTGTATGTGTGTTGAGACTAGGCCTAGGTATGTGTGACGCAGTATAAAATGAGGCCATGTGGGCCCCTGTAATGGCGGCTGCCTGACCTCTAAAGTGGGACAATGGGATGTGAGGTAACTGCGCTGGCGTTGTACACCGTCGCGGTAGGCGGTCGGAGACCGCGGCACAATGCTGCATTGGTTAACATTGGACCCTATGGGTCCCAGGAGCCAATGACGATGTACGCCAGCGGTGATGGTACGCACCGCCGCGGACGTGACCGCCATTTTCTATCTGTTCAATCACTCGATACCTGATCTTCGACAGGAGAGGACCTACACTGCAAGTGCTGCTGTGACCTGTCTGGAAGAGACAATGGCTCGTGCGTCTGGAGAAAGGGCCCCTGCCTTCACATCGGAGGAGTTGGAGAAGCTCGTTGATGGGGTCCTCCCCCAGTACACGCTACTCTACGGTCCTCCAGACAAACAGGTAAGTACACAGGGAGCATGTTGTATGGGCTATGCGTGTGTGGAGAGGGCTGGATGTAAGAAGGAAGGGGCAGAGTGCTGCGTGCAGTAAAGACGGTGGGCGCATGTGCCACATGGCAAGGGTAGGGATGGGGGCCACTCACTTTGACGGTGCAGTTGGTAATGACTTCTCTTCTTCCCCTGTACATTTCATGTAGGTCAGCACCCACCAGAAGAAAGATATTTGGCGTGCCATCGCCAAGGACGTCCGGACCCTGGGGGTCTACCACAGACGGAGCACCCACTGCCAGAAAAGATGGGAGGACATTCTCCGCTGGAGCAAGGAGACGGCGGAGGCTCAGCTAGGGATGGCCTCCCAATGTGGGAGGGGTGCCCGTCGAACCATGAACCCCCTGATGTTCAGGATCCTGGCGGTGGCCTACCTGGAGTTGGATGGGCACTTGAGGGCATCACAGCAGACACAAGGGGGTGAGTACACTCTCATTCAGCTGACTTTGCGCGCAGTGGAGGTGTCTGGGTGGGGGAGGAGGGCTGTGGGTTTCCCTAGGCCAGGGTGAGTTCCGTAGGCTAGGACCCTCCGTAAGGCATGGCCCTGTGGCCCCACACCCCACCTCTGTAGAGTGCCAAGTACAGCTATTCATGCCCCTGTGTCAGCTATGTGTGCAGATGTTGTCCATAGCCTTGTAGGCCATTTCCCAGGAATTGCACTGTAGAACCCAAGAGCGTGGAATAGTGCAGGGGGCTTCTGTGTCTGTCTTGTCCGCCAACGGTAGCGGTAATCCATGCACTCAACATGTCTTTATTCTGTACCCCCCCTTTTTGTGGTCTACCTGTTCTTGTGTGCATCAGCATCATCAGGCGGAAGAGCTGCATCCCACATGGCCATGGAGGGCCACACTACGGACTCTGAATTCACTAGTGGAACAGAGGGCGAGGGGAGCTCCACGGCGGGGACAGGAGCTAAGACAAGCGACACAGACTCGTCCTCTTATGGGAGCTCCCTTGTGGTGGCGGCAACATGTGTGCCCTCCGCATCTACAGGTACAGCCGCCACCCCCCCTATCAGCACCGCCCTCCCAGCAGCCCCTCAGCCTTCGCCCCGTGCCCGCTCACCCAGGAGGGTGGGCATCACCTTCACCCCAGGCACCTCAGGCCCTGCCCCAGTCACCCCTGCTGCCCTCAGTGAGGAGGCCATTGACCTCCTCAGGTCACTCACTGTTGGGCAGTCTACCATTTTGAATGCCACCCAGGGTGTAGAAAGGCAGTTGCAACAAACTAATGCATTCCTGGAGGGCATTCATTCTGGTCAGGCGGCCCTTCACCGAGCTTTTCAAACTCTGGCCTCAGCACTGATGGCAGCCATTGTCCCTGTGTCTAGCCTCCCCCCTCCAACTTCCTCCACCCAGACCCAATCCCCTGTACCTCTGCCTATCCCAAGCACACCATCAGACCAGCCTGCACACACCTCACCACACAAGGGAAGCTCTGGCAAACATAAGCACCACACATCCCACAGGCACTCACGCAAGCATCACACACATGCAGACACACCAACATCCACTGCCTCCACTGTGTCCCTCTCCTCGTCGTCTCCCTCCTCCCTCCCAGTCTCGTCTACACACACACCTGCATGCACTACCTCTACAGCCACTATGTCCCTCACCAGCACACCCACCAGCACACCCCGCTCACGTGCAGTCACCACCCCCACTACCATTCACACGTCCCCTGTGTCCTCTCCCAGTGTGTCTGTGATGCCCCCTCCGAAGATACACAAATGCAGGCACACACCCACCCAACAGCCATCCACCTCATGACAGCCTCCAGCGCATGCACGTGCACCCAAAGTCACCAAACGTACACCTCCTACTACCACCACCTATTCCTCCACTCCCAAACCCCCTCCAGCTACCCATCCCAGTGTGTCCAAAAGAATTTTCCTGTCCAGCCTTGACCTTTTTCCCACACCTCCCCCACCCTGTCCATCTCATAGGTCCCGAAGTAGCACCTCAGCCACAACATCTCCGGGACCAGTGGTGCCTGTGGTCACAGGTATGTGGAGTGCACCGGCCACCAGGACAGCCAGTGTGGCACGGAGCCACAGCACAGCTTTCCCCCCCCTGTGAAGCATCAGAAGTTGGCCAGTGCCCGGCGGGAGAGGGGGAAGACTCCAGCCACCAAAGCCGCTCCCAGGGGTCCCGTTGGGAGTGTGGAGTCAGCTGTTACACCTCCCAAGGTGGGGAAGGGCCACAAGAAACCCAGCAAGTCTGGGAAGAGCAGCACGGTGGAGAAGACTGCCATCATCTCCGCTGCCCAGGAGGCCACTGCCAGCCCCATCCCAGCTGCCCAGGAGGGCCCCGCCAGCCCCATCCCAGCTGCCCAGGAGGGCCCCGCCAGCCCCAGCCCAGCTGCCCAGGAGGGCCCTGCCAGCCCCATCCCAGCTGCCCAGGAGGGCCCCGCCAGCCCCAGCCCAGCTACCCTGGAGGGCCCCCCCAGCCCCATCCCAGCTGCCCAGGAGGGCCCTGCCAGCCCCATCCCAGCTGCCCAGGAGGGCCCCGCGAGCCCCAGCCCAGCTGCCCAGGAGGGCCCTGCCAGCCCCAGCCCAGCTGCCCAGGAGGGCCCCACCAGCACAAGCCCAGCTGCCCAGGAGGCCACCGCCAGCACAAGCCGCGCTGGGCCATGAAGGACCGCCAGCACAAGCCCCGCTGAACAGGGCACCGCCAACTCAAGCACCTCTGGGCCATGAAGGACCGCCAGCACAAGCCCCGCTGGGTCATGAAGGATCGCCAGCACAAGCACCGCTGAACAGGGCACTGCCAACTCAAGCCCCGCTGGGCCATGAAGGACCGCCAGCACAAGCCCCGCTGGGCCATTAAGGACCGCCAGCACAAGCACCGCTGAACAGGGCACCGCCAACTCAAGCCCCGCTGGGTCATGAAGGACCACCAGCACAAGCCCCGCTGGGCCATGAAGGACCACCAGCACAAGCACTGCTAAACAGGGCACCGCCAAATCCCGCACCGCTGAACAGGGAACCGCCAACTCAAGCACCGCTGAACAGGGCCCTGCCAAACCAAGCACCGCTGAACAGGGCACCGCCAACTCAAGCACCGCTGAACAGGGCACCACCAACTCCAGCACCGCTGAAGAGGGCACCGCCAAATCAAGCACCGCTGAACAGGGCAACGCCAACTCAAGCACCGCTGAACGGGGCACCGCCAACTCAAGCACCGCTGAACAGGGCACAGCCAACTCAAGCACCGCTGAACAGGGCACCGCCAAAACAAGCACCGCTGAACAGGGCACCGCCAACTCAAGCACCGCTAAACAGGGCACCGCCAACTCAAGCACCGCTGAACAGGGCACCGCCAACTCAAGCCCCGCTAGCCCATGAGCGGCAGGGGAACTGACGCAACTGGGTCCGTCACGGGGTGAGTGATGCACTCTGGGCACCAGTCCCCCTCCAGAACCAGTGGAGAGATCCATCCACTACCCCTGTCCTTCACAGGATGAAGCACTCTGGGCATCAGTCCCCCTCAAGAACCAGTGGAGAGATCCATCCACTACCTCTGTCCTTCACAGGATGAAGCACTCTGGGCACCAGTCCCCCTCCAGAACCAGTGACGACTGTTATCCAGAGACTGTGGCTTTGCACTCCCCAGGATTGAACAGTGGGCAAACCACCCACTGGAGAGACTTGAGAGACTGTGGCTTTGCACTCCCCAGGATTGAACAGTGGGCAAACCATCCACTGTAGAGACTTGAGAGACTGTGGCTTTGCACTCCCCAGGATCGAACAGTGGGCAAACCACCCACTGTAGAGATTTGAGAGACTGTGGCTTTGCACTCCCCAGGATTGAACAGTGGGCAAACCACCCACTGTAGAGACTTGAGAGAGAGACTGTGGCTTTGCACTCCCCAGGATTGAACAGTGGGCATTGAGCCCCCTCGTGGATCTGGCGTCGTGCACTCATCTGGCTGAGGTGCCCCCCCTTCCCTTCCCCCTGAGGTGCCTGTTGTATTTCTATCTGATGTCCCTGCAGTGTTCTCTCTGTTTTGATCTGGTATAGAGTGTGGGCCTCGCCCATGCATTTTGGGCCCAGTGGTCCACGGACTATAAATGGTGCAATACCTGGACTTGTATTATTGGTGTATATATTTGTTTATAGTGTATATATATATTGGAGTACTGTACTTTGATAGATTACAATGGTTACAATAATTTCCTTTTGTCTTTGCATTCTTCCGGGGGGTTTGGGGGTGTAACTGTTATGTATCAACATGTATTAGTGTGTGTGTTGTAGTGGGTGAGGGTGGGGGTGTTGCGTGTGTGTGTCCCTGTTTTTCCCTCCCACCTCCCCTGTGTCGTAGGTGCAGTACTCACCATGGTCTTCGCCGCTGGCGTTCGTGCTCCTGGTACAGGAGCAGGAAGACTATGCAGGTAGAATTTAGAGTTCCGGGTCCATGGTGTCCTCGTACCTCGTGTAGTGTGATGAGGTGAGCGTTTTCCCTTCCAAATTCCTGTATCCGCCGTGTTCTTATCCGCGGTGAATCCGCCCCGGAAAAGGTGGCGGATTGGCCTGTCATAATAGTGTGGGCGGTACATTGTCTCCCGCCTGTCTGTTGGTGGTGACCGTCGCGCTGTTTATTTGTACCGCCGTGGCGGTCTGAGTGTTAAAGTGGCTGTCTTTGTTGGCGGTTTCCGCCACGGTTGTAATTGCAAATTGTTTACCGCCGGCCTGTTGGCAGTCTTACCGCCACTTAACACCGTCCACCAGGGTTGTAATGAGGGCCATAAAGCTTAGTTTTATAAATACAAGACCACAACGATGAAAATCCAATACATAGAACTTAAGTTATGAATTTTTAAAGAATAAACTGTAAAATAGCACTTAGAAGTAATAAGCATCTATTTGGGATATCTGGTTTTGCTGGACTGAGGCAAAGTCAAATGTTCAGACCAACCACGATGGAGCGTGGGCTGGATACAAGGACCCACTTATTCCAGCTGAAAAAAAGTACCTTGATCCTGGTTGTGTTGATGTCGAGGAAGATGTAAGGTGTTTCTGAGGCTATGCGTCTGATCTGATCAAATCAAATCAAATCATTAACATTTATAAAGCGCGCTACTCACCCGTGCGGGTCTCAAGGCGCTAGGGGGAAGGGGGGGTTACTGCTGCTCGAAAAGCCAGGTTTTGAGGAGTCTCCGGAATGCGGAGTGGTCCTGGGTGGTCCTGAGGCTGGTGGGGAGGGTGTTCCAGGTCTTGGCTGCCAGGAAGGAGAAGGACCTCCCACCTGCTGTGGAGCGGCGGATGCGAGGGACGGCAGCGAGCGCGAGGCCAGAGGAACGGAGGAGACGGGTGGGGGCGTAGAAGCTGAGTCGACGGTTGAGGTAATCCGGTCCCTTGTTGTGGAGGGCTTTGTGTGCGTGGGTGAGAAGTCGGAAGGTGATCCTTTTGCTGACTGGGAGCCAATGCAGGTGTCTCAGGTGTGCGGAGATGTGGCTGTTGCGGGGTACGTCGAGGATGAGGCGGGCCGAGGCGTTTTGAATACATTGCAGGCTTTTTTGGAGTTTGGCGGTGGTCCCAGCATAGAGGGTGTTGCCGTAGTCCAGGCGGCTCGTGACGAGGGCGTGTGTCACGGTTTTTCTAGTGTCGGTGGGGATCCAGCGGAAGATCTTGCGGAGCATGCAGAGGGTGAGGAAGCAGGCGGAGGACACGGCGTTGACTTGCTTGGTCATGGTGAGAAGAGGGTCCAAGATGAAGCCGAGGTTGCGGGCGTGGTCTGAGGGGGTCGGTGCGGTGCGAGGGCCACCAGGAGTTATCCCAAGTGGACGGGGTGTTGCCGAGGATGAGGACTTCCGTTTTGTCAGAGTTCAACTTTAGGCGGCTGAACCTCATCCAATCTGCGACGTCCTTCATGCCCTCTTGTAGGTTGGTCTTGGCGCTGGCGGGGTCCTTGGTGAGGGAGAGTATAAGTTGGGTGTCGTCGGCGTAGGAGGTGATGATGATGTCGTGCTTGCGTACGATGTCGGCGAGGGGGCTCATGTAGACATTGAAGAGTGTCGGGCTGAGCGATGAGCCTTGAGGTACGCCGCAGATGATCTTGGTGGGGTCTGAGCGAAACGGTGGGAGGTAAACTCTTTGAGATCGGTTTGAGAGGAAGGAGGCAATCCAGTCCAGGGCCTGGCCTTGGATCCCGGTGGAGCGGAGACCGGTTATTAGGGTGCGGTGACAGACGGTGTCGAAGGCAGCCGAGAGGTCGAGGAGGATGAGGGCGACTGTTTCACCGTTGTCCATCAGGGTTCTGATGTCGTCTGTGACTGAGATGAGGGCGGTTTCAGTGCTGTGGTTGGTTCGGAATCCGGTTTGTGAAGGGTCGAGCAGGTTGTTGTCTTCCAGGAAGGTGGTAAGCTGTTTGTTGACGGTCTTCTCCATTACTTTGGCAGGGAAGGGGAGGAGCGAGATGGGGCGGAAGTTTTTCAGGTCGCTGGGGTCAGCCGTAGGTTTCTTTAGTAGGGCGTTGACTTCGGCGTGTTTCCAGCTTTCGGGGAAGGTAGCAGAAGAAAAAGAAGAGTTGATGACGGCCTGGAGGTGCGGGGCGATGATGTCGTCGGCTTTATTGAAGATGAAGTGAGGGCAGGAGTCCGATGGGGCGCCGGAGTGGATAGAGTTCATGGTGGTTTTGGTTTCTTCAGTGTTGATGTGGGTCCAGTCGTTGAGGGTGATGGCCGGGGGTGCGGGTTCGGTGATGCTTGGTTGGGTCTGGTGTCCGAAGCTGTTGTGGAGGTCGCTGATCTTGCGATGGAAGAAGGTGGCGAGGGAGTTGCACAGGTCTTGTGATGGCGTGATGGCGTTGGCGTTGGGGTTGGAGAACTCTTTGACGATGCTGAAAAGTTCTCTGCTGTTGTGGCTGTTTTTGTCCAGTCTGTCGGTGAAAAAGTTCCTTTTGGCTGCGCGGATCAGGTGGTGGTGTTCGCGGGTTGCGTTTTTGAGGGCGGTCATGTTGTCGGCGGTGTGGTCCTTGCGCCAGGCCTTCTCGAGGGCGCAACATGTTTTCTTTGATTCTTTGAGGGTGTCAGAGAACCAGAGAGGTTTTTTGGTGATGGCCTGTTGATGCGTGCGTCTGAGGGGAGCAAGGTTGTCTGTGCAGTTGGAGATCCAGTTCGAGAGGCTGAGGGCTGCGTCGTTGGGGTCGGTGGTGAGGGTAGGTTGGTTGATGGCGAGTGCGGAGAGGAGTTGCTCTTCGGGGATTTTGTTCCACTGTCGACGAGGGATGGGTTGAGTGCGGAGGTGGCGGGTCTTGCGTCGGAATGTGAAATGGACACAGCTGTGGTCAGTCCAGTGTAGAGCGGAGGTGTGGCTGAAGAAGACGTGTTTGCTGGCGGAGAAGATAGGGTCAAGCGTGTGTCCGGCGATGTGGGTGGCGGTGTTCACCAGTTGCTTGAGGCCGAGGTTGGCGAGGTTGGCGAGCAGGGCGGTGGTGTTGGGGTCGTTGTTTTGTTCCAGATGGAAGTTGAGGTCGCCTAGGAGGATGTAGTCTGGCGAGGCGAGGGCGTGCTGGGAGACGAAGTCAGCGATGGAGTCGCTGAAAGGGGCGCGCGGTCCGGGGGGACGGTAGACGAGGGATCCTCTGAGGGTGGTCCTGGGGTCGGTGCGAATTTTGAAATGCAGATGTTCAGCGGCGAGAGGGGTGCCTTCGGTGGAGGTGGTGACGCTGATGGAGTCTTTGAAGATGATGGCGATACCTCCTCCTACTTGGTTGGTGCGGTCTTTTCTGGAGATTTTGTAGCCTTCGGGGATGGCAGTGGCGATATCTGGGGCCGAAGAGGCGTTCATCCAGGTCTCCGTGATGAAGGCGACGTCCGGTGCTGTGGAGTCCAGGAGGTCCCAGAGTTCAACGGCGTGCTTGTGGACAGATCGAGCGTTGACCAGGATGCACTTGAGGTGGTTGATGGCGCGTGGGCTGGTGGTCGTGGTAGTTGCGTGGTGGAAGGTGCGTTTGCAGGAGTTGCAGGCGAAGGGTCCATGGGTGCGTTTGGGGTGAGCTTGGAAGCAGGTGTTGGAGTGCCCTGGGTTGAGGGCGTGGAGGGTGGTGGGGTCGTAGTGGAGCAGCGGGGTTTGGGAGAGCTGGGGACCAGGGGTCGTGGCGCTGGGTGCGGGCCAGGTGCGGACGGGCGCAGACGGGCTTGCCTCTGGCGCGCCTCCGGTGCGCCAGCGGCGTGGTCACGCAGCGGCCGCCATAAGAGGGAGGAGGGGGGGAGGGGTCAGCTGGGGGCGAATGGGAGCTGGGGGGCGGGGGCGTGCAGGAGGTCGCGGCAGGAAAGCGGGAGGGGGGGACAGGTAGAGTGAGAAGAGCTGGGGGAGGGGGGTTTAAGGGTGGAGGGGGTGAGTGTTAGGAAGTTTAGGAGATTAGGGAGAGAGATAGGAGTAGGGTTGGGAAGATAGGGGAGGGGGGGTTGTAGAGGTGGGTGAGGGTGAGAGTTAGAGTGAGAGGATATGAAGATAGGTAACAGAGGGGGTGTTGGGGAGGGGGAGAGAGATAGAGAAATAGGTGGAGAGATAGAGATAGAAATAGGTAGATAGGAGGAGGTGGTGAGTGAGGGAGATAGATAGTGAGATAGATAGATAGGTAGATGGTAGATAGGAGGAGTGAGGGAGGCAGATAGCGAACGGGGGAGATAGGGTGATAGAGAGGGGGAGGCGAGTGAGGGAGGGAGATGAGACAGGAGCAGGAGGGCAGGCGTGGGAAGAACAGAAGAACAGAAGAAAAGAAGAACAGAAGACAGAGGACAAAGAAGCAGAAGACCGAAGATCACAGAAGAAGATACAGAAGACGAAGACCAGAAGGCAGCAGACCACAAAAGAAGATGAAGAAGAAGAGAGGCGACAGGCGAGGCTGAGAAGCACACAGATGAAGAGAGAAGACGGGGAAAAGAAGAGTACAGAAGAAGATTACAGAAGAGGAGCGAGGAGGAAGAGCAGAGAGGAAGAAGAGAAGCAGGAGAGAGGGTGAGTAGCGCGGGGCAGGGCGAGGGGCTGGGAGGTGGGGGGTACTTACTGCGAGGTAGGTCTCAGGAACCTGGAGGAGCTGGAGGAGCTGCAGCGGCAGGGGGAGCGGCCTACCCTTGGGTCAAGGGTCGCTATCACTGTCGCGCAGCGGCCGCCATGAGAGGGAGGGGGGGAGGGGTCAGCTGGGGGCGAATGGGAGCTGGGGGGCGGGGGCGTGCAGATGGTCGTGGCGGGAAAGCGGGAGGGAGGGGGGGACAGGTAGAGTGAGAAGAGCTGGGGGAGGGGGTTTTAAGGGCGGAGGGGGGTGAGTGTTAGGAAGTTTAGGAGATTAGGGAGAGAGATAGGAGTAGGGTTGGGAAGATAGGGGAGGGGGGGTTGTAGAGGTGGGTGAGGGTGAGAGTTAGAGTGAGAGGATATGAAGATAGGTAACAGAGGGGGTAGTGGGGAGGGGGAGAGAGATAGAGAAATAGGTGGAGAGATAGAAATAGGTAGATAGGAGGAGGTGGTGAGTGAGGGAGATAGATAGTGAGATAGAGAGATAGGTAGATGGTAGATAGGAGGAGTGAGGGAGGCAGATAGCGAACGGGGTAGATAGGGTGATAGAGAGGGGGAGGCGAGTGAGGGAGGGAGATGAGACAGGAGCAGGAGGGCAGGCGCGGGAAGAACAGAAGAACAGAAGACAGAGGACGAAGAAGCAGAAGACCGAAGATCACAGAAGAACACAGAAGACGAAGACCAGAAGGCAGAAGACCACAGAAGAAGATGAAGAAGAAGAGAGGCGACAGGCGAGGCTGAGAAGCACACAGATAAAGAGAGAAGACGGGGAAAAGAAGAGTACAGAAGAAGATTACAGAAGAGGAGCGAGGAGGAAGAGCAGAGAGGAAGAAGAGAAGCAGGAGCAGGAGAGAGGGTGAGTAGCGCGGGGCAGGGTGAGGGGCTGGGAGGTGGGGGGTACTTACTGCGAGGTAGGTCTCAGGAACCTGGAGGAGCTGGAGGAGCTGCAGCGGCAGGGGGAGCGACCTACCCTTGGGTACCCTTGTTGCAGGTCTGATCCTGCAACAGAAGAAAATGCATTGGTTTTCCGCATGCAAAGTCGGCGAGGCGTCAGTTCCAAGGGCGATTCGCTAGTTTAGAAGGTGATGCACTGTTCTGCTCCTGTAGCAGAGGGAGTGTCAATTCAGAGGGAGATGCACTGGTTCTAAAAGTTCTGAAGGTTCTGAAACTTATCTCTTCCGGATTGTGAATTACACTTATAAAATGTAACAAGGTAATCCCAATGTTATCCTTTGGGAAAGATAGGTCTTGCTGTAGTAAAAAACAACTTTGGGAGTTTTTCTCTACTAGGACATGTAAAACTTAAAAGTACTTGTCCTGCCTTTTAAATCTTTTAAATACATTGCAGCTTGCCATCTGGGTTGTCCAGGGCTTACCTTAGGGGTTACTTATATGTATAGAAATTGAAGGTTGGACCTGGTAAAGGGGTTGTTTCCTTTTGCCAGGCTGGCAAGGCAGTGTAAAACTGCCCACAAAGGCTCTGCAATGGTAAGCCTGAGACAGGGTTAGAGGGTTACTTAGGTGGGTGGCACAATCAGTGTGCAGGCCCATAAGTAGCATTTCATTTACAGGCCCTGGGCACCTGTAGTGCACTTTACCAGGGACTTATAAGTAAATTAAATATGCCAATTGAAGTTAAGCTAATGTTCCAATGTTTTAGTAGAGAGAGGGCACAAGTACTTTAGCATTGTTAGCAGTGAAAAAGAGCACAGAGTCCTAAAGCCAGCAAACATGAGGTCAGAAACTTGGGGGAGGTAGGCAAAAAGATGGGGGGAAGACCACCCTAAGACTGTCAGGTCTAACAGTTCTGTAAACTTGATTGAGTCCAAGTATTTCATGACTGCATCGTGCAACACAGCACAGTCAGTGCCCTAAAATGCTCTGTACTTTATTGGATTGTAATCGCATTTATGTAGTGCATGCTACACCTTTGGAGGTTTTGAAGCGCTTTACCCTGAGCAAGCACGCTGCTCCGGAGCCCAAGGTTTTTTTTGTTTACTGGGGTTAGTTTTGTGTTCTCAAGAGAACCATTCTGTGTATTGACTTCAGTTTCTTTGTGGTAGATTAAATAGAGGTTAGATCTGATCATTAATGGGGGCTATGTGAGTACAATCAAATCATTGGTGAGATTAAGAGATAGATTGCAGTGGTATGGTTTCAAATAAGGAGAGGTTGTGATTTATTAAATGAGATGTAGGCATGTTGGAGAAGTACAATAACAGATGAAGATGATGATCAGTCAAAAGAAAACAAGAACATTTTAAGTCAAGGTCAATTTTTCATGCAAGGTTTCAGGATTTAGGAATATAGGAATAAAGAGGATTTCCGAATCTGCATGCGAGCAAAATTGTAGGAAGATTCAATGTTATGTGCATGTGAGATAGTGGTAAACTAGATACTTGTGGCAAGCATAGGACTAGATGAAGAGTCTGTCTGGTGCTTGGTTACTTCTAGACCACCGCTTTCGCACGGGAATTGCTGACCAGTGCCAAAGTATGTGCGCTCTCTTCTTTAAATATGGTAGAACTATTCTACACCCAATTGGCATATTTACCTTACTGGTACGTCCCTAGTACAGTGGTACTACATGTACACAGAGCCTGTACATTTAATGCTACTAGAGTGCCTGTCGCACTGATTGTGCCACCCACAAAAGTAGCCTCTCAAACATGTCTATGGCCTGTCATTGAAGCCTGTGTGTGCAGTTTTACACTGCTATTTTGAACTAACAGGGTAGACCTCTTGCCAGGTCCAAACCTCCCTTTTAAATAGATATGTCACCTCAGGGTAGGCCTTAAACAGCTCAGGGGGCAGGGGGCAGTGTATTAAAAAAAATTGGACATGTACTTGAACGTTTTACATGTCCTGGTAGTGAAAATGTTGTAAATTCATCTTCACTACTGAGACCTACCTCTCCCAAAGGATAACATTGGGTTTTCTAATTACATTTAATAAATGTTATCTTTCAGTTCAAGCAAGTAGGAAATCAGGTTTGGTGTCTAAAGAATTGTAATTTAAAACCCTCTTTAATGGTAAAATCGGATTTTAAATCATAATTCTGAAAATACCACTTTTAGGACGTTGGGATTTTCTTGTTCCAACCATTTGGTGCCTGCAGCCTATATCCTGGGTCACAGATTAAGGCCCTCATTATGACATTGGCGGTAAGTGCCGTTTACCGCCATGCTGACTGCTGCCAACATACTGCGACCGCGGTGGTATACCGCTGCGCGTATTATGACCCACACATAGAAATCCGCCACTATACAGACACACACACAAGTCCGCCAGCCCAAAGGCCAGTGATAAAATGGCAGTAGCAAAATCCACTCCGTTACGCCAACAGAAATACGCCCACAGCATCGTGACCCACGAATCACCGCGGCGGACATTCAACCACGGTAAACCATTGGCGGTACAGACCGCCGCGCTCTTAATAAACACACACTAACGAAACACCACCACATTGGACAATTCAAACTACACACACCTGACATACATACACACACCACACCCACACCAATATAAAACACACACACACACTACCCACAACCCTTTACGACCCAAACAATTTGACAACTGAGAGAGACAAGCCAGGAGCACCCACAGAATCAGAGCCACAAAACACCATCACTCATACACCATCCAAGCACCTCACAGCACACACCCCAAAACATCACCCCACACACCCTCACACACACCACTCACACTACACCCATGGCACCACAAAGACACCCAGGTTCTCAGAGGAGGAGCTAAGGGTCATGGTGGAGTAAATCATCCGGGTAGAGCCACAGCTATTCAGATCACAGGTGCAGCAGATGTCCATTGCTAGGAAGATGGAGCTAAGGCGGAGAGTCATGGGCAGGGTCAACGCCGTGGGACAGCACCCCAGAACAAGGGATGACATCAGGAAGAGGTGGAATGACCTACGGGGGAAGGTGCGTTCCGTGGTAGCAAGACACCAGATAGCTGTACAGAGGACTGGCGGTGGACCCCCACCTCCTCCCCCACAACTAACAACATGGAAGGGGCATGTCTTGGTGATCATGCATCCTGAGGGCCTGGCAGGAGTAGCAGGAGGACTGGACTCTGGTAAGTCAAATCTTTACTACTTTACCCCCCCCCCCACCTGCATGCCATCACAAACTCCTACCCTCACCCCATCACTCCATCACCTCACATATACCCCATCAACACAACCCACCCATCCCAATACGAAGCCCTGCATGCTACACTAATGCATGGACCCCCATCACACACCTGCATGGACACCCATTACCACAGCATGCACACTAGTGACAATCACTAAGCCAACCAAATCACAACTCACACAAGCCAAAGCTGCCTTGATAATAACAACCATAGAGGGAAACATAACCATGCACAAGATGTCACACGCAGAAACAATAACACTGCATTTACATCCCCACAGGACCCCCACACAACGTCACCGGAGAGGAGGTGCCAGCCACATCCAGTCCCCCCCTCCCCAGAAGAGGCCCACAGTGATGACAGCAGCTCTGCACGCCTGGAACAGGATGACCAACCTGGCCCATCAGGGACCTCTGGACAGTCGGTGACCCTGCCACATTCCCAAACCACAACAGAGCCTCCCCCCTCAGGAAACACCACCACAGCACCCACCCAGCGGGCCCATCCCCTGTCCCCAAGACACACCAATCAGCAGTGTGTCCACCACTACAGGGACCCCAGGCAACCCAACAAACACAGGAAGATCAGGGACCTGGGGTCAGTGGCAGTGGGCACACAGTTCAGGGGACAGAGGCACATGACAACAGGGAATCTGGGAGGACTGCTGTGCGACAGGGGAAGGACAGGCCCAGGGAACCGACTTTCCATGAGGCACTCACCGACATCCTGGGAGCATACCACCGTTCCCAGGAGACCATGGGCCAGATACTGGTCAAGCTGCAGGAGACCCAGCGGCTGCAGGAGGGACAGTACCTGGGGATCAGGGAAGACCTGAGAGACATCCACACCACCCTGGTCACCATTGCAGGGGTGCTGGCAGACATGGCCAACACCATGAGGGAGCGGGTGGCACACCAACAGGCCCCTGACGCTAGCGACATAGATGAACAGCCCTCCACCTCCGTTGACGCTAGTGGACAGGATGCCCCGCCACTGGAACAACAGGCTACCAGCAACCCACCCCCTGCAGAAGGAAAACCACCAAGCAAAAGTTCTCTGCGATACAGGCAGAAGCCAGAGAACATTGCCAAGACCCTTTCCAGGAAATAAGACTCTCCTGAATGTCACCCTTGTGTCCCACTCTGTCACCCTGTCCACCTTGAACTGCCATTACTCCACTTCCTATGCCCCCTTGGACAATGCACCTGTGATACAAATAGACTGGAGTCTACCCTGGACTTTCCTCCACCATCAACCCAACCCATTGAAATATCCCCTACACTTATTATCACAGAAATAAACACCCTTGGAACTAATGCAAGTATGGAGTCTGTAAATTATTTGAAATATGTATTAGTTTAACAATTTGTAAACATTGCAATTCAAATGTACATTTACATGTACATAGGTATGACCTGTAGTGGGCAGCTTTAAACACACCAGGAGCCAGGGTGGGGGACATATATCTGAAAATAGAGATGCCAAAGGGTACAGTAAGTGGCCATACAATTCTGAAATTTAGGCTGCCATGCACAATGTCCAACACAAAACTGCAATGGAAGGTGAAGTTGCAGTGTCTTACCTGTGTGTCACTGGAAGTACTATTGAATTATAGTAGTTCTGTTGTCCACATCCTCTTCCTCTGCCTCCTCTTCGTCACTGTCCACAGGCTCCACCGCTGCCACACAACCATCTCCAGCCTCATCCTCCTGCCGAAAAGGCACCTGGCGTCTCAAGGCTAGTTTGTGAAACACGCAACATGCAACATGCAACGATGATCTGGCAGACCTTCTTAGGTGAGCAGTACAGGGATCCACCTGTCAGATGGAGGCACCGGAATCTGGCCTTCAGGAGGCCAAAGATGCGCTCAATGATCCTCCTTGTTTGCCTACGTGCCTCATTGTAACATTCCTCTGCCCTTGTCCTGGCATTCCTCACTGGGGTCAGTAGCCATGAAAGACTGGGGTAACCAGAGTCACCTGCTAATATCGAGGGATACCTGTTAGCCAGACACTCACCCTTAGGGCCAACCCCACACCCATATACCTACATCAACTGGATGGGGACCATGGGCTCACCTATTAGCCACACCCTGTGCCTCTGGAGTTGAGACATCACATATGGGATGCTGCTATTCCTCAGGAGAAAGGCATCATGCACAGAGTCAGGATACTTTGCATTGATATGGGAGATGTACTGGTCCGCCAAACACACCATCTGCACATTCAGAGAGTGAAAGCTCTTTTGATTTCTGAACACCTGTTCATTTCTCCGGGGTGGGACAAAGGCAATATATGTACCATCAATAGCACCAATGATGTTGGGGATATGTCCAATTGCATAAAAGTCAGCCTTCACTGTGGCCAAATCATCCAGGGCAGACAAAACTCTGGTCAGCACGTTTGAGAACATAGGCTGTGACATCCCTGATGCCATGGCCACTGTCGCTTGGAAGGAACCACTTGCAACGAAATGGAGCACTAACAGGACCTGCACTAGAGGGGGATACCTGTGGGGTGGCTGATAGCTGAAATCAGGTCTGGCTCCAATTGGGCACACAGCTCTTGGACTGTAGCCCTATCAAGTCTGTGGGTTAGGATAATGTGCCTGTCCTCCATTGTCGCCAGGTCCACCAGGGGTCTGTACACAGGGGTATGTCTCCATCTCCTATTCATCCACAGCGGTTGAACTCTAGGGTGAAAAACGGTGAGCAGATGGTCATATTGAAACATATACACAGATTTATATATATTTTCTTCTTTTACAGAAACAGTATGCGAACGTGTAGGTCCGCTGATGTACCTATGTCTGCTGTGACGCAGTTAGGTGCCATGGCCTGTGCCCCCCTGAAATGGCAGCCGCCTGACCTGTGAGGAGGGACAAGTGGAAATGAGGTGAGTCCACTGGCGTTGTGCGCCGCTGTGGGAGGCGGTCGATGACTGCAGTGCAACACCGCATTGGTTATCATTGGGGCCTATGGGTTCCAGGAGCCAATGGTGATGCACCCCGGCGGTGACGGTTCGCACCGCCGCAGATGTGACCGCCATTTTCTATCTGTTCACTCACTTGCTACCTGACCTTCAACAGGAGAGGACCTACACTGCAAGTGCTGCTGTGACCTGTGTCTGGAAGCGACCATGGCTCGAGTGCCTGGGGAAAGGGCCCCTGCCTTCACTTCAGAGGAGTTGGAGAGACTGGTGGATGGGGTCCTACCCCAGTACCGTTTACTTTATGGTCCTCCAGACCAACAGGCGAGTACACTGTGAGCACGATGCGTGGGGCATGAATGTATGGAGTGCTGTGTGTATAAGCCTCGTGGAGGGGGGGCTGAGTGGTCCTGGGCAGAGTGCTGCATGTATGGTGGTCAATGTATGTGCGTAAGTGGATGGGAGGGATATGTTGGGCCATGAGTACAACAGACCTGACTGTATGAATAATACCTTTTCTGCTGTATCTTTTTCTGCAGGTGAGCGCCCATCAGAAAAAGGGTATTTGGCGTGCCATTGCCAAGGAGGTGCAGACTCTGGGGGTCTTTGACAGGTGGACCACCCACTGCCACAAATGATGGGAGGACTTGCGCCGCTGGGCAAGGAAGACGGCGGAGGCCCAGCTGGGGCTCGCCTTCCAATGAGGAAGAGTTGCCCATCGTACCCTGACCCCCCCTGATGTTCCGCATCCTGGCGGTGGCCTATCCGGAGTTGGATGGATGCTTGAAGGCATTACAGCAGCCACAAGGGGGTGAGTACAGATTCAGAATCATGACTTTGTGCACGTTAAGGTGTTACCTGGGTCGGGATGTGGGTTGTGGGTGCCCCTAGGCCAGGGCGAACATAGCAGGGTAGGGTCTTTGATGGGCAAGCTCAGATGCACTCCATCCCCAATAATGTTAGTGGACATCTACTACTGGGCAGGGTCCAGTGGGTTTCAGGTGTGCAGCTAATGGTGTTAGGCATTGTACCTCATGGGCTGGTGACTAGCATTGTAACTGGTAGTGCATGGCCTAGTGCACAGGGCTGTTCCCTGTGAGATGTGTACGCCAACAGTAGTGTTGTTGCTGGCATTGACCAAGCGTATCCTCTGTCTCTCCCCCCCTTTTTGTTTTTCAACCCTGTCCTTGTGTGCATCAGCATAATCTGGCAGAGAAGCAGAGGCACGGGCGACGGAGGGAGCTGCATCCCACATGGGCCTGGAGGCCAAATCCACTGACGGTGAGGGCACCAGTGGGATGGAGGGCGAGGGGAGCACCACAACGGAGACAGGAGGGGACAGTACCGACAGCGACTCCTCCTCCGATGGAAGCTCCCTGGCGGTGGTGGACACCTCTGTGCCCACCCCAACTACAGGTACAGCCGCCACCCCCGTATCAGCAATGCCCTCCCAGCAGCCCCTCTGCCGGTTTCCCGTGCCCACTCGCCCAAGAGGGTGGGCATCTCCTTCGCCCCAGGCACCTCAGGCCCTGCCCCAGTCAGACCTGCTGCCCTCAGTGAGGAGGCTATTGACCTCCTGAGATCCCTCTCTGTTGGGATTCAACCATACTGAATGCCATCCAGGGTCTAGCAGCGCATTTGCAACAAACAAATGCATACCTGAATGGCATTCACTCTGGCATGGCGGCCCAACAGAGAGAATTCAAGGCTCTGGCCAATTCACTGATGGCAGCCATTGTCCCTGTCTCCAGCCTCCCCCCCTCCATCTTCCTCTACCCAGTCCCAATCCCCTCAACCCCAGCCTATCCCAAGCACACCTTCAGACATTCATGAACACAAATCAACTCACAGAAGTCCCTCAGGCAAACACAAATGCCACACTTCCTCCCACAGGCACTCACACAAGCACCATCCAGATGCAGACACACCAACATCCACTGCCTCCACTGTGTCCTCCTCCTCGTCCACCTCCCTCCCAGTAGCGTCTCCACTCACACCTGCATGCACTACATCCACTACCTTCATCACCAGCACACCTATCACAACACGCCCCTCACTGGCAGTCACCACCCCCACATCCATGCACACGTTCCCAGTGTCCTCTCCCACTGTGTCTGTGCCCCCTCCTCCCAAAGTACACAAACGCAGGCACTCAGACACCCAACAGCCATCCATCCACCTCACAACAGCATCCAGCCCATGCACCTGCACCCAAACACAGCAGACAGACACCTCCTACAACTACTCCCTCTTCCTCCATTCCCAAACCTTTACACTCTTCCCACCCCAGTGTCCCTAAGAAGCTTTTCCTCGTCACCAGTGACCTATTCCGTGCCCCTCTCCCCCGTCCTTCACTTCGGGCCAGGGTGGCCAGAACCCAGCCCAGCACTTCAGCCACCCAGTCCACGGCCACTGTGGTTTCTGCAGCTACTGCAGGTGTGAGAAGCTCCAAGGAGGCACCCATCAGCAGAGCCAGTGTGCCTGCACCACCTACCAAGGGCAAGAAGGGGCCACCACCTAGCAAGGACAAGAAGGGGACACCAGCCAGCAATGGAAAGGAGGCACCGCTAGCCAGCAAGGGGAAGGAGGCATCACCAGCCAGCAAGGGCAGGAAAGGAACACCAGCTGGCAGAAGCAAGGAGGCACCACCATCCGCCTAGGGCAGGAAGGGGCACACAACACCAGCCATGGCACTGCAGCCATCCGAGGCTGCAGGGGAGAGGCTGGAGCCTCCCCCTACCACTGACAGCTCCGCCACCTGCACCGTGGGCAGCACCACCACCTGCACCGCCAGCAGCACTGCTGCCAGCAGCAGCAGCCCCAGTGGGCAGCCGTCCGAGGCTGCAGGGGAAGGGCTGGGGTCTCCCCCACCACTGACAGCACCGCCACCTGCACCACGGCCAGCACTGCCACCTGCACCGCCGCCAGCACCGCCACCTGCAGCACCAGCAGCACCACTGCCAGCAGCCCCTGTGGGCAGCCGTCTGTGGCTGCAGGGGAAGGGCTGGAGCCTCACCCCACCACTGACAGCACCGCCACCTGCACCCCAACTGCCATCCGCTGAGCAGCCGTCACCGCTGGCGAGCAGTGTGTAGTCGTGACTACATGGGCTGCAGTGCGTCCTGGCCCCTGCAACAACTGTAGGTGTGACACCCAGGTGAGAGACTGTGACCTTGCACCATCCAGGATGAAGCACAATGGCCACAAAGCCCCCTCCAAAACCAGTGGAAGAAAGTATCTACTCAACCCCTCCTTGGCAGGATGAAGCACACTGGGCACAAAGCCCCCTCCAGAACCAGTGGAAGAAGGCAGCCACTCACCCACCCCTTGGCAGGATGAAGCACACTGGGCACAAAGCCCCCTCCAGAACCAGTGGAGAAGCCATACACACCAGAGACTGTGGCTTTGCACTCCCCAGGACCAATCAGTGGGCAACCCACCCACTAGAGAGACTGTGGCTTTGCATTCCCCAGGACCAAGCAGTGGGCAACCCACCCACTAGAGAGACTGTGGCTTTGCGCTCCCCAGGACCAAGCAGTGGGCATGTAGCCCCCTCCAGGAGCAGTGGTGTTGTACCATCTTCCAGCTGCGGTGCCCCCCATTCCCCGTCCCCCTGAGGTGCCTTTGTGTTTTCGACCTGATGCCCCTGCAGTGTTCTCTCCGTATTGAGGCAAGAGTCAAGTGTGGCCTTGACCTATGTGTTATGGTCCCGTGGGCAACGGGCATTTTGGAGTAGGCATTGTCCTTCCTTTTGTATATATTGAATATACTGTTTATTACTTTAAGGACGTATTTATCTAAAACTGTACTATTACACTCATTTTAATCCATTCCTTTTGTCCTTTGTTTTTCCTGAGGGTTATGGGGTGTATATGTAATGTTGTTGCATCTGTTTGTGTGTATGGTATTGGGGTGAGGGTGGGGGTGTCTTGGGTGTGTGTGTCACTCTCTTTTTCCTCCCCCCCCCTTGTGTGCTAGGTGCAGTACTCACCGTGGTCGTCTTCGCCGCCGTTCGTGTTCCTGGGGTAGGAGGAGGTAGACCAGCATTGGAAACATGTGCAGCTCGGGCTCCATGGCATCGTGGTTCTTCCTTGAGTGCCGAGAGGTGAGTCATTTCCCTTCAGTGTACTGTTTCCACCGTGATTTTGATGGCGTTGGTACCGCCCCGGAAAAGCTGCAGATTGACCTGTTGTAATACGGTGGGCGGTACATTATCTTCCACCTGGCTGTTGGCGGTTACCGCCGCAGTGCTTGTACCTACCGCCGTGGCGGTCGGAGTGTTTAAGTGGCTGTCTGTGTTGGCGGTCTCCGCCATGGTCATAATTCCATTTTTTTTACCGACGGCCTGTTGGCGGTATTACCGCCACTTTATCACCGACCGCCAGGGTTGTAATGAGGGCCTAAGTGTAGCTGGCAGTTGGCCTTTCTGTATTCCCAGACAGTGAAACAAAGGGGGAATAGTTGTTGGCAAGATGGGCTACCTCTGACTTGATGAGGGGGAGGGGCTGTCACTTACTATACTTGCACATCAAAAAGGCTCTGCCTGAGCACGCTTACAAAGGGTTTGACACTAGTCTTTTTTGGCCCCAGATAAGCTGGGGCCAGGTCAGGGAGACAGGAAATTCCAAACATCTCTGGGGTGGAAACCTCCAGAACCACCTTCAACTTTAAAGTGGGCCCTCGGACCCAACTCTTCAGGTATACATATTGGACCCTCAGACCCAACTCTTCAGTACGCCTTTGGCATTGAGGAAGACTTAGGAGAACTGCTGTGCTGCTCTGCAAGAAAGACTGCAACTCTGTTGCACTGCTGTGCTGTTGCCTGAGTAAGATGACCTGGACCTTTTGACTCAAATGGCTAGTTGGCTGTCCTTCTGATCAGGGTGCTGAGGACCCAAAAAGCTCTAACCAAGCACCTGAACTTTGTCTGATGAAGTCTTGCCCTCCACGTGTTCCTACTCCAGTCTCGGCAGTGGGTCAGAAGTTACTTTGCCAGCCTAGCTGTCCTCCTGTGAGGAGAACTGACGCAGTGCAACGCATCCTAATCACAGAACCTCACACTGAAGCCGGTGCTTCCTTGGAACCGCTGCTGCATGGCGCATCCTTAAGTCAGGCCTTTGCATTGCAAGCCCTTCATTGACGGCATCCACTACGATGAGACGGGACTCTGTATCGCAGCCCTGCAGCTTCTTCGGAACAGTACTTCGCATCACAAGCCACTCATCGACTGCATCCTCGATGACGATGCAGGGCCCCACATTGCAACCCTGCTTTTCCTCAGAACCGCCACTCTGAAATGCATCCTTGATAAAGGATCTCTTGATATTCCGCAATCAGGATTTAAGTTATTTTGTTCAGCAGGCTTATCTTGGTCCCTGTATCAAGCCCAGGCTCCATGGTGGTTGGCCTGAACTTGTGACTTTGTTCAGTTCTGGCATGACCAGGTAACCACAGTTGGCACTTTGTGCTTCTAGGCACTATTTTTACGTAAATCTTTGAAATTGCATATCTCTGATTCGACTGATTGGAGTTTTGGCATTTGGTCTCTAACAATGTATTACATTTTACCCTGTTTTTCTTAATCTTTGTGGGATTTTTCCTGTGTTGTGTTTTCACTGTATCACTGTGCTAGTGCTGCATAAATAATTTACACATTGCCTCTAAATTAAGCCTGACTGTTTTTATGCCAAGCTGCCAGAGGGTTATACATAGGTTAATTTGGGGGTTGCTTGTTGTTCACCCTGACAGAGATGGTGGTTGCTGCTTGAGTAGTGTTTTACCCCCTCAACCAGTAACCTAATTTCCTATAATCACACTTTATATTTTCTCTATTTGTTTTCACCAAAAGCAAATGTTTTTTAAATTAAAAGAGGAATTCTGGGACCTGAAGATCTTGTATTACCTATAGAGAGGACGGTTTAGAGCTCTGGATTGGAGTTCTTGGACTAATTGTAGAAAAGGGATAAGTGTGAGGATCCAGAGAGCATTACAACCTGATTCCGGAGATGGCATCCTGCTCAAAGTGCTACAATTTCCACTTATAAACTGGTCTGCGCTCATGTGTGTTCGTGGGATCTGCAAGTATGAAATTATTCTAACAAGCTTTACATGACCCAGTTATGTCCTGGATCGCTGCTAGTGAAGTCCTTCATCCTCGAAAATCAATTCCCAATCAATCCTAGTGGTCCTCCGGCAAACAGCGCTCTGATAAGCATTAGTACTAGCCTTTGGATCAATACCTGGCACCACAACGTCTGTCTCTGCAAATCAATATATGGCAGGCATTGTCATATTTCTGTGAGTCAGACTCTGCAGCCGCATTTTGAACCCTTCCATGCGGGGATTCAGGAATCCAAAGACAGCAAAGGGACACCGCAGAGGCACAGGGGGCAGAAAGAGATCCACTGTGGACCCTGCACCCTGAGTAATATCTGAGGAACAATGCTGATAAACACATGTTGGCCATGAGTACGAGTATCTGAGGACCATGTCACCAATTATTTCTGGACCATGCTGAAGAGTGTCTGAATAATGTTGGAATAGGTATCTTTGGAACATACCAATGAAGAGCAGCTGAGCACCATATGAAGGCTATGCAGACCGGCATTATTTGAGCATACTTGTGACATTTTGGGTAACATGAAGATGCACACCAGAGGATCATGGAGATAAGCATCTGAGGGCCAACGTGGTGAGGGGCTGGGTCTCATCCAAATAAGGATCAGAGGACAGTGATGGTGAGTTTTTGGAGGCCCATGTGATCAATATCTAAGCAAGATGAGGATGAGTGTCTGAGGGTCACACTAAGTATCTGACTGCCATGCAGACACATTGCTGACAAGCAAGCCAATAGCCTTTACTGGGATCTGCTGATGAATATCTAAGGATCAACCTGATGGGCTTTACTGGACCATGCTGATGAGGATCATCGTCGTCCTTCGCCCTCGATTTCTGGTTTTTGTGCTCTGGAAGATGGACACAGAGTACTTAGACTTTGAGTTTGCCATTATGATGTAAACACGGCCCTGAGGGCACTGGTGATACTACTCAGACTTAGAGACAAACACCTAGACCCAAGAAACGACAACGTGAGAAACACTGCTTCTAGGTGCGTCCGGGGCAGAAAGAGTGATGAAAGAACTCCATGAAACTGACGGGGCAGTGATGATGAGGGGCAGCTACTACGTCCTGCACAGGATGCAAGACTAACACACGGAGTAAAGGGACTCGGACATTCAAAAGGCGGGAAAGTGGGGACACGCCAGACAGAGAGATTGAGACCGACAGGAAAACACACCAAAAAAGAAGGGGAGAGACAGTGAGTGCTGGCGGTGGTAAGAAAGCATCTATTGATCTCTCTCAATCTCTCTTTCGTTTCGTAAACCGATAATAGACTACTGGAGAATGCACAGACTGTTGGCCGGGCCAGCCCGCAGCCCAAGAAGAGGTGTCTGTAACACTGGTAAGTGTCATTGCCGTCGGTCACAGAAAAGCCCATTCAACGCACACTTATGTAGCGACCCACTTGTCTCAAAAGCCTGTTAGGATGATATCAGCCTCACATAACCTACCTCTTTTAGAAAAACTCTTCACCCGCGGCACACGGGGGCATCATTTATTGATAGGCTACTCTTGCAAACCCTGTGATTTTTCAAGTCTGATTACTGATCTTCTGTAGGTCAGTATTACTTCCGCTCTGGCAGAGTGGATTTTAGTTTGTGCCCTTTTTCAGTCACTGAGTTTTAAATACAAGATGCAAAGAAATATGCACAGATTTGGCACAAACATTGTCACTGTTTCCCTGGGTAACTTTACACCGCACTGATACTGCTGACATTGTAATGAGGGCCTCGGAATCTCGAGTTTGGGAACTTGTGTATGGAAATAAGACGCCACGCAGAGAGGAGTTTGTGAATTTGGGATCACCACTGTGTGGTATTTCTGAGTGGGTGGGTGGATCCCACCAGGTGGCTGCAGACGTCCTTGGGAGAGAGGGTGAAGGACAGTTATGACAGCTTATGGCAAGGAATGGGCACGAAAGAAATAGCAACTGGCCATAACAACGTGTGCCATAAATTACTATAAATAAGTACGTAGAGCAAAGAATCAGCTCCCAGGCATGAAGCATAAAAACAAGGTGG
Source organism: Pleurodeles waltl (assembly GCF_031143425.1). Taxonomy (NCBI): domain Eukaryota; kingdom Metazoa; phylum Chordata; class Amphibia; order Caudata; family Salamandridae; genus Pleurodeles; species Pleurodeles waltl. The sequence continues at coordinate 664,853,918 of NC_090445.1, read as the reverse complement.
CTTTTTCTTATTAACTGGTTGGGCAACATACAGACTCACAGTGGTGTTGTCTATTGAAGGGTGAGCAGCTTGTTCAGATAATCATATTCACTGAAGAAGAGGATGAACAAACCAGCCCGAAGACTGCACTCTGAAAAATAATAAAATGCTGAGGCTTGCTGGCAGGGTGATGTTAAAACAGTACTCACGGGCCGTTGCTGAACACAAACATAATGGAAATGTTGTTTGCGCCCAGAATGTAGTTAGAGTGGTGTTTCTGCAGCACAAGAATAGAGAGAAAGAGAGAGAGAGAGAGCAAGAGAGAGAGAATAAATCGTGCCAAAGCAAGATGCAAGTGGATACGGTTGATAGGATGACAAGATGGCTTGAGTTATGAACTCGGGATCCTGCGCCACAGCAATGCCTGCTTACCCTGAGCGATGCTTACCAGAAACTATAATGCTAACCCTAACAGTCAAATAATGGCAGCAAGCAACGACAGCCCCAAGCAGAAGACTCAATAATATTAGTCCATATGAACAGTTAACACTGGATCCTGAAACCCTCTCTGGATCCCAAAAGGGCAGATGAAAATCCCCAATGGAAAAGCCCTCACCAATGTGCTTCTATCCAGACCACAGGGTCTCCCAATATGGGGCGAAAAAAGGAATCTTTTATGTAAGTAACAGCTGTCATCAGGTTGGATAATCCTTGGACCAGTGCGCCCTAGTGAGGCAGACTCAAAGAAAATGCAAACGGGTCTGTGACATGCCAGCGGGATGGATGTACAGGTGCATGTTTCTCCCTGCCGGTTACTTCGCAGACACCCTCCAGCAGTGCAGCTGCACGAAAGGCACCAAAACCTGAGGGATAAAACCCCAAAAAGCCATCAGAGCCAAACCAACCATCCCCTGAGGAGAAAGGGATGGATCATCAAATGCTTGTAGGGGTTACTTCAGAAACTGCTCACCTCCTCCATGGTCTGTGGTGATGATCTCTGCCTCTTGACATCGAGAAGCAATGGTGGTCTAGCTCCTGCCCCCTGTTCACAACCATGTATAGTTCTCCTTTAACACAACAAAGCCTCCTGAGGGCTACCCCACATCAAACAAGCGTTGATGTAGAAACTGTATTAGTGAAACAGCCACCCTAGTGCCTACCTGGCAGGATGCAGGTTTACCCCTCTGCTGGTGACAGCTGCATTCATCCCCTCTGCCATTCCAAGTTGACATATGCAGATCTCTATCCCTGACCCCACTGGCTTGCCCAAGACTGGAGGAGAGATTACACTTGGCTGACCACAGCTACATTCTGATTTGCCCACATAATGAAATTTCATATAATGCTAAGATCACCCTTGTAGAATCCGGATATGGTGCTAAATGTGGCGGCCTCAGGCTGCTGTGGTGATTGGGGTCCCGTGATGCTAGCTGCTGGGGGCTAAGTCGCAGTCTGGGTGGTTCTCCACGTGTGGCCAATGGAGGCGAGTAGTGCCCAGGTAAGGCAGTACGAGGCTGGTAGAACCTTGAGTCAGCACCCCATCCAGTAGCATAACACAAAATTATGACCCCCCCACCCCTGCAAAATTTGGTGGAGGGCCCCTAAGGCTTCCATATATTGCAAATATTCATAAATCTTAGATTGGCTGTGGTCCAATGAAGGGTGGAAGATCCCCTGTATTACACCCCTGACTCCATCCTTCCCAGCCTGTGTGAGTAGGTCAGGTAGCTTGGCCACTCACTCAGGCCGGTGTAAATGTGTCTCAGCGAGGCTGGCCGTCAAGCACCGAAGCACCTTAGGATGCACAGGTGACACGACTGCAGCTGACCTCACCCCCAAACAACAGTAGACACCTGGGGCCCCCAGATGTAAGAAGAAACCCTTAAGGGCCAATGAAATGAGAATCACTGATAAGGTCACTTAGAATGCAGAGACAAACCCGGAGGTAGTAGCGAAAACGTTAGTAACTTTAGGGCCTGTTATTACCTCCAGATTTTGTCTCCTTCCTCAAATGCAAGGGAACTAACATATTGTACCAATGCTACCGCCTGTTTACCACATCTGTTTGCATCTGACCATCACTAAGCCCATTCTGTAAAAAATCTAAATATAATGCAGGTATACGTCATCAGAGTAAATCCAATCAGAAGCAAAAATTAGAGGAATGTTGCTCTGAAAACACATTACTACTACACTCTTTACAGGGCTTTGAACTAACACTTGTCGTTCGGAGTGCTAGGAGGCCTCAGCAAAAGAACGTGTAAAAACACACAACAATGTGGAAATCTTACATGTTCATTATCGTGTGTAAATAATAATGTTGCAAAAGGGCGGGACACTTTTACACAGGAGGGGCAAACAAAGTCTAGATTTTGCTTTAAGCATAGGTGGTAACCGCTACGCGCTCCACCCTTGCGGTTCAAGCAGGAGGGAGTATCGACCTGTATTAGTACTGCCTCACTGCCAGTGGCGTAGCAAGTCTGCCAAAGTCCCTGGTGCAAACAAGCAACCTTCCCCCATCCCCGTGCTTAATTTGAGCCGGTGACTTCCGGGTACTCGCGTTGGCACTTGTCAGCAGGGGCACTTATGACACTCTCCTAGGTGGTGGCGCTGTTATCTGATTTACGATGAGCATAACAACAGTAGTTTACAAATTCAATATACATTAAAATGACTAATAGCTGCCGCCCACGCTATTCTTGGAGCTTTGGAGGCCTGGAATAGTCTGGAGTGTCACACTTCTAGGAGGAGTGTGACTGTCAGCCATTGTGTTGGTACTGTCATTGGCACCACTTGCAGGGGCAACGGTTGGTGGAAGCTGCCGTGGCACCCAAACGAGGGCACTGGTCCTTATTTTTCCTACAAATTAAGCACTGCGCCCCCACCCCCCTCTGTTGGGAGGTAAAGAGGCATCCAAGTCCATTCCGTATTCTCATGCGACGTCGTAGCCAGGGTTCCCCGGACTCTCCCTTGATGTGGGTTTGCTTGCAGGGGGCCCCGGCCCACACCGAGGAACTGAGGAAATCTGAAAGTGGCTTAGTGGTGGGGGCTTAAGATTGCCTCCCGAATCCAGCCCAAATCAGGGCACTTCACCTTCCAGTCAGGGAGAGCAGCACCAAACCTATGTGCTTCCCGACCAGGGCCTGGTGCAATACTCCCGCGTGCACGGGTAGGCAATGCGATTTTAATGACGCTTCAGTAGCACTGCAAGTGGCTTCAAGGCGCACTGAGAATGGTTTCAAAATGTAGGCGTCGGTCCTGGGATTGCTGTTGTTCGGCACCCTGCCACCTACCCTTCCTCTGCCAGACCCTAGGGCCTCTTCTCCTTCCGAAGTTTCTGGTGTGTTTTTTTTCCATTCCATGGCTCTTTCGAAACTCACCGCGAGGACTCCAGTGAGAGAGACACCTGCCAAGAACAAAAACTGGCTGAGCTGGCGAACATCATGGTGTTCCTGACAGGAAAATAAGGAACACAATTAGTACTGCATATATGTACTCTCTAGAGTGAATGCTCAAACCCATTACCTCCCGTCCCTCCCTCGCCTTCCTTTAAACCAATGAGGCTTCCTGCCTCCCACTAGACCCTCCCCTTCCCTTTTAAACCCCCCCCCCCACCCCTACCCCCTACTGTTCTTTTTGTCTAGCCCACACTAGACTTTCCCTTTTCACTTACCTTCACGGCGGGGCCTGGAGGTCATCGTTGGATGCACTCCTCGGGAAGTGGAGCTCCGCGAGGTGTGCTTCGGCCGGGCGCGTCTTTTCTGAGCAGGCGGGGCTGCTCATAAGACGCGTCCGGGGAGGCGGCTGACGGGGTCAGCCGGCTCTTGGTGGCTGGGGCGTTCAGTTCCGGTTTTTCTTCGCCGCGGAGGGATGCCGAAGAGTGTTTTTGGGTTTCTGTGCGGGTAAGACGGGCGTTCTGCCCGCATTTTGACTGATATTCTTGTTTTATCCTTTATTTGGATTGGTTCTGGGATATGGTTCCTGGGCCCTGTATATTTTATCTGTGGATGAGATCGTGCCTACAGATTCAGTTGATGGCCGGAATCCAGGTGCTAGAGCTCAGTGGCGAGGTCAAGTACCTTTGGTGCGGCAGGTTACCTGTGTACAGTGGTACGACTCCCGCCTACACCCTTAAAATGGCTTATGAGGATTATTTCTTCTTCCTCCTCAGAGGAGGGAGGTGCTGATGGCATTTCCACTCCTGGGAGCCCCAAGATTCAGGGTGGTGGTGCTGCGCCCATCATGTCCAGGGAGGAGGTGCAGGAGGCTGTTTCCAGAGCTCTTCATGCGGGGATGGCCTGGCCTAGTGGGGCTAGGGCTACCCATTCTCCTGCAATTGCAGGGAAGTCCTCCTCTGAGAGTGTGGGAGGGGATGCTCCATCTACGTCCTCTGGGGGGTGATTTTGGCTCCTGGAAGGTGATGTGGGTTGTGATGGCACATGTACGGGACAATTTGGGGTTTCCTGTGTTTAGTCCCGCCAACGCTGGCTCTCACTTATTTCCGCGATATCAGACGCTGTCTGAATTTTCCATGCCTTTTCGGGGACCTGTGAAGGATATGGTGTTTTGGGAGTGGGGATGTGGATATGGCTCAGGTTCCACGGTTCATTCAGATACGTTCTTTACTTTAGGGTAAGGAAGTATGGCCTCCCTCGGTCCTCCTGGTTTCACGTTTGGCTCCCCTGATTGGCAAAACAGCTGTCAATCCGGAGGATTGTGTGCCTGCTGATGCCACGGCCCGTAGGGTGGACTCAGGGCTTAAGAGGGCTTTTGCGGCTGAGACTCTGGCTCTGAGGGCAGGTATTTCTTCTGCTTATGCGGCCCAGTCGTTGGTGCAGGACTTGGATGACCTGGCAGTGGCTGTTCAGGATGGGGCAGAGTGTTCGGAGCTCCTGGCTGGTATGGGGCAGCGGCCTGGTTGTTGGCAGATGTGTCTTCAGATGTGGTCCGTACTTCGGCTCTGGCTTCTGGGGCTTTGATTGGGGCTCGTAGGTCCCTCTGGTTGCGTTCCTGGAAGGCTGATTCAGGGGAGAAGGCGGCCTTGTTGAGACTGCCGTTTGAAGGCCGTAACCTATTTGGTGGGCATTTGCCATCCATGCTTTCCAAGGCATTTAAGGAGAGGAAGCATGCCTTACCTTATAAAGGTGGTTCTTCTTCGGGTAAAGGGTAGAAGTATCGTTCCAGATCTTCTCCTACTAGGGATGCTAAATCCTTTTTTCGGGAAACGACGTTTTCTGTCGCGTTTCTCACCTGAGGAGTCTGCTCCTGCGACCCGGGGTGGTTTCAAGTAGGGGTCCTGACAATCACTGTGGGCCTGGCAGAGGGCCGGTTGGGGGAAGACTGTGTCACTTTCTGTCAGCTTGGGAGGACAATGTAGACGATCATTGGGTAATAGACATTGTGACCGATGGTTATGTCATAGAATTTGTTGTGGTTCCTCCAGATTCAGGGGTACGTCCCACACCTCTGCCTTCAGGGGGGTCACGGTGAGGTGCATTGTTGAACGGAGTGCGAGACTTACTGGTCAAAGGGGCCATTTCCCGCGTTCCGCTAGACGAACGGGGTCAGGGCACTTATTCGGTCTTGTTTCTTGTACTGAAAGTTTCAGGGGGATTTCGGCCTGTGCTCAATCTAAAGGAGGTGAATACCTGGATCGGGACAGTGCATTTCCGCATGCTGTCCATTCAGCCTATTTTTCCATTGGTCAGACGTGGGGACTTTCTGGTGTCACTGGATCTGCAGGATGCTTACCTACACGTGCCTGTGGCAAGATCCTCTCAAAAGTTCCTGAGGTTTGCTGTGGATCGGGTGCACTGTCCGTTTTGTGTTCTGCCGTTCGGCCGCAAGACTTCTCCTCAGATTTTTTCGACGGTACTGGCCCCCTGGTGGCTTTGCTACATTCAGTAGGGGTGTTTACTCATCCATATCTGGACGACATTTGCTCCATTCTACCTCGCAGGCCCTATTTCGGAAGCAGGTTGCCCAAGTTCTGGTGTCCAGCAGTACCACGGTTTTTTTAATCAACGGGGGGCTATCGGTTTAGTCCCATCCCAGGATCTGAGTTTTCTGGGGTCTCAGTTTCGGACTCTTCTTGGCTTGGTGGCAGTGTCAGTGAAGAAGTTTGTGGTGCTCCGGTCCATGGTGTGGATGGTTGTGGTACAGACGGCCCTCCGTGCTTTTCTATGATTGCGGCTGCGAGGTCATTTGGTGGTTCTGCGGTGCTTGTTCGGGCAACGTAGTTGCCAGGGCTTATGTCATACTTCGAGGGGGGACCTGGTCTAGGGCTTTGTTCGGTCTGGCCTGGAAGATTTTTAAGTGGGCTCAGGAGTGGGTTTCTGCTCTCAGGGCTGCATACGTTCGGGCATTGTGTTACTTCCTCTCGACTTTTCTCCATCCAGAGTTCGCTGTTTCTTCATCTGGTTCGGCTCTGGGGTCTTCCAGTGCTGGATGTGTTCGCGTCCGAGAAAAACGCGTAGCTCGGTCACTTCGGCTCCCGGTTTTCGGTGTCCCCAAGCCTGGGAGGTGGACGGGATGTCGTGTCCTTGGCCGAGGGACCTTTTGTATGCGTTCCCGCCGTTTCAGCTACTCAGGCCTTTGCTGTTAGGGGTGCGGCTTCTGGGGGCCAGGGTTGTCCGGATTGCTCCCCATTGGCCTAGGGCAAATTGGTTCCCATTGCTGCGGCTGAGGGCATCCGGTCGGATGTGGCCTCTTCCTCTGTGTCCGTCTCCCCTGGAGTTTCCCGGCCTCTCGTTGAGGTCTTAGGGGAGGTTACATTTGACGGCCTGGGAATGGCCCGCCGAGGTTTGACGGGTCTGGGGGTGCCTGTGGCTTTAAGTTCTACTTTACTGGGTTTCAGGCGGCGTTCCACTTTACTTCCATGGGGTAGGCTGTGGAAGTTTTTTTTCTTCTTGATGCTTGAGGCATGTATTGGATCCTACCGGCACGTCTCTCTTTGATGTGATGCAGGTCTTGCAGGACGGTGCACAGTTGTGGTTGTCTGGGGTGTCCCTGCTGGTACAGTGGGCGGCTATTCAGGCATTTTGAGGTCCGTGGCGCAGCCTTCCGGTTAAGGGTCGTTTGTTGCCGGGATTTTTTCAGGGGCTTCTTCATTTGTTTCCACGCCCTGTACGTTCTTATCCTTCAGGGGATCTTTCTTTGGTATTGGAGGTTTTAACGGATTAACCTTTTGTACCTCTGGGGGACTGTGTTTACGTCTTCTTTCCTTAAGGACGTTCTTTTTGGTGGCCATTGCTTCGGCTCGCCGTTTAGTTGTATTGGGGGCCTTGGCCTGTTCCTTTCCTTTTTGGGAAGTTTTTCCGGATCGGGTGGTTCTGGTTCCGGTACCTTCTTTTATCCCGAAAGTCAATTCTTCTTTTCATGCTCGCCAGGAGGTCATCCTTCCTTCCTTTTGTCCGAATCCCGCTTTGGTGGAGGTGGTTCGTTTGCATTTGTTGGATGTACGCAGGGCTTTGTTGGAGTGCCTGAGGGTGGTGGCTCCTTTCCGTAAGGGTGATTCGCTTTTTGTAAGTTTTGGGCCGGCCCGTAGCGGAGATGCCTTCCACGGCTTCCTTGAGTCGGGGGGTGAGATCATTGATTCTGTTTGTTTTTTTCCTTGATAGGGGTTGTTCCTCATCAAGGGGTTTGGGGTCGTTCTACCAGGGGTATGGCGGCTTGGGTGGCAGAGTCTCAGGGGATTTCAGTGGTGGTAAATTGCAGGGCCGCCACTTGGGCCTCGCCTTTGGCGTTCGTTCGGCATTCTGGCCGGTCGGACTTGGGTAGTTTGGAGTCAGTATTGGTTCACCGGGACTTATCCTCTATGAAGTCTTAGGGGTGGGGTTTTGGTGGCCTTTGTGCATGATATTGAACTTCTTGCAACTCAGTGTCCGTCTCCTGTGTGCTTCTTGCTATGTCTCATTGGTTTAAAGGAAGGCGAGGGAGGGACGGGAGGTAATGCGTCCATTTTCTTGCGATAATGGCATTACTCCTAGTCCTACTCCCTCGCCTTCCTTTCCGTTCCCTCCCGCCCTCCCGGTACGGACTGTCTGAGTTGCTGCTTGGGCTTGGTTTTTGTACAGGAGGGGGTAGGGGTGGGGGGGGGGGTTTAAAAGGGAAGGGGAGGGTCTAGTGGGAGGCAGGAAGCCTCATTGGTTTAAAGGAAGGCGAGGGAGTAGGACTAGGAGTAATGCCATTATCGCAAGAAAATGGACGCATGATACTTTATTCGTAGTGGCTTTTCCTGTCACACACAGGCATTGTTGCGTCAACAGGATACACTTTTGATAGAGTCGCCTACTCCTAGAGAGGGAGAGAGAAAATTAGGGGGACATGTATGAAGCTCTTTTGCAGTCGCAAGACCTGCATTTTGCAAAATCAGAGGCTTTGCAATTGCAAAACGCAAGGTTCAGTGTCTTAAATGTAGTTTGTAAGTTAGAAGAGTTTTTCAGGCTCACCCAGTGCCTTTTGCGTCCCATTTAAAATAGCAGTGGCGAATACGTACAAGAGAAGGTGAATTTGTGAGCCCTAATTATATGTATCAATGTTTTGTGAATGAATTTGTATTGCTAACCCGTTTACAGGTTACCACTACCTAACATGGGACAGTCATCCATTTCCAAAGCGGAGGCTGTCCATGCAGCTTCCACCTGGTGAATGGTGGTGGGTAGCTTTGGAGGGAGCTCAAAGCCGTCGAGCAGACCACTGCATACTGTCACAAATGTCTTTCCTTGCATGGGAACTTTTCTTCTAAAAAAAAGTAGCACCTCTCACTATTACAGGACAACGGGTGCTTCAAAAAGGCTGACATAAGGGGAAGAAGGATGCATCTTTTCTGCCCCTCGCAGGCTTTGCTTTGCAGGGATTTGTGATATGTCTCCTGCATCAGAAGTATTAATGAGGCAGAAAGTTTTGCGACATCATGCTAATGTGCATTTCGTGATGGACTGATTAGTACATAAGCCGCATTGCAAAATTAGGGGCAGGTGACAAACCCCCTGACACACAAAAAACACCTACTGCTTTCGTACATCAGGCCCCAAGTCTCCAGGTTCCCTCAGTATGGCATTCATCAGTGTGTGCAATCTTTGAGTGAAAGCAGTCGGAAGTTACAAAACTTCATGATTTGCTCCTTTTATTCCACATTGTCACGGACGGCAGGGGATGATCCGTCTAGGACAGGCAACACGGGAAGGCCCTGTTCCGGCCAGGGAAGGGAGGAGCCGAGACGGTACTGGCAGGGCAGCAGCTCAGCTGGTCTGCCTGGAAGATCAAGAGGAGCTGGATGGACTCGGTGTCCCAGCCACCCTGAGTGTGAAGAAGATAGCTGATGTCATCTGAAGATTGGAGAGGACTGCTCTTTGAGCCCAGCTGAACTGGAAGAATTCCAGGCATACTTTCACTGGGGCAATGCTATTGTGCGTGTGCAGAGGCGCTAAGGGCCTGCTGGGCCAGTCCTGAGAGCCCAAGTACTCGGTGTTAGAGGGGGTAACTGACAGGTGTGAGAGCGAGGCACAAGTGGTGCACATATTCCAGTGACATCTTAAGGTTTGTTAGGGCCACAGGCAAGACATATTTTAGGGTCTCTTGTTTGGGACAGGTTTGAATTTACTACCCATTTTCAGTTAATACAAGCCCTCGTGAAGCCAAACTGTAAAATCTGTTAAACTTTCAGAAAGCGGGAATGCAAAAACTGCTGAAGGTCTAAGCTGCCTGGTGTCCACCGTCCAGTCACTATCAAAAGAAATGTGACTTGCTAAAACTGTTTCATTGTGTATCGTGTTCTTTAACATGCAAAAACAACATTTTACCTTGAATTCTGTGTGTAATCAGCCTGTTCCCCTCATTACAGGAAAAACACAGTAAGGGTGACAGACAATATTTAGAGGTCTAGTGCATACTATTAAAATATGTCATAATCACGCAGCAATCAAAACTGTAGCTTTGTAATCACAAATATATGTCTTTTTACTACTGACCTTTTTGCTGTAGCAGTGAACATCCTGTTGTGAGGAAATCTGAGGTTCCATCCGGGGAAATGTAATACTGTTTCCCTTATTTCTCATCCCCTGCCTTGTCCCTTTTCTCTTTCTGTGTGTAGACATCCCTGGCTAGCGAGTTACTTCTGATGTTACCGAGTACGAGAAATGGGACGGAGGCTGGGGAGGCAGGAGGACAGAGAAGTAAAGTACAGGAAAATTGAGGTAGAGATAGAGAAAAGAAATACGTGAGGAAATAAGGTCAACAGAAAAGTGAGGCCGTCAGATTCAGAGAGGGAGAAAGAGGAGGGTGTAGGTGGAAGAAGAGGTAGGTCCACAAAGAGAGTTAGAGAGTTAGGGAATATTTTAGAGTAAAACAGAGAGAAAACTAAAGATAAATAAAAAGATATTTCAAGATGGGGACGAGGTATACCAAGGGACAATCCGAAAAAGAGGTATGATAGAAAAAGGGTTGAGTTAAAGTCAAGTAAAGGCACAGGGGGGCGGTGACAGGTAGAAAGAACTGACGTAGCGAGAAAAACATAAGAGACAAAATAGAGAGAAGTATGAGGTAGGAAGCATTGCAAAGTGAGAAGAGGTACAGAAAGACAGATCAGGTAAATATTGTACTGAGGTAGAGAGATAGGTAGGGGTTGAAGTATAGAAAGAGATGAAGTGTAGAATAATCGAATGAAAAGATGTACGTTAGAGACGAGAGTGAAGTAGATACAGAGAGACAAGGTTGACATAGAGGAAGAGAGATATATGAGGGGCGGTGAGATGTATAGTGAGATAAAGGCAGAAATATGACATGGAGTGAGGTAGCAACAGAAAGGTGAGGTAGATTTCAAAACAGAGAGCTAGAGAGGCCTAGGTAGAGGGGTTAGTTGAGATGGAAAAGAGGTAAAGAGACCGATGTGTGTCAGAGAGGAGGAGGGCAATGCTATGTTTGGATTTTCATTTAGATCTCAATATATGGTGCATTGTCTATTTAGATAGATTGCCCTGATGAAGGTGGTATAAGGAATTAGGATTGGACCAGATGTTTGTAAATCCACCGAAACGCATGTCGGCAATAGTCATAACTAAAACAACGGTGATGGTTTGATCCAAATGCCAAGAAGAAGCTGAAATTGATCAGTATGAACTTCATTTTGAACTTCAATACACTCTATACAATGATGAGGATGTTCATTATGGACTATTACTTTTGAACAACGATGTGGTTGAATATTAGGATATGAATTTGAAGGATTTTTGAGAGAGAACATTAGGGTCATCCCATAATGAAATGAACATATATTATTTTCCTTAGTATGGAATACACGTTTATGTATCAGGAGTGTGAACTAAGTACTGTCTTTTGATTATTTTTGTATACGAAGTGTGTATTGGTCTTTATTTGATATATTTTCTGTGAACGAATCATGTGTTGGATTATGGTTATGTGATAAGTTGTTTATATTTGGTGTCCCGGTGATGTGTGGTCTTGTTTCTTGCTGTTTGTTGTCTTTTTATATGTTTCTTTATATGTTGTCTTAAAGTGTCATTTGTTTGTGTATGGTATTTGATTATAGTGGGGAATTGCTGTGCACCAATGCTTTTCTCAATTTTGTGAGATTCAGTTCATACTTTGTTTGAATAAAATATGGATGTTTTCATCAATTCGGTATAGTTACAATATTTGATATGTTAAGGATTAAATAGGAGAGAGACGTGTGTCTTACCCTTTGTACGGTTCCCTGGGCATCTCTCTCATTCTGTCAGGGACCCTTTTCTTTTGAATAATAGGATACTTGGGTCCTCATTACCAGTGTCTCAGTGAATTGCGCCCCCTAAACACCTGCTTGCACAGGAGTCAAAATGTAATTTTGCAGAATCTGCCGCACCAGTGATTACTGGGTGGAAGAAAGTCCATCATTCGGAGTTAAATTTCTGCAAGCTAAACTTGCCAATATTTAACGGGTAAAAAATATCTGGCAAACCCCACGACATGAAGAATTTGTTGCAAAGGCAACAATTCCCATGTTATTCCTCATTCAAATGGGAAAACCTTACAATAAAAGTCTTTAGTAATCAGCCTGATAAATATCGATCCCAGAAGCATAGGCATGTATAGGGGCTGATAAATAACATTGCCCCACGGGGCAGCACGATCTTCTAAATACATTGGCTAAGAAGCCAGATAGTTAACATGTCGCTCTGAAGAGAATATTGGTGAATATTCGAATATTTAATGGTCTGGCACTGTACCCAGGAGCATTAAAACAATGTGTTCCTCTCCATGGGCCTGTTTTCAAGGATGGATGTACAGAGAACCTCAGAGAATATCTCAGAACCCGATTCAACAGTCCCCTGAATAAACAATCTATATGAGGCTTCGTCCACAATCATTTGCTGAAATGGTCTGTGATCTCCTGAGATATTTAATTAAGTGGTCTCAAGCCTCCTGATGTATATGACAAAGGGGCCTGTTGCCTCATGAGACCTATGATGCTCAGATAATCAGTGGTACCCATGAGACGTTGCCTTCTCCTTTTCACCCCTAACTGGGCTTGCACTCAGCCACTGATTCAGCCGTTCATTCAAAACGGGCCTGACCCCGGCTTTGCATTCCCACCCTTCCAAGCTGGGCATCTCCCCAGCTCACTTTCACTCGAAAGGAGACCTGGCATCAGCTTTTAGTTGCTCTCTCCCGCCCACCCCAAGTGGCCTGCTCTCTGCTGCCACTCTCTCCCTCCTTCTAAAAGTTCTCCCACCCAATAAAAACGTAATTTGGTTAAAAAAAAAGTGAGGGGCCGCATAGTTTTTCATTGAATTCCATTGAAGTGAATACTTTCAAAGACTCGACAACTCACTTTGGCACTATTTTTTTTACCTGCACATACAAGAGTCTACGTTCACCACTAGGGATACTCGTTTCACATTTGCCACTCTCAGGAAATGACTTTGCATTACGCTTTTCTTCTAAAATCACTTCATTCTGAGAAACAGCCACTACACTACACACCACTCATGCGCCACCTCCTCCTTGTACACTTCTGCTCTCCTTCTTAACCACTACTTCAACAGCAAAACACATCCAAGTGATCATATCAGCCAACTCTTCTTGTGCACCATTTGATTCTTTCTGTCCAGGAACCCTGAAACCCTTTGGTCTCTCCTCTAAAGTTCTCCTTTCCCATCTCCTCTATTCAATTATTCCTTTATATCCGGCACCTATCTTCAGTGCTTCGAATCTGCAGTGATAATAATACATCTAAAAAAGACTACCCAGAACCGTCTTCTCCCTCTAATGCTCCCTTTTCTCTAAAATAATGGAACACTGTGTTATTTAATTGTATTTCTGTAGCTTTCCTCTAATAACATGTTCATTCCCCCTCAATTACATTCTTGGGCACCTTCCCTCTTCTTGGTAGCACCCACACGCCACCATCTTCACCACATCAGCCCATCACAATCATCCGCCCTTGTGCTTCTTGATCTATCTGGTGAGCTTGACAGTTTATCATCCTGCACTGCTGTCCTCTCTCACCTCTTTAGGCATCACCCTCTCTACCATAAAATGCCTTTCCTCCTGTCTCTCAGATAGATCTTTTTCAGTTGCCTGTGAATCTATAGTCTCCTGTATTTGGCATGCTCTACCAGCTGGCATCCCTCAAGGCCCATTCACGACTCTTGTTCTCTCTATGTGCACCACGCTTTGCGGCACCTTACTGTTTCAACACAGAGACTCCCAAATATGTTTCTTTTCCTCAGCCCTCTCCCAGTCACATATGTCTGACTGACTCACAGATATTCACCAGTAAAGTTCTCAGGCTAAGCTCTTCCATGACACAGGTCCCATACTGTTTCCTATTAACTTTCCATGCAGACGTTTGTCTATTCTCACCCCACCCCCAGGTTCTCCCCACCAGCCTGCATGGCTGTCTACAACAAAAGAAGCCCTTTAAATGGCACTACATTTTTAAGTCTGGCGTTAGCCCACACCTTTTGATTTTACTAAAATTATATGTATAATATGCTTACTTAGAGGGTCTTTCAGCAACCTGTCTTCATCCACTGGTCTGTTGTTCGGTCATAGCCACACAGGCATGGAGGGCTGCCAGCTAGCATACAGCACGGGGCAATGGGTCAGCCTATTTCAGTCACTGGTTAACTTCACTTTAGGTGAACTCATAAACTACCAGCCCATCTCCCTGCTCCCATTCCCATTAAAGATACTGGAAAAGATCATTGACAAGCAACTGCAACTCATAACACACCAGGAACAGAACCAGCTACTCGACGCCTCCCAACCTGGGTCCACAGCAATCACAGCACTCACAGCACTCAAACTGCCCTGATCGCAGCGGCCAATGGCATCCGAACCCTCATTGACCAAGGACAAACAGCAATTCTGAACCTCTCAACAGTCTTCAACACCATATCACACCACATGCTGATCGAAAGACTCCACCACATTGGCATCCAAGAGGACGCGCTCAGATGGACCACCTCCTACCTCACTGGAAAACCTCAGAGGATCTACCTGCCACCTTTCACCTCCGAACCCCAGGAGATCACCTGCGTTGTCCACCCGGGGTCATTCCTCAACTCCACATTCTTCCATGCATACATGAACCTACTGGCTAACATCGTCAAATCCCACAATCTCAAAATATTTTCTTACGCAGATGACACTCAAATCATACTCTCACTCACTGACAATCCCACCATCACCATGACCAAATTCCACAGATGCATGAGAACCGTCACCAACTGGATGAAGAACAACTGCCTACAACTGAACACACACAAGTCGGAAGTACGGATCTTCAGCAACAGCAGCAAAATATAGAACGACTCCTGGTGGCCATCAGACCTAGGACCCGCACCCTCTTCCTCCGACCATGGCAGAAAACTCTGAATGATCACTGATAACAAGCTCACCATGAAATCACAGATCAATGCCATCTCCTCCTGTTTCCTCTGTTTTCTTTGTGAAAATGTGATGTGTCCACGTTGTGTTTTGGGGCATTTCCTGTCGCGGGCGCTAGGCCTACCCCCACAACTGAGGTACCATTTTTATCGAGAGACTTGGGGGAACGCTGGGTGGAAGGATATTTGTGGCTCCTTTCAGATTCCAGAACTTTCTGTCACCGAAATGTGAGGAAAAAGTGTTTTTTTGGCCACATTTTGAGGTTTGCAAAGGATTCTGGGTAACATAACCTGATCAGAGCCCCACAAGACACCCCATCGTGGATTCCCCTAGGTGTCTAGTTTTCAAAACTGTGCAGGTTTGCTAGGTTTCCCAAGGCACCGCCTAAGCTAGAGGCCAAAATACATAGCTAGGCACTTTGCAAAAAACAGCTCTGTTTTCTTTGTGAAAATGTGATGTGTCCATGTTGTGTTTTGGGGCATTTCCTGTCACAGGTACTAGGCCTACCCCCACAACTGAGGTACCATTTTTATTGGGAGACTTGGGGGAACGCTGGGTGGAAGGATATTTGTGGCTCCTTTCAGATTCCAGAACTTTCTGTCCTCAAAATGTGAGGAAAAAGTGTTTTTTTGGTCACATTTTAAGGTTTGCAAAGGATTCTGGGTAACAGAACCTGGTGAGAGCCCCACAAGTCAGCCCATACTGGATTCCACTAGGTGTCTAGTTTTCAAAAATGTGCAGATTTGGTAGGTTTTCCTATGTGCCGGCTGAGCTAGAGGCCAAAACCTACAGCTAGGCACTTTGCAAAAAACACGTCAGATTTCAATGTAAAAATGTGATGTGTCCATGTTGCCTTTCCTGTTGCGAGCATTAGGCCTACCTACGCAAGCGAGGTACCATTTTTATCAGGAGACTTAGGCGAACACCGAAAAGCACAAGTTTCCCTTGTCTTTCTCTACATTTTTTCCTTCCAAATGTAAGACAGTGTGTAAAAAAGATGTCTATTTGAGATATGGCCTGTAATTCACATGCTAGTATGGGCAACCCGGAATTCAGAGATATGCAAATAACCACTGCTTCTCAATACCTTATCTTATGCCCATTTTAGAAATACAAAGGTTTTCTTGATGCCTATTTTTGACTCTATATTTCAGCAAATGAATTGCTGTATACCCGGTATAGAATGCAAACCGATTGCAAGGTGCAGCTCATTTATTGGCTCTGGGTACATAGGGATCTTGATGAACCTACATGCCCTATATATCCCTGCAACCAGAAGAGTCCAGCACACATAACGGTATATTGCTTTAAAAAATCTGACATTGCAGGAGAAAGTTACAGAGTAAAAAGTGGAAGAAAATTGTTGTTTCAATATTTTTTTATTTCAGCTGTTATTTTCTGTAGGAAAACCTTGTAGGATCTACAGAAATTACCCCTTGCTGAATTCAGAATGTTGTCTACTTTTCAGAAATGCTTAGCTTTCTGGGATCCAGTATTGGTTTCACACCCATTCCTGTCACTAACTGGAAGGAGGCTAAAAGCACCAAAAATAGTAAAAATGAAGTATGTCCCAGTAAAATGCCAAAATTGTGTTGAAAAATTTGGTTTTCTGATTCATGTCTGCCTGTTCCTGAAAGCTGTGAAGATGGTGATTTTAGCACTGTAAACCCTTTGTTGGTGCCATTTCCAGAGAAAAAAAACACAATCCTTCTTTGGCAGCTTTTTTTCCCATTTTTTTTTATAAAAACGAAATTTTAGTTGTATTTTGGCTAATTTCTTGGTCTCCTCCAGGGGAACCCACAAACTCTGGCTACCTTTAGAATCCCTAGGATGTTGGAAAAAAAGGACGCAAATTTGGCATGGATAGCTTATGTGGACAAAAAGTTATGACGGCCTAAGGGTGAACTACCCCAAAAAGCCAAAAAAGGGCTCAGCACGTGGGGGGGGGAGGGAAAGGGCTCAGCACGTGGGGGGGGGGGGGGGGGGGGGGGAGAGGGCCGAGGCCCAGCAGCTAAGAGATTAAATGAAGAAAAAAAAACGAACTGCCAAAAGACGGGGGGGGGGGGTTCAGCCCAACCTATTGGCTTTGTCAGTGCTGGTTGTGTTTAGAGCTACTCGTGTACCGAAATATTTTTCTATCATCGTTAAATAAGTAACTCCGCTCCCAATCTGTGGTGTATCCGGAGAGAAATCAACGTTTTTCCCATTCGCAGGCTAGGCCGGACTCAAACTCCAAGCCACCAGTGAATTTCCACTGTTGTCCTCAGCCAATCCTCGGCTCCCTCCTCCCACCTTCGAGGCTAGGCCTCGCCTTGCCGCTCCCCTTCCACCCTCCTCCCCTGCCTTAAAGGCTGGGCCTGTCCCCAAGAGCTCTCCCCTGCCTCGGACATGGGACTTATTCCAAAATAGCGCCTCCCACCCTTCCAGGCTGGGCTTATTCCGTCCCAGGCACTCAGGAGGGCGGAGAAAGTGCCCTTTGCTGTGGGCTGAGCCACGCCACGGGGGTGGAGTTAGGGCAGGATTGGCTAGGGTCCGCCCCTGGGTGAAAGGCATGGCCTGGCTGTGGGTCGGGTCTGGGCTTCGCTGCTCGTAAGGCTGAGCGGGGGGCGGTCCTGTGTCGAGAGGCCGGCTGGCCTGGTTGTGGGCTGGGCCTAATTGTTTGGGTGGAGATTGGACAAGTCCTTGTTTGTGAAGCAGCTCCTGAGCTGGGCCCGCACATAGGCTGCGTCGTTGCTTCTCCTTGATCGGTGTCCTGCAGGCCCTCGGTGCACGGGCTGTCTCCCTCTTGTCTTTTTTTTTACATTTTGGCGAGTGGAACCTACCGAAGAGTAAACGGATCGAACCGCAGAAAGAATCCAAGGAAGACAGGCCGCCGGAGCCCCTAGCAGCAGGTACCCCTTGTTCGCTTTATAGTTTCCCAGAGCGCTGCACGAAAAGCAGTACATGGAACAAGGGGACCCTGCCTATGTTCCCAGTGTGCGTGTGGTCGGCATCGGTTAATTGCAGCGGTCCTTACCGCCTTATGTCCCCTGCACACTTGTAGTTTGCATTGGATGGTGGCGGTACCCTGGTGAAATGAGTGGGTGCTGGGTGACCATGCGTTGGTGGGGTAGAGGAGTCAGTGTGTGGAGAGGTAGTGTATACAATAGGTACCACGTGTGCTCTGCAGGTGGTTTGGTGTGTGTTCTGGGGTGCAGAGTGGTTGAGCAGTGAGTGAGATGGGCATTTGCTAGGGTGGTGGTGCGCCGAAGACCTTGTCTGGTGAGGGTATCTTGGCTGATGGGTAGTTTCTGTGTGCGTTGGGGGTCGGGGTTCTTGTAGGGTGCTGGCCGCAAAAAGCAAAATGGCACCAGAGTGCTGTATCTGTCTATGATGCCAGTGTTTGGGGCATGGGGTACATGGATGGTTGGGGGTATTGTCGGGCCTCGGGCACTGTGTTGTGGGGAAGGGCGCGTCATTGGCTGCAGCTGTTGCACAGGATGGCGGACACCTGTGATGGACACCTGTTCATAGTCAGGTGAAAAGCCAAAGTTGTTGGTTTGCCACCCCCGCCGACGAGCCTCGTAGGTTTTGCAGGATTTATAAAGCCCCGACATGGCACGGGTATGCCGTCGCTTCTAACGTCCAGATGGGGAGGGGTGCACAGGGCTCCATTGTGTACCGGAGGGCCCGTTCGACCTTGGCACCGGCCCCGCGGGTGGGTTCCGCGGTCTGGATAACGGTTTCTTGTTTATCAGCCTTGGCACGGTACCTCCGGCGGGCGGGCGCTTGTCACTTCTGCTGGGTGGGGTGGCGGCAGGGGCTTGCAGTCAGTCTCGCCAGCGAATGATTTGGAGAATGGGCGATAAAGGATTGTTGTTTATGCGCTGTCCTCGGTGCCCCTGGTGTGGGTAGCGGACTGGCACCGTGCCTGGCGGGAAGGCGAGGGGCTGCCGCGTACTGTTGCGAGGTATTTGGAAACCCCAGCCCCCGCGGATGGAATATCGCGTCCTTGGCACGACCCCGGCCCCCTCCCCAACCAAGAGTGTTTCTCTTGCCAAGTGTGGTCACAGAAGCAGGGGTTAGTCGTGTGCTCTCCGTAAGAATGGTTTCTTGGTACATTCCCCTGGAGAGGGATTTGGTGGTAAATAGTATTTTTTTTGGGGGGGGGGGGGGGAAGTTTTTTTTTTTTTTTTTTAGAACAAAAAAGGACCCACCCGCCCCCTTACTCGGGGAGACGCATGCTTCCTTTCATAGTGTAAAGTAAAGAAAATGGCATTACTAATTCCACTCCGCATGTAGGAAAATATGATGAGCGCTGGCTACATCCCTTCTTCATTAAAGTGCATTTTGCTTAAATCACAGCTCGCAGTTTATTGATTAGAGGAGGCGCTGTGGTATGTTATCCCGATAATAGGAAGAGCCTAAATGTGAACCCGCCTCGGAGAATTCAGTTATTTTAAGTTTAATGTGTCATTAAGCCATTTGGTTTTCCTGTGTGATGGCGAAATCTGACAGCCTGCCATTAACAAATTGAGACACGACTCCGGAACCCACGCACTCACTGTTCAGTAGACTGGGTCCTGGGGTTTCTAAAGCGTGGTCTCTGTTGCACTTCAGGCAGAACTCTAATAGAGTGACAATGCCGGACTGCGAGGTCTTGAAAACCCTCCATGACCTTCTGGAGTCACGCATTGAGGAAGCGGATGATGTGGCCAATCTACATAAAGCAGAAATACCCAATAAAAACACGTGGAAAATTATATTGTGCAAAACCAGGAAATTGCGAGAAATTCCGGCCTGTAGAAGCTGGACATGTTATGGACCCATTTAAAGAAAAGTGTGTCGGAGCGTGGACAGGTACTACACAGGCGCGATGTTGTTCTAACACATGTGGGGCATATCATTAGCGATAATGCAGAAACAGGCTGCTTTGTTTTTCCACGTGACGACCGTCTGGTCTGGCAGGGAAGCTCCGGTGCTCTGTGGACACACGGGAGACTTTTTTTTTTTTTTTTAAAGAAGCTGTGTTATTGTCGCTGCCTGTGCTCTGCTGATTTGGGTGGAATGAGTGGTGGTCTTTTCTTGGTTTGGGGTGGGTGAAGGACAACTGTTTTATTTGAACGGGGAGTGCTCTTTCGGTGAATAATTAATTGATTGCTACCTTTTTTTCGTGCCATTTTCAGAAGTCTCAGAAAATGACTGGATGTGACCTGAAATCATCTGTGGCGTGTGCTGAGTTTTTCTATTCCAGGCACGTGGAGACTCATTTGGGCGGCCTGACTCGTGCACATTTTTCTGTCATGGTACATACAAAGCAGGACCCACACACACAGTTATTGTAACTCGTAACCGTTCTTACCTGGAAACCATTTGTGTTTTGCCTGTGTCCCACCAGTCCACCCATGTGTGCTTCGTATCCAAAGCTCATGAACAAGTCAAAGGGTGGGAATAAGTTGTCAAAAAGGACTTGGCGAAGTTTGGGAAACCCACCACCCCTGCAGGCCAAAGCCTTTCTAAAGCTAGTCGAAATTTGGCAGTTGCACACATGCTGGGGACACTTGGCATAAAGGCGGCTGACATTGTCACTCAGCCATTGAGCCACTCGGTTGACTTTGAAGTAGGCACTATTTATTTATTTATTTATTTATTTAAGGAACTAGGGCCCCATCTGTATTCTCTGCTGCTGCTCTCCTAGTCGGGTGTGTGTAATTTTGTGTGTCTTCCCGGACTAGCACCTCTCTTTGCTATTAAAGCTATATTAGTAATTTCCATGACAAACCATCACTTTTTACCCACCCACCTCTCAAGGCACTGCTGCTTCATATACTGCAACGGCACAGGAAGTGATGGAGGGAGTTCTTGAATTTATTTCAGTAGTTTTATTCTGAGCTGTATACCAGTACGCTGTTTCTTATCGCGTAAATGCCGCTACAGAGAACAACCTATGTAAAGCTCAACAGTCTAGCCACTGCCTCAGAGAACAGATGAGTCCAAAGGACCAGGCCAAGTCGCCTCTTAAAAAAAAATGTAAGTATCCGCAGATGGCTTCATCCTTGCTGGACCTCAGTGTAGTACAGCTTGAGTCCAATGGAACAACCGGGTCAGGACCTGTACCGGTCTTATTTAGAGAAGTTTACATAGATGGAAAGTAAACCTCGCATGTCCACTTTACTGGTGCTGCAGTTACATCTCGAAACAGCCTGATATCGAAAAACGAACCTTTAGTCTCACCATCCTCTAATATCACTTCAGACGTTGTACAGCAGTTTTACTTGCTCCAGTGTAGATCATGCTTTACTTTGCTGTTACTTATACCAGTTCTCCGAGATGTACATTTTCCCTTTTGCTGTTACAGTCTGTACTTACCCAGTGTTAGTTTGTTACTGTGATATAATAGTGATACGATCTAAATTAGTTTCTCTCTAAAACGTCACAATGCTGCCTGCGGTGTAAGTGCCGTTTAAACCACCTTAAGCTAAAAACATGGCGCCACATTCCGTGTCTTTTGTTTTTTTCCTGTTGCATTTCAAGCAGGGGCCGGGTAAATACAAATAGGTCGAGGCCACGCCCAAATTGTATGTTGCGGCCCTGATATTGTGCCTGGCATTTCAAGCGCAGGTGGGCTTCACGGCGCTTTTCAAGGGACAAGTGCGACTTGTTTTGGCAGTTCTTTAGATCCTGACAGTGGCTGCCCAGATTGTAACTCCCCACTTACCTTGTGCATGGGGTATTCCGGCCTGTTTTCTTTTCCCACAAAGGGGATATTTGTGCAATGTTATCCTTTCTCCCCAGGGTTCTTTTAAAGTCCTTATGCACCGTGACGCATCGCACCATTACGTTGCTGGTTGTGGAGGTATGACGTATTTGACAATAACCTAAACTGTAAATAAGACGTGCTACAACGACCCCCCTCCCCTTCTCCGCACCACGAGTGCAATAAAGTAGGTGCGGGTCTCATAGGCCTAATTTGGTTATTGGCTGCCCCATCACAGCTCTTGCTTAATTTGTTTATTTTTGTGTAGCTCTGACATGTCAGATGCAGCCATTTCGCAGTGCTAGAAAGATGAGTGTCGTACGTTCCATTCAACCAGTCTCCTCCCGTTATGTTGGTACATGTTGGTCTGCTGTCACAGAAGTCTCATACCTGCTCCAAATAGGTCTGTGGCGTGACAAGGATGCTACGGGCTCTGGCAAGCAGTGAAATACCCCCTGCCGCATCGTCCATTTTTTTCCCAATATTAAGAGAACCGTACTTGTGATCCAACTGGCCCCCGTACTATTGTACCTGCTGCACCACTGATAACCGCGCCCTGCTCTCTGGGAAGCAGGCAATCATTCATGGACCTCTTCCTTCTTAGGGCCTGCGCTCTCGCACTGATGCGTCCTCGTGTCTTGCCCCTTTCCCTTACCGCTGAAAGAATGAGGCGGTTGTGTATCGCAGCACGTTAATTGCATTGCCTCGGGGCGCTGCGAGGCCTCATGCATCCTCGCCCATGTTAGTGCACGTGAGCGCTGCGTCACGGAGGCTGGTCGTCTGTGTCCTTGTGAGCTTGGAAGTCCAAGGTCAGGCAGCATTGCCGCTCTGCATCCCAGGGATCCCTCCAAGGCCCGGGAAAGCCGGCTGGGACACAGCTGGGGCTGGAAGCTCGACGGGCACTTTACCTTGTGCCCTCCTGGAAAGCCCCCCCGGCAGCAGGCGTGGGCAGAGGGTGCAGGATCTAGTGGAAGTTTCCTGAGAGAGTCTAGTGGAAGTTTCTTAAGTGTTAAGCTCCCACTTTCCTAATAGATTTGACCGAGGTAGCGACACAAATGTGGCCCGTAAATCGCAGCCCTCTCTGTCGTTGGCCTCTTCACCGTGGTCGCGCATCCTTGGAATGCTTCTGGTGGATGCGGTGTGACTGTTGGAATTTCTGCAAACGGCAGGTTTGGCACTGGGAGTGAGATTAGCAACGGGGAGCAGTGTGGGTGAAGGAGGTGGTCTTAGAGATAGATCCATTGTTCGTCCTGAATGTGATTGGGTCACAGTATCACTAAAGTAGTACAGCTCGGCGTGCTGCTGTTTGCAGTGGCTTCTGTGTTGATGTAAGCGTTAACGTGCCACGGTATGAACATTTTGCTGTTTTTCTGATGTACGTGTTGCCTGATGTTTGTTGTAATGGGTTGCTGTGATGGAGGTGGTGCTGGATTTGGGGGCGGCGTTAAAGAGAACATTGTTTGGGTTTATGCCTTTAACTACAAGTTACACTGTGTTGACTGTGCGGTCGTAATTACATTGATTTGCCCCAATGCGTGGCTGACCCTGCTGGACCACGGTACCTGTCTTGTTGCTTCTGCATTGAAATGTAGTGAGCAGACTGGGAACGGGCCATGGCTTCTCGGTCCGTCCTGGCCTTGAGACTGGGTGCACTCTACCCAGCGTTTCAGCCTGCGCACCACAACTGGATCCCAGCACTGACCATGGCCCACAGCACTGCCTCTGCAATACGTATCATTCTCGTCATCTCATGCCCCTTTGCCTTCTTCCTAGCAGAAGCACTTCACCCTCATCACACCTGCTCGGATGTTGTGACTTTAGCTGCCAGTGAAGAAGATATTTCAGTTTACTCTTGGCCATACCCGAATATTGGGTCCACTGACTCTGTTGACTGCCCAGCTTGCTCGCCTCCAAGAAGAGTTTGAAAACAGTTACTCTCCAGGAGACTTTATCCGATGCTTCCACACAAGATCACCAGGCAGCAGCTTGAGACCTTCTGCACACCTCTATCAGTTTGGGGTGCCTTGAGTCGGGAGCATGGCGCTTAAGAAACTGTAATAATTTCTGACTTGCTCGGTGTTGCAGTGTGATAGTAGTCACTGTAGTAAACACATAAGTAAACATGCAAATACAGTAGGGTGCATTGATTTCTCAAATAATTCCCCAGTGAATAAGTCCAGAAGATCACTCATCACATCCAATTCAACTATCATTGAATACAGTTCCTTAAAGTACCCGAAAGCTTGCATTTGCCTGCCATTTGACCTAGTCACCCAGCCAAAGTCCTCCTAACTCTCCATCCACCAGCCTTTCATCAGTGGATCCAGACCTGTATGTGCCAGTGACCTCGGACCTACACTCCTGTGATTTATACAGAATCTTCAAGTACTGAATGCCTTGCTCTCACCCGCCTGCCATAAGACGTGATACCAAAAGTGCCCAAGGCCATGCACCCACCTGGTGACTCGCAGCCAAGGCGGTCTCCTAAGGAACTAAGACCTCGCGCTCCCAGACTGTCATCGGACACAGATTCTGAAATTATCAGAAACTGCCCCTCACCTCAGTCTAACCCCAATACGCAAAATAGTTGAGGTACTGAAGCTACTTGTCTGCAGTTAAACCTAACCCTGGTTTCAGCAGCCGTCCCTGGGAGGAGTCCCCTGGAGGGGGGGGGAAGAAGACTTTTGCCTTTATTTGGGTTCGGGCCTTGCCTTTTCCAAAGGAACACCAGAAGCTTTTGATATTTCTTCAACTTTAACATTAGAACTGAAAATTAACTCAGTTCTGTTATCTGTGAACCTGCTGCAGTGGTTGTTCATCTTGTACAAAAAAAACAATGGGCCATATGTAAGAACACTTTTTCCCATAGACATACAATGCTACGTTTGCTACATCTGGCCCCTAGTTACTGTGTATGCCATTTATTTTTCCACGTACCCAGACGCAAGTCCTTGCCCCAGGGTGTTTTCTTTCTACTGTCCAAAACCATACCAGTGTAAAACTATTTCGATTATCTTAACTAGTATTCCTCTTCGATCAAGCTTATCTTATGAAATAATAACACTAAGAAGTTAACATGTTTGTGAGTATTAGAAATGCAAGTGCCCCTGTGCACGTGGTTCTGCAAAAAAAGTCGTTTAATGTTTTTCAGGGCTGCTGCCTTCTCGTTCGATAAAGGTTTGGGGGAGAAGGGGTAATGATTTCCTTAGTTTAGGATGGAGACTATTCGGAGAAGCATGTATCTTTGGTTAAGTTAGTTTCTTCGTTACAGAACGGTACCAAAAGAAGGAGTGTTTGGTTGTGACTTCAGTATGTGTGATCTACCTTGCATTAAAATATTGGTTCTGCCACAAATTCAATATCTCCTTGAAGGATGTCCCTGTTTCCAGTCTTGTTTATGAGGAACTGTGTTCACTTTGTTTACAATAAAAACAATGCTTTGTCATTGCCGAAGCTCTGATGTAATAATTTGCTAAATTGTTGTCAGTTCAAAAACGTTTGTCCAAAACTGAGTTGCTGTCTTGTCTACTACTTAAGATAGGCTATATTTAGGCCACATTTTTATACATTCTCCTGTCCCCTCTTGTTTTGTCCACACTTGCTGTGTGACCCTGGTGCCTAGAAGCACCAGTGTCCGATGATCCTGTGTTAGGTGCATGGTGAAGAGAGGAGGACCACCCACTAAACCCGTATTTTGAAGATGTTCTCTGAACACGCTGGCATGTGTCATCCCATTCTTACTTATTTGGTACCTTTTGATCATAAAATTAGAATACTTAGCTGTGGGGTCCTTCTGAATATCTTTCAGATCAGGATAGTCAGTGGAGGCAATTTGGTGGACTGGGTTTAATTCTTCCCGACTCCTCAGGCTCTGGTTGTGGGTTGTCCACATCCATGCCCATTGGGGTTGCTCCATGTAAATCATGGCTCTCGTGTTTTTCAGTCTTTGTTTTGAGCTGCTTGTTTAGTTCATAGAGAAAGTGGGCATGTTCATGCATCAGCGGCACATGACGCACAAGTTTACTCACAAGCTTGTGTCGGCTGGAAAGAGACTGTATTCAAAGATCTGATGGTAAATGGCATTCACTTTCTGAAGCTTAATGTTTCAGAAAGTGAATGGCAATGGATTTTATTTTTTTTATAGCTATACAACCCTTCTCCTGTTGCAGAGTTCTTCAAACGTTTATACTGTGAGCCCTCCAAAACAAAATGTTATGAAGTTGGGTACTCCCCCTCCCAAAAACTTTGTGGTAGGGAATGGGGAGCATGAGGGGCAAGGTTGTGCGCAGGAGCAGCGCTTATAAAGTCATCTCATGGATCCTTTTTCTGTAGCTCATAATCCACAACTAAAGTGAAATTTAAAATGGGGCAAATTCGTCAAACAATAATAGAAAATTTCCCCAAAAAACTGCTTACCATAATTTGGGTGTTGCGAGTCCCT
The DNA here is from genome assembly GCF_031143425.1 of Pleurodeles waltl. Lineage (NCBI taxonomy): Eukaryota > Metazoa > Chordata > Amphibia > Caudata > Salamandridae > Pleurodeles > Pleurodeles waltl. The sequence continues at coordinate 664,827,870 of NC_090445.1, read as the reverse complement.
CGCCCTCCTGGGCCAGCAACTGTGACACTATTTTCTCTGCTTGTTTCACCCCTTCTCCACTATGCCTTATCACACCAGTCTTGAAACAAGCTCTCTGTCCCTGTTTGTTTTTGGGAGTTTTATATAGCACAGACTCAGCCCAAGGGCATTTCAACACTTTACACAAGCACCAGTTACATTACACATGGTCAGATTAATTTGCCCAGAATCACAGAATGTTAAGCAGATGCCAGGACTTGAATCCAAGTTCCAAATTGGCAGCTCTCACTATTAGGCCACATCTCCTTCCTTTTTAGAAAAACAATGAGCTCCAAAGTGCCCCCCCCCTCTTGTGCATCAAGGAAAATATATGTATTTCCCTCACCCTCCCCCCACATACCTCTTTTAGGGCAAGACAGTCATAATGGTGATACTGGGGAACCCTCAGACGTGTGGACTCCAGTGCTGGTGCACATGCTTCACTACCAACAGCTACGGCCTATAGAAGCGGGTTGATTTTTTTTCCACCCTTTGTTAAAACCACGGGCTCCCATCTTGCCCCATCGCTCCCATTTCTCTGATGTCCAAACCAAGGTGTCTCCTTAGCTTCTGTTTTCCCTTCCCGTGGGCCATTGACTCAAGGACCAAAAGAACGCTGGCACAGGAAGTGTGCACTGGGCCCTCATGCAGGCAAGAAAGGATAGTAAAATGGCCATAAGTGGCATTTAGTCAAGGCCACTAAAATTATGTGATTATGCTGCCACTGTTTTCCGCAGAATTACAGATGTGCCATTTGTGCCACATGATCTGCTGTAAGATTTGTAGAAATTAACCAAAAAATAGTGTCTACCTCAAATGGATCAAAAGTTACTAAAAACACAGCAACGTGTTCCAGCAAGTAAAAGGCTATTTGCCACGGTTAACTGGTTATCTTTCTCTTGCGTATTGCTATATTTGGGTATTAAATCGGTACTAATGTGGTGAAGATTATGATAGATAATGTAAACAAATGTAAAAATAATGAATACTTGCAAAATTTGCCCCATTAGGCTGCATAATTTATTTTCTTTCTGCATAATTTAGTCAACACTGCCACACAATTTGGTTCTGTCGTGAGGCATAGTTCCAGTGCCCTGAGTTTAGTTGGACCCCTTATATCGCTTGACCCTGTGCAATTGGTAAAGCACCAACCATAAAGGCTGCTTGGGAGCTAGTATAGGTTTTAACCGATGAAGTGACTTGGAGCTCCACTAAGGCAGAGATGTATTTTTCTTCAGCTGTAATGTAAGGGTGTTACCATTTTAGTTCTGAATGCGTCCTTTTGATGGTCACACATAAAAATGCTTCTCGGTATGCTGTGTTTATTACTAAAATTTATTCATATAAATGTATATTGTCACAGCACAAGCTTGGAACAACCTCCTTCCTGCAATTCGTACTGAAACCAGTCTTTTAATATTTCACAAGTCCCTAAAAACTCTTTTTTTGTTTTAATCCTAAATCTCCCTTAGTCACATCACTATTCATTTCTTTCTTTCCATGTTTGATTCTCACTTTAGTGCCAAGACACCTTCTGGACACCACGGGCTTTATAAATCAAATCGTATAAATGATTTACATATGCACGGTGCTTTTTTGCCACCGGGTGGGACGTCCTAACACTATAAATACATGTTACTGTTAATAAGGCACAGTAGGACATTTTCCACAGTTCCACAGATCAGTTTAGCTTGCATTTGTCTTTTATTTAAGGTGTGTGTTTTGCTTTTATATGCAGTTTCCTGGTGGGGAAAAAAATGCAAAATAGTTTATTAAACATTTTGTTCTTTTTAGCCACCTCTTTGCCATCCCCCCTCCCCCCCCCCCCCCCATCCCTATTCACCTTCTCACCGACTATCCCCAGGGCACTCAGGGTTACAGTTCCACACTTTTCATCTTTTTAACCTTTTGCGTATAAATGGAGACAGCCTGGAAAGGTGCCACACAAACAAGGTTGCGCTTCCAGACCATCCTCATTTACAAGTATTTGCAGAGGCATGAGTGTCCCCCAAAGGAAAAAAAAAAAGAAAGGAATGAATTAATTTGAAACTTATAAAGCTCACTACTACTCCCAATGAAGTATCCTGGTGCTACAAAGAATCTGAAACTTGGAAAGAAAACGAGAAAATCATAGACCTCTACCCTATTGGATTGGTTGGATTTAGGCGAATAATGCTGCACTCAAGAAACTGCTATACCGGTCAGTGACTTCATGCTGCCAAGACCGCACAGCGACATGTGGTGCTCGACTATGGATGAGGTTGTTTCTCATCCTGACCTTTGAAAGCGCTACGATTCTGATGGATTCTCATCTTATACAAGAAAGATGCACATCTGCAGGTCTTGGCTGCAAATAGTCATCTTTCGTCCTTGCGTTCCTTCACTCTTTCCTCCCTGAAACTGACTTTCTTTGGCTTGATCAGGGAAAGGTGTGGGTACTGTCTAGCTCTGTGCATTCTCTCTTATCTGAAAGCACCCCTGCATTCCGGCTAATTTGGGTGGGAAGAGATGTAACCACATATCCTGGGGCTTGAACTCTGGTGGTGCCTCTCTTTGGCATTCAGGGCACAATTTAAAGCCACATGTTTAGCCTACAGTGTTCTACTTCCCAAGACCATCGTTATTTGGCTACTAAACCAGTGACCTCTGATGGGACACGTTGATTGATGAGTAAAGATAATTACCTTTGGAAATGTCCAAAATGTAGCAGTCTTCCATTATTGCCTGTCATTTTGCAGAAATCGTGGTTGCCACCTTCAGTGCTGCCCCTCAAGCCATTCTCCAACCGCCCCATCTGGTTTTGTTTCTTAAAAAGCAAGTGTTTCTTATTTCTCCCTTAGGCTCTGTGATAATTGTTTGTATTTCCTTCTTGTGGACACTTTTTTTAAACATCTCATATTTAATCGGTATTCTTATTTCTTACGTCCTATAACGGTGCATTTTCTTGTGTTACAGGGCACTCATTTGCAACGTGTCTACTGCATTTCCTGTTATAAAAGGAATATGACTTCAGTTGTTTTATTAGATTTATAGCCAGCTGTTCGCTGTCTACAGTACATTGATTATTCAAAGTCGTAGAAGGAGAGTGGATTTTATTGCTCGCTCCACATCCTAGTCCAATAATTTCAGACTCCCGGGCTTCATCCGCAGCCGTTTTCGTGGACCCATGGACTAATGTTATTTATTGGTTATTTCTTACGCGCTGTGTGACACTCTCGTGTGTTTCAGATCACTGCCATCATCAGATCTCCTTCTGCCAGAGGGGTGAATGAGGCAAGAATGTACATGTTTCTTGTGGAATGTGCCGTCATTTACTTTATACTCTACTATACTTTCTGCAGCAGAGGCATGCTCCTCGGTCGGTCACTGTTTTGGCTATCTGTTGATGAGATACACCAGTGTCCTGTTGTGGATGGCTTGTACAAGCTCAAGATCGGGGATTCCTATCACTGCATATTGACTGAGCCTTTGATCCTTTTGAGGTTTTTAAATTGAGTACCATTGGGTTGGGGATAACCTCCATTCTTCATATTGTTACCAGGTGGCAAATGTTTGAATAAGTATTACTTTAACAAAAAAAGTTACTATCCCCCTTCGTTCATTCCTGTCACACCTTTATATTCTGAGTTAAACAAACGTTCTATTACATTCTCAGAGTAGCCATTTCTGTCTTGTCCAGTGAGCTTTGTGTGCTGGACTGATTTGGTGCTTGGCATTTAGGAAGACGAGTACCTCTAAAGAACCTCTCAGTTCTACAAATTCCTTTGTGTCAAATCTACTTTTTTTTAATGCACTTGTAATATAGCAGGAGGGATATTTGTCAGGTATGTGATGGAGTAACCCATCCACTGACCTATAAATCGGGCAGTCTCTTACCTTTCAACAACTGCGACTTAATATTCCTAGAGATTTTAGTTTGAAACTCAGCGGCCATTAACCACTCAGTCCTAGAGGTAGGTCTCTAACCCTTCAAAAAACATCTGCTCGCCAACCCTATGCATAACAGATTCTAACTCTTCGAGCCATATTCACCATCCAGTCCTAGGCATGCATTGCTGTGAACTTTTATAACCATAGACCGTCTAGCTGTACTGGCGGCAAATTCCAACCCTCAACCAAATTCTTGATCCTTTAACTCTGGTGGTGACAGGCTTTATCCTTTCAATAATTATCTTAGGATTTGAGGTGACACACTCTTAGCTTTATATAACCACTCACCACCCAGACATTGATGTGGCACACTTTATGATTGAGTGAGTGCATTGGCTGTATACCACCAGAGGTGACAAACTAACATCCTTGCTTTTATATCCATTCTTGGACTGAAAAATGTTCTGGAGCACTGGCCGTCATCAAGGCAAAAAGCTCTGTAATCCTGAGGTAAACCATTCAGTGTCTAGCTCCATAACACTGCTAAATATTGGCCATCCAGCACTAGAGGTAAAAGGCATCATCACCCTATAACTGTAATGCAAGCCCTGTAATTGTAGTGCACCACCCAGCCCCGAATGTGAAAGAATCTTTGAGCTTTGTGGTAGCTACTGAACATCTAGCTCTAGAGATGAAAGGTGTGTTAAACATTTGGTAACCATTTACCACTCGGCTCTAGAGACATTTATCTCTCAGAAACTGTTGTAATCCTCTAATACCCTGTAGTTCTCCGAGTGTCAAATTGCTAACACCGTCTGGATGTAAAGGTAATAAGATCCAACCCTGTATTATATTTGGCCATGCAGGGTAGGGGTAAAAGCCTGTGGAGCCCTTTGATAAATATTGATGCTATATCTGCAAGGTGAAAAAAAAACTCTAAATCTGGGATACAAATTATCCACCAAGTCCTAGAGGAGACTGGGTCTAACCCTCTATTAACCATCGCCCATCCAAGTTGTAAAAGGTTTTTCTTTCTCGTAACCACTGATACTCCAACTATGGTGGGGTGTATGCCTGTTAAATAATCAACTCTTGCTCAGTAATGAGCTACAAATCATCAACGAGAAATCCTCTCAACAGTTTGCCTTTCACAATCCATCCTTTCATGTGAAAGAGCCCCATATCTTGTGATAGCCTCTCGGCATTCAGCACCAGAGGTGAAAGACTAATTCCCCATATCACACATGATCATCGAAACCTAAAGGGGACAGTTTCTAACCTGTCACAAACCACTCTCCTTCTGGCTCTAGCAATAAAATGATATGTAACTGTTCATCATCCCTCACTCCCCCACAGACCTGAAGCTATCTAAGCCTATAACTGTTGAGCAGTTTACCATGAGAGTTGAAAAGTGCCAATCCTATAACAATCACTGACCACCCAACTCTAGAGGTAAATGCTCCACTGCCATGATGAACCTTTTCCTTGAACCTCTAGGTGTGAAAAGGCCCTTAACGCTAGGCTAACTTTTAGCATTCCGCACCAGAGGAGAAATGCTGTGACCTTGAAATAGTGATATACCATGCAGCTCTAGATGGTTCAGAATATGTAAACCTGAAGTGACTATCCACTCTCCATCCCTAAAGGTCAAAGGCTCTTGCCCTCAATTTATAATTTCAGACCTCCTCTCAGGTCACCTCCCAGGGCCTAGCTGGGCAAGAAGGCTCCCATCACATGTAAGATGACCTTGATGCTCTTGTTATGGGGAAAGGCAATGCTGGTGACAAAAACGACAAACGTACGGAGACTGGTCACAGAGTTACTCTCAAGTGTTTGGGGATGAGCGTGGAGGAGGGCTGTCCTCGGAGTACAGGAGCCCTTGGCACACAGGGCTGGTGTCCGTGATGAGAAAAGCGGATGTTGTGCCAGGAATAGCTCCAGCGGTGCGCCGTGTTACCCCACCGGTGCCAAGTACCGGGGCGAGGGGGGGCGGGAGCCGATGGGGGAGCACTGAGCTGGCACTGGCCTCTAGCCCGGGTTCCGGGAGCCTGATACCACCCTGTGCTGCCCAGGCCCGCTAACGCGCAGATTGATGGCCTTGTTTTTCTCGGTGCGGTGCCAGCTGCCCGCCGTTCTCACGGGTTCCCCAGAGTCCACCTACATCTCTGCCCGCCAGGATCGCAGTCGGGGGTCCTGCTCCTTCCAGGCCAGGCGTCGTCTCCAGAGAGACTGTTTAGTGCCCGGCCCGGTGCCCCTTTGCCAGCGGGCGATGACTCCACACGGGTAGGAGTCGATCGCCACTCCTGACGCAGCGAAACCCTTGCCTTCTCGGTCTAGATGCTTTTAAGTCTCTCGCTGCTGTGGGATTTCCGGTGCGCCTTGAGGAATCGGTTTAAGGTTCAAGAGGGACAACGCTGAGTCTGGGTGGATTCAACCTTCTCTCTGCGAGGCCAGTGTCCACCTCGGTTAGTGTCTGTACCGCGGGCGACGGTGCTCACAGCAGGTTGGTTTAAAGCTCTCGCTGCTGGGACGCTTTGCTTCGCCTGGGGTTAGAGTTTGTTATTGACACAGGTGATGGCGCTTGGCACAGGCGTGTTTAACCCTCCTTCTGCTTGGGGCTTTGCTCCCTAGCCGTCTCCTTCCACGTGCTTCTCCCTGATTCCTGTAGCTCTTCTGTTTCAAGTCACTCGTTCAGTGTGTTCAATTATAAACACTCAAACCTGAAAGGATAAAAAAAATAACAGCCACTTTACAATATTTTGGGCTGTTTCGGGTGACTGCTCTGGGCCCTGTAGAGGGTGGGTCGGAGCGGTCTCCTTGCCTACTGTTTAAATATAGCCCAGTGTTGTGCAATGTGCAGGGGGTGGGGTTGCTGTTCGGAGGACGATACGGTCGGTACTTGGCTGGCCGTGACACTTCGAGATTACTGCTGGGTACTGCAGCGAGGGCGCTGCCATCTCCAAGTGTCCCTTTCTGATGGACTCTGCTTAGAAAAGAACCCCTGTCCGAACAGGACAGCACAGTACACCAGAGAACTGAGTATTTTGCACACACTTGCCATAGTGTTAACGTCGGGTAGAGAACGACAAAGTACCCATCGTAACGAGGGTGTTGTGAGTCCTTCAAACTTGGTGAAACTTCTCTCTAGGACGACTGTACCTTGCTGCACTAACGAAAACTGCAGTCCTGAGTAACCCCTTCCCACCAGGCCTGAATATCACCCGATTCTGAAACTATCTGCCTGTCTCTTCAGAAACAAAATGAGCTCCCACGCGTTGTCCCCCATCCCACCTCCCTGTCTGCAGCGAGGGTACCTTCAACCCAAACACCAGCAAGGAAAATAAAGCCTCCATACCCTTTTTCAAGAAAGAGGGGCATAATTGTGATGCAGTGGGCCCCTCAAACCCCCGGACTCCAAGTTTGCTGTACCCGCTTCACCGACAGCTACTGACTTGGGAAGCAGGCTGTCTTGTCTGCCTGTGTTAAAGCATGGGCTCCCATAGTGCGCTTCCCCCTCCTTGCCATCTCTCTAGCTCCCACACTAAGGTGTGGCCTCTGCTTCAGTTTTCCCATCACTTAGGCCATTGTTCGAAGGCCCAGAGCAATACTGGCACTACAAATGTGCACCGAGCCATTATGCAATCAAGGAAATGTAGTACAACAGTCATAATTGGGGTTTAGTTGGCCCCTCATTCCACTGGGCCCTTGATACCTACAGCTCCTTGAAGCAGGGGGGGGGGTGGTCTGCCTTCTCCACTAGGCACCACACCTAGGCCTGAGGCAAAAAACAGGTTTTCTGCCCTTCTGTGTAAGAAAACAAATACCCCACATCTCCCTTGATGCTTGGGTCCTGTTCCAGGACCTGGGCCCTAATACTAGTAAAGAAATTGGGCCCCACCCTCCCTTTTTGGTAGTAAGACAGACATAATTAGTGCATAGTGGCCACTCACACCCCTGGCCACAGCATCTGCTGTTATAATGGTAATGATGAGCCTTTTTTTAATTAAAAACAAAACAAAAACAAAAAACTCAATTTATCACCCCTTTTCCTTCAAGGTCTCGGTCTCTGCCCACTTGTAAGCAAAACAAAAAAAGCCCTGACATTGCACCTTCTCTTTGAGACTATTGATGCCCCTGGCTCTTTTCCTCTTATTCTTGGACCAGTACCCTAGGGGTCCCGAGGATCATGCCTTGAGATGTCTCTATTTGAAAGTAAAGGGGGAGGAGGCACATCTGTGCTGGGAAGCAGAAGAAACTGGCCTTCTCACCAGCTTCTGTGTTACCTGAACAATGTTAATGTGTGCAGTTGATTACCACCAAATAGAAAGGTTGCTTTGGAGCTAGTATTGGCTTAGAGGCTCTAGTTGATGAGGGACACTTGGACTCCACAGTGACAACGATTTATTCTTTTTGAGAGGTATTTTAGGGTATTACCAGCTGGGTTTTAGAACGTGCCCATTTAATGAACACTTCTAAAAATGTGTAGGTACAGCCTGACTTACTAAATCGCAGCATGTAAATGAAGACAGCCTAGAAATAAGTTAATAAACAAGATTGCTCTTCCAGGCCATTTTAATTTACAAGTATTGCGGGCACGTGTGTGCCTACCTGGTAATGCAGCCACAGATCCCCAGGGGGACATGGCACACAACTGAAGACCTTTGCAAGTCAGCAGTTTATATAAAAAAAATATATTAAAAAAAAGAGAAAAGTGTCCTAGTGGGACCAGTTTTGATGCTCGCTGTGCGAACCCTTGTAAGTACTTAGACTTAATACACATTGTGTTAGAGGCAAGTGGAGCAATCGCTAATGTACATGTTTTCATCTAATCTGAGTTTTAGGTAGCAGCAGTTCACGGTTTTAGGCCTCAACGCTTTAAACGTGTTTTGGTAAAGGGATCAATTGTTTCCAGTGTACACCTATAGCAGGCTTTATGTCCGTGCCTTGCTTATGATTAAGTGACCTTCTTGTCTATTAGTTCCTGTTCCTGTTCATTCCACTCAGTAAGCATTTTGTGTTCGTTGTGTTTTGATTAGATATGTTTTATCCTTCTAATGCTGACGTCAGGACCTTGCATTGCAGTCTTTACTCACACTTCTTTGCGTGCCCACTCTCGTTAATAGTTATTAACCCCACGCTCCCGAGCCTGCTTGCCCAATAGCACCATGCACTCCATCTGCCTGTTTATCGGGGGATGACCGTATTTAATTGAATTTAAAGCAATTCTAAGGTGGGCCCTTATTAATATTCACATGTGGCAGCTCTATTTATCTTTCAATGTTTTTTTTGCTTATGCTTTAAGAAAAATCTTTCAAAGATGGCTGCCAGACATGAATGCGCAATCCTGGTGAACATGTTGATTTAGCTTTTCTTTTAAGGAAAACATATTTTAAGATGCTGTTGAGCATGTGTAGGTATCTAATTGGTTAACAATCTTTAGCAAACACAACAGGTGTCTTGGTCAAGAGAAGTTGGATTTGCCAATGGTTGTTTTTTTCATCAACCAGTTTTTAACATTGGCTTTATATCTTTTACATAATCTCTACTTTAATCTCACCAAATCCTTCTAGATTTTGAGGGGAAAAAGGGGTGCTTATGCCGACCAAATGGAATAGTAATCTTTGTTTATTTTGTAGCATGCTGAAGTTCTAGTTGAATAACGATCCCACCTCCTGTATGTAAAGGCTCCCATAGTTAAACCAGGGTACAACAAGTTTTGTGCTGCGGACTACTGGAGTGAAGTGTTGTTAACTCGAATTCTGTTTCTCAGAGGCCTGTGCAATGATTAGATCCAGAACGATTCCCTGATCTTGCTTACTTCCAGTGTAAGCCCTAAGTCCCCAACCCTACCTCCATTGTGGCGAGTCCGTTGTTCTGACTTGAGTTGTAATGGTAAACCCAGCCAAATGGGAGCTCCCACTCCATACTGCTGGTGACTGGGAGGAGGCGAGGTACCTCGAGGGGCACCTGGCTTTGGAGCCGCTCAACAAACAGTTCCCTCTGCAGCAAGTAAACTAGGTGAAAAGTCAACTGACCTGCCCGTGGAATCAACCAGTCCTTTCTAGTTTCTGCAAAGCACACAATGATCTGTACAAGCTGTCCCCTCGGTTGTTCTCATATAAATTAGCTCATTGTTTTTGAGATAACTTTCTCAAAGGTAGGAAACCAACATGGATGCACGTTTGTCCTTTCAGTATCTGTTTCATGCACTGTTGGACATGCGTGGCTTCAGAGCTTTGTAACTGAAGCGTCGCGTCAGACCTCCCCTACCCGGGGACCAAGCTGCTGGGCAAGTGGGCCTTTCCCCTACTTGTTAGTACTGTGCAGCTTGGTACCTCGAAATATGCCAAGGAGCAGGATCAGCAGGTGAATGTATCTCCTTATGATTTCGCACTCCTGGCTGTACCTTCTGTCCACATGATATGTATTTACCGCCTCTGGGATAATCTCCTATCCTGGAGTCTCGGATCCTGTGGGGGAAAAAGAGCCGCTTAAGAACGTAGCGTGACTTTCGTTGACCACTGATGTCCTCGTCTGAGAGACATGTTAACCTTATTTTTAAATCGCATGTTCATGAATATTGAAGTCGGCCCTCTATTTGCTTATAAAACACAGGCTTTTATGAAATGTATTATTATTGTTTTATTGTTACTACAACATTTTGTAACTATAAAAGCAGGCAGTCAATTAAAACAAATTGGCACGTTTCCTCATGCCAAGTGTATCGGATGCCACCTCCTGGGATGTATTTTCCAATATGCAATGCGTCCTATCCTCCTCTTACCCTGCCAGCCCTGCCCCTCCGTTCCTGTTGAAGTGCGAAGCATCCTAGCTGCGATGCCCGGTCTCCCTTTACCGGACCACAGCAGTTTACTATCCCATGGGGAAGTGTCCCAACGTTATCCCAAAAAATACACCTAATTTGTCAATGGTATTACCGCCTGATACCTGTGAATGTACTTGAATATTTCATTTAAAAAGCACGCTTGTAAATAGCCCAGACTATTTCTGACATCGAGCGCTACACAGTGCAGTTCGAAATACCCCATAGGCCCTAGTAGAGCGTGCAGTTCCAGAAACCCTTTACACAGCCAACATACATCACAAACACCCACCCTTCACTGTACAGAATAAAGGGTTTGGATTGGTGTGTCTTGGACAGTATACTCGGTGTGGTTTGGCGTTGGTGGATGGGCAACGGGATAGCACATGTTGAGAAATTAAGTTCACCAAACTGTACATAATTAGGAAATAGCAAGTCGCCTTAGAGTTCAGAGAGCGTAATCGTTGTCATATCTCCGTGGCCTCAGACATCTCCTAGGTCACATTCAACTTTGTGTCCAGCGTAGTGGATTGTCGCTCATGTTTTTAGAACAAGCTCATGCCGTGACTGTAGGAAAACCCGTTCACATAAAACTCCACATGCAAACAGACCCACCTACCTAAAAAGACAGGCCTTGTGTTTTAACAGCAACAGTAACTTCAGCCCAGCTCGCTTCCCAGTCCAGGCGTGCTGCTATAAATGTACTTCAAAGCTTTCCAATGTACACTTTGTGCTCCGTGTTTGTAGTGTGGATGCAGTGGTGGGTGTGTCTCATGGTCCGCCATGGCCTGAAGCCGCTCCAGGGATGTGATCTGTTGCTGAAGGTGTTTTGGAGCTGCATACACTCCATTCCAGCTCTACACAAGCGTTTATAGATCTAACCTCTCTCTGCCAGGCCTGATTGTACATGGAAATTGGGGGATTGTGCGTGTTTGGCTTCATATATAGGGTATTATGCCATCCTGAGGCCAACTCGGATCAATTGAGGGGACAGAAGAATAGACTGAAGTGAGGCACGAAAGGAGGGGCAAGGAAGAAAATGTCAGGACGAAATGAGCAGGACACTTCTGTATGGAATCACTTCCCCCAGGGCAGTTGCATTTAACCAAAGCGAGTGATAGTTTATTGTGGTGTGAACCTTCCTTCCAATGTCAGAGTAGTTTGTAGTAGATCTAGAGGCCCAGCACAATTTATAGGATACCGGCAGGGATCCCCCATTGACGAATATGTGACTACAAGGGGCGCCCTCAGGTTTACTCATAGGTTTACTCTTTACATACGAAATATAGGGACTTGTTCATTTAAGAAACGAAAAACATGATTATACTGTGACTTCTATGCCATTAAAAACCATGAATGATGTTTGCCGTATGAATTAGTGAATATAAATTGATAACTCCTAGAATGACCAGGATCTATCCAGGGATCCTGGTCAGGATGAAAGCCAGGGACCCCACTTTAGAGCCATTGATTGGCTAAAGCTTGTTGACCTCTGATGCAGAATAAATAACGCTCCTGGGCGCCCTGACACTATTTTTAATCCTTTCCACTGCTCTCCAGCATTAATCTAGAAGTCTTTGAAAATCATTGGAGATATTTAGTCTGATGTTCTGGATCCCACAGGATTACCATCACCAGTGAAACCACTCCCTAAATATAGGAAGCCTATTTCTTACTATCAACATTTCTGATGAATGAGTCATCCCGATGATGAAGCATAACACCTAGGTTGGCATGTGAGGACATGCCTAACATTTTTAGCAGCTTGTACACACCGGGCGTCTTATACATTTGCAGTGGGTAGATATGTTATTAGTCAAGTTTGTTTGTTGTTTTTACTGAGTAGTTTGTAGTCAGCCCAGTCTATTTCATTGTAATTGATATTTTTAGTACCAGCAGACAGCTAAAGATGGAGTTGGACAAAGAGCATTTGGACTTCTAGCTACACATCTGAGTATTTCACGTGTTGCATTAACTTCCTGGGGCATCGAAGCATCAGGATTTAAACAGAAGTCCTGCACAGGTTTCTGAAGTCCCAACCCCGGAGCTTGCCTTGCTTAGCTTGGCCTGGGTGGGTTTTTCAGAACTTTAGACCTTCCCCTTGGGGTTGCTTAGGTGACTGATCCAGTTAGATGCAGTGCTTTGTCCCTGTGAAGGTTTCAGCTCATAGTTAGAACTTGTTAAGACAAACCTTGTGACTAGAAAGTGACAAAAACTTGTCTGTTTTGCTGCAGTATTTAAGGCCAGAAGGGTACACACACAATTAAGGGATACACTAAGTTTGACAAACACTTTCGTACAGAGTACTCGGTAACATTTGAGTGGGGATACAGCGAATAGGTATTGGTATATATTTGTTCGATGAGATTGAGACAGTAAATTATACACACAGTTTCAAATTTTGTAAATATTTATGTGGCACTGACCACTGCAACACTGTGCCCCACTCCACCACAGCAGTGACAATTTGGGTGCAATGATTAGTATGAGTAAAGTTAGAGAGAAGCAGGAACTCTTGTGGTTAGGGAAACGGTATCTTTGTTGATGGCAAGGGGATGGATTTAAGGCGTTGTTCGAATTCCTGGGTGAAAGAGGTGCCTTAAAGTAAGTAAGACAGGACGTACCAGAGAAAAGATCCAAGCATTTCAAGAGAACTAGGCATCGTTAGGTGGGGAGCCGGCTGAGGATAGGAAAATAGTTTCGAGTCCTATGTGACAGAGTGGAACGAGACGCAGAGCTGGGGTTGGAGAGAATGAGGTCCACAATAGTGACAAAACCCGTGTCTGCATACGCCCTGCTTGGAAAGAATACCCCATTCAAAGCATACCAATTAGTACCCACACACAGTTTAACTTTTTGTACAGGCCTCCTCTCAGTGTTGCTTTTACTATCCTATCTTTCCGTCTGTGCCTAATTTGGTGTTTGGTGGGTTTATTCCTAAATTTCAGGGAGGCATGGATTGCTTTTTGACATCACCTGAAGTCAGAGTATGCAACCTTTACTGATCCATCCCGGCCTATACCACTGCTGTAGAAAGACTCCTTACTGGATTTCCTGTCTCTGTGGAAAATGTGACCTTATTTGTATATGAGCCTGGTGCTAACTTTTTCCCGTATTGGATCCTCTGAAATGTGACTTCACCTTTTTAGGTGGAGCATGGCAGCACACAACTGCTGCTTTTCCGAAGTGTTGGTATGTATCTGGGCTTTTAACCACACCCACCGCATGCCCATCACGATCATTAGTTTGTGGGCTTGCCCTTCAAAAATCCTTTGACATTGGTAAATGGTTTATGTTTGTCCCTCCTTAGGGAGGTTTTGTTTCTGCCTTGACCATCGCCCCTGTTACATTGATAATTGCACTTTTGCTGAAACGTTTGACTGCGAGCGAACTTCTTTTTCCTTTTGTGTCTCTTCACGCTGCTGCTAATGGCGGCCGTAGCACTGTGTATTGGCTTGCGTATGTGAAACTGTTTTTTTTTCTTTTCATTTTCAATTTATGTGGCAAGAAAAGCCTGGTTAGAAGTTTACAACGCTAAAAGCTCTAACTCGAGCAAATGCGAGACCCATTGCGTTGAAAATGCTTGTTTGAGTTGGAAACAAACAAATCAAAACTCCAGACCTGTGACGAGCCATACTCTGTTAAGTCCCATTTGCCACCTTACTGTTAATTTAAAAAAAAAAAAAAAAATTATTGGATGGGAGCTGTAAAGGCTCAGTTCTATCTTTCTCCCTCCTTTCTGTTAAATCTGGTTACGATTTTTGTAAAAGAAAACCTTGCCAACCAAGCGTATTGGAACCCCGGGTTTACAAGGAGGTCACAACCCGTTTTTAGTGATTGTCCCTCGAGACCACTTTGATCTGAATGGTCTCAGTCTGCATAAGCGGGCACCCCAAAAACCGAGAGAAACGCATTTGAGAGTTAGGGTGATCTTAGTATCAATTGCTCGAGGACTGGCTACGTTAGACAGTGCCAGTGTTGCAAAGCACACCCCTGTCTGCGCCACAAGCTGTGTTGTTTTGCTCTGTAGACAATGGTACGGGCTGTCCACAAAACAACTTAAACTCTTCGTGCTTTAGGGCCAATTTGTCAAGCCTTGTATTCAAGATGTAGTACAGCATTGTTGAGCATCGCGCCAATATTTTAGCATTGTGGCCCCAAACCCGATCCACCAATCAGATTCATGAAGCTAATTTGTAAACTTTATATCCCCGCTTAGCAACAGCGGCCATGTTTGATGGGGTACCCTGTTTCTTCACATACCCCCGAGTGACTGTGAATGAACCACTAATTTCAGGATGTGAGCAGTCTTCATGGTGCATGTTCGGGTGGACCTGTTTAACCAGAAAACGCTGTTTGGATGCATTACTGGGTCAGCAGTTCGGGGATGGGGGCGCATTCCGTAGTGTGTGGACTGCAGCAAGGTACAAAGGGGCGTCGATCTGCAGGGACCCATTTAGTTTCTGTTTGGAAAATGGGCTGGCGTGCTACAGGGTCCTGGCTTCCACCTAGGGTGTGGCAATTAGCCGCAGCTGCCTGGGCGCACAGTCGTCCCTCCAGTGTAAACCGTGTCATTGCTTGTGTTGCCTTCATCTGTTCCCTCAAGAGATGTCAGTGTCTCTCGTCACTGCGAGCTCTCACTGCCCCCTGGCCCTTTAAATCCAAACGATGTGTTTACACTGTCAACACCACTCTGAATCTTCGCATTCAAACCTTATCTGCAGACTTAAATGTAACCTTAGTGTCCTTAAACAAATTAGTTTGTCCTGGAAAAATCAACGGACTGTGTTTACCCTGGAAAGCAGAGACCTTCGCCATTGTCTGTCTACTCCATATCTTGATTTGCAAAAGCTGAAACTGGGGTGTTTAACCTGGGAGTGCCCGAAAATCAGTTATCTGCGGAAAGCAGTACACTGAAAGCTTCACCCCCAGCCTTCCGTTGACCTGTGCTACGACATTCCTGTGACGGGGTTCCTGGCACTAATGCCACCTCGTTCCTCTGCCGTGGTCTTGTGGAAGCGCGCGTTCTGTTGGCTCGAGAGGGCCTCAGGCCTGTTCGTGGACAGGCCGTGCCCCAGTGCAAGGGGGAGGTTGGCTGCTGTTTGTGACTGCCCGGGTAAGGCCGTGGGGCAGGCCCTGGGAGGCTGTAGGGCGGCATGGGCGAGCACATTGCTTGGTGTCCCAGAGCCCTCACAAGGGGCCACAAGGGAGCTTCTCGGCGCTCTGCAGAGCGCCAGACGGCGCGGTCTGGTGCACGCCCTTGCCACGCCCTGTGGGCTGCATCAATTGTCGGGCTGTTCCAGAGTCTTTTCTCTACTGTGTCTGAGCCACGTTCTCGCACTTGTCCCACCTTCCCGACAATCCCTTAAGCCCGTTATTTTGAAGCGTGTTAACTCTAAGCGTGCACAGTATTTGCCCTAGGGTATTTTGGGTTTAAACGGATTTTCTTCTGCTTTCTCCATTAGCCTTTGTAATCCAGTAATAAATTATTTTTGCACCTTTCTAGTTCTGCAAGTGCTGCTAGAGAAGGCTGAGTTTGAGTTTATTTTGCCTAGTTGACGTGTCTGATCTTTACATAGCTTTATGGATGAATGCATTCTATACCTGACACCTGTTTAAGGCAGATGCAGCCATCGCTGGGATGGTGCCTTTGTTATTATATTATCTGTACTATTGGCAGCCGAAAACCACAGGAGTGTTATTATGAAGCTAGACTGATGTAAAACTCATTTGTCGCCCGAAATAAATTCTACTCTAAAAGAAGTGCTAGAAATCTAGGGCCTTTTCCGACAGTGCGGCAGACAGCACAGCCGGATTTGCCAGGACTCCGCAGTGTGCTACGACCCTGAAAAACTAGAAACAAAACCAAGAAAAAGAGTCGTTGTTATCGGGTTTAAGGACGCGCTGCATCCAAACGTATTTAAAAACAAGCATTTGCAGTGCAATGGGTCTCCCATTTGCTCAAGTTAGAGCTATTAGTGTTGTAAAATTCTAGCCGGACTTTTCTTGCCACATTAATTGAAACCTAAAAGTAAAACCGTTTCACGTAAGTGAGCCGATGCAAAGCTCCACGCATCAGCATGAAGGAGCACACAAAAGGAAAAAGAAGTTTGCTCTCAGTCAAACGTATCGGCAAAAGTGCAGTTAACCATATAACAGGGGTGATGTCCAAGCGGTAACAAAAGTGCCCCCAAGGAGGGACAAATGTAAAGCATTTACCAACAAAAATAAAGGATTTTTGAGGGGCAAACCCACGAACAAGTGATAGTGATGGGCATGCAGTGGGTTTGTGGTTAAAAGCCCAGCTACATACCAACACGTCGGAAAAGCAGCGCATGTGCGCTGCTAGGCTCTACCTAATGAAGCCTTGACTCGCAGCACAACACGTACTGGTGAGGAGTCCTAACGCCTCTGCAGAAAAACAACGCTTGGAACCGAGGAATCCACAAAGCAGAATCCTCCTCTGAAGACGAGCAGCAATGGGGCCTTCTCCGTGAATCCCAAGTAGCAGTGGTGTCCATGCCACAGGGAGGAAAATCACCTCTGACCCTGAGGTACCCCCATCTTTGAGCATGCTGGAGTCTAAATTGTTCCGATTCTAAGGGAACTCTGGTTCCAGAGTACTCTGCTCCTGGGTTGCAGAGCCTCTGAGGCTCTTACCAGAAGTGCTCTGAATAAAGGAGGCTCTGGTCTGACCCCGGCGTACTGTGATCAAGTGATGCTCCAGTCCTAGGGTGGTTTATGCTTCTAGTGCTCTGACCATGAAGTCAGCTGGTCCTAGGTTCTTTGATCATGAGGTGCCTTAAGCTTAATGGCTGTGGCGAAGCTTTGTTCCTGGAGTGCTCTGTGCCCTGGTTGATTTAAGCCCCTGGTGCTCTGATCCCGCATTCTTTCGTTCCTCTGATGCTTGGATCACAAGTACTGTAGGATGTTCTGAACAGGGAGTTCTCTGCTGCTCAGCTTATGGAAAGATCTGATCTTAATAGCCATAGTACTGCATTGTTCCTGAAACATCTTTGTTCCAGGGCGCTCTCTTACTTGTGTGCCTGGTCCCTGAGGTGCACTTGGCCTCTTGTGCTTGCATGCTAGTTGCTGGAGGCATTTGACAAGAAGTGCATCGGAGTGCTCTGATCTGTGCAGGCTAGGGCTCCCTGGATAGCTTAGCACCACTACCTTTTGGGATGTTCTGTTCCTGTGTCCGCGTCTGCAAAGACCCATCTCTGCCGTGCACACATGAACCTGTGTATCCTGGTCCTGCGAAGCTTTGTTACGTCAGACTCGTAAGGACTCACCTGGCTGGGGCTATGTCGAATGGGAAGATGCAGTGAATGTCATTTATAAGTAGGGAGGCCAAGGAAACCACCGACAGACCGCATCTTGCGCTGTTAGTGGTCCCGCTCCACCTGCGTTGGCTATTAGACACATGCACTGCTCCTGGCTGTGCTGTCTGAGCTCAGGCCTCTGTGTCTGTGTGTAGCTTAGCTTGCCTATGCTGCATTGTGTTTGTGACGGGGAATGAAGCTTGCATCACTGATGGCAATGTTGTACCGCACTGTCTGTGTGAAGTAAGCTCATATTTGTACTGGACATGGCAGTATGAGGGTCATATGAGCTTGTCTGTTTAGTGCGTGTGACACGTGTATTGCTGGTGTCAGTGTTGTGTTTTTTTTTTTTTTGTTTTTTTTTTTTATGTATTCCCTCATGCTCCCTGTGCTGTAGGTTTTCTGATTGTCAGTGCCCTTTTCTGGTGTGGACGGTGGATGAACTTTCGCCCCTACCTTTTACCCGCTGCTGCTGATGGAGAAAATATGATCCCACTAAGAGCCAAACGGGCCTCCCGAGGAGATCTAGCAGCGCCCCACATCTTACAAGTAAAAGGTTTTCCGGCGGATACGTAGTCTTCGTTTCAGTTCAGTCTATGTCCCCTTTAGTGTTTACTGAGGATGCTAACAAATGACACACTGCATTTCACTTACACCATTCTACAGAGCACACCTTCAACTGTGTACAACAAAAGTTCTTCACTGTTAAAAGCCAGCCCAAGATAGAAGAGTACTTTTTTTCGCTTCTCTAGGTATTACTTTCCTCTGACCAGTCGTGAGTACCTCAAAATAAAAATGCAAAATAGATTTTTGGGCGATGCTTGGGTGGCCGGGTAACTTATCCTCGACATTATTGTGGACTTCTAGTCTTATTGCACCATTTCAGACTCCGAGTGGTCTTTGCTGAATCTCAGAAGAAAACTCCAGCTTTTCAGCTCGGACGTTATTTCCGTACTTTTTGGGGTTGGGCTATACTGCCCCGTTTGCTCTCCGTGCTGTTTAAGGAAAGAGGGCATTGGCTCTGTACGTGACATTCCTATCGCAAAAGTATGCGCTCTGAGCCACTTTTAATTGATTTTAACCCAGGAGAGGTTGAAGATTAGGAGGCCCAGCAAAGATCCTGTCGGCGGTTCACGCTTGGAAATATTCTGCAGGTCAACCTCAATAACTCAACCTCAATAATTCAACCTCATCGCCATCCTCTTAAAGCAGAAGTCAGTCAGATGTGTTCTATGTATAGATTGCGCTTAACGTTGGCGCCCTGTGCTTCAGTGCGCACTCGGGTGAAGTTGTTCCTGTGGACTTTATTAGAGGCTGCAGTGTATGCTCTTGTGCCTTCAGCTGCACCCTGCGATACCTCGGCCTGCTGTCCTTGCAGAGATGGGCAGTTCCGCAGCCACGTCCAGTCGCCAGACATGCAGCCATGACTGACTCCCACTCTTGGACCTACAGTCTGAACAATGTGCGCTCTGTACTATTTGAGAGTTGCCTGCTGGAAATTGAAGCTTGTTGACTTTCGAGGTATTGTACCTCTTGTAATTCACCTATCCCTATTTAATAGATGGTCTTGCAACAGCAATACTTGGCTTAGGTTCACAGGCAGAAAAGAAACTCTCGAGAAACAGTTCTCACACCAGGCTTGTCCAAGCTGTAAAACAGCTCTATCACTCCTTAGTGGTCCGCTTAGTTGTGAAGGCTTGCCCCATTTAACTCCCCCCATCTTTTCTCATTCACCATGACCTTCAAGAGAGAACACGGTCACGTTTCCTGGACTATCATAAGAATCTGTATGATTGCATCTCTGCCGTCTGTCATATCAAGGGCTCCTGAGGTCTGAAGTCAAATCTGCAGAATTTATTTGGTGCATCACTGTGCAATGCATATTCAATATCCTTCGGAAAACAAGTCACTTGATACTTAAACGTGCTATCTATTCTATTACTAATGCTGCATTTGTGGCACCTCTCAGATACATTTGTGGTGCGCTCCTTGTTTTAGGTCAGGCCTTCAGGTCTGCACCTCCTAGGCAAGCTGGATGTCCATTCTGTAACTATTGCTGCGCCTCTGGTTTGGCACCTCACCTCCACCTCCACCTCCACCTCCACCTCACCTCACCTCTGAGCTTAGTATGCATTCTTTTACTAATTCTGCAGATTGGCACCTTGGGCGAGTTGGTTGCACAGTCCTTATCTGTAGGCTGACAGTAGCCGAGAGAGTGAGTATGTATTCCTTTTGCTCATGCTGCATGTGCAGGTTGGCACCTTCGAAGTGTAAGTATCATACCACTAGTACACATTGTTCATCCCACCAATAGTTGTATGATCCGCCTCACCGACGGACATTCACAGTAAAGCTCCACCTCATAGTTTCACTCGACAAACATTCTTGATAGATCACCTAAAATGTCTTCTTACCATCGACCCCTTTTCCTCTCTTTTGCTCCCTGTATGTTTTACACCCCTTTCACCTCCTAACCTCGGGAGCAATACATGCTCACGAGCCAGGTTTAGGGATACTCGGAACCATGTTGCCGTACCTACGAAGGTTCACTAGATCTTAATAAAAGTACCGCTAATAAGCATTTACATAACTATGCAAATGTTATATCTCATATGTATATAGTTATTATGTATGTTCAAAAAATCCAAACCTAATAAATAGTTGAACTAAAATAAATCAATTGGAAGAAATGCAGTAGCCTGTACTATTTCAGTACTCCTTTGAGATGTTTTTCCTTTGGATGCTGGAGCTGTTCTATCTTTGAAACACAACTAGCGGTTTTTCCAACCTTTCACACACCCTTTGCGTTTGGGAGAGTTGCTTCATTGTTAGCCCAGGCACTCGGGGCTTTTATTCTTGGCCCCAAGCAGCTGTGAAACCCGGACCATTGGTCATTAGCCTGTCGGATGCATTGTAACCTCGAGCCTGGCACATGAGCCTAATGGACTGTGGCATGGGAACAAAACTTATGCGAATCTGAAATCTTCCAAGTCATCCCCTCCGAATACTTAAGATAACAGTGACCTTCGATCCTTCAGTTATTCAGATCATAGCACATTGCATAAATTATTTGAGCAAATTTGAAACCATGCATCAGCACCAGAAGATGCTAGAAAGTTTTCGGTTTGTTTTTGTTTTATTGATAAACCTCTGACCAATCACACTGTGTATTATGTGTGATAAAGGTCATACAGTACTGAATGAGTTTAAAGCGCCGACCAGCTTCTGGAGTATGCATGATTGCTCCGCTCTACCACGCTTGGAGATCCATGTCACAAAGGGGTTGTGTGCTGCCCATTTGGGCTACACTGATGACTGGGAATTCATTTATTTTGCTTTGTGATTCTATTAGGTGGCCCTGAAGCCCACACAGACTGAGATTCCCCTTTTTGTCTTAACTTCTGGTCACATTGCATCAGTCTCAGATTTTAGTATCCAGAATGTTCAGAGCCAATCGAGATCAATGGAACATGGACTTCATGAGTGTAGTATCTTTACCAATCGCTTTGTGTCCATGATAACTGTGAAATATTGCAGGTGTGTTTCTCTGTATTTGGTGGCTATTTATTGTTGCTTTGTCTTCAGGGCTGCTGAACGCTATGTCGCCCTGGATTTAATTCTTCCTCACTTTCTGTGCTGTTCCACTGTTGAATCATAAGTTGAGTCTCCTGCTGTGTACCTCTTGAAGGCGTTTTCAAAGTTGGTAAATAAAAATGGTTGGTTTTGGCCTTCATCCACTAGTTAGTCCAACCAGGGCCAACTGTGTCAACACATTTAAGGCAGAGTTGTATTTTAATTACAGTAAAAGCATTGTGTGCAGCATCCAGAGAGTCAACAGGTTTTGGGGATTTTCCAGATTGTTTTTGCTCACAGAGTGGCTCAGTATTGCCAGATTGTTCTCGTTCAAAGAGTGGCACAGTGATGCCAGCCAGATTTCTATTGTTCATACAGTGGCACCAGATTATTCTTGATCACAGAGGGGCATAGTATTGTCAGTTGTTCTCATTCATAGAATTAATCGCGAACACTGTTGCTCCAAAAGGGGAACCAGCTTTATAAATAATAAATATTTATCCAATGAATCTCAAAATAGATTGGGTATTTTCTTAAAAAATATATATATATTGTTTTTTGTACTTGATATGATAACAGCACTGACAACTATGAAATAAATCACAGTGTACTTAGTACATTCAGGGGACAAAAGATAGTATAGGACTTCCGATATCTAATTAAACTTCCTATTGCGTCCAATTACATCATTTTACTGTATACATTTTAAAACCGAAAAAGTGCTAAATTGTTCTTGTTCATAGTGGCCTAGTGTCTGTCACCGCTTCTGGAACTGAGGTGTTTATCCATAAACTGCTGTCCAATGAGTTTTCAGAACATGTCAACCACAACGGTTTCTCTCCTCCAAAATTATATTTGATTAAAAAATACTGCTAAGCTGGAATGCTTTTTTTTTTTTTTTTTAACCCTGGTAAAAGTTCCTTTGGTCTGCTTTCTGGAAGATTGGATCTGTATAAACAGTAAGTAGTACCCTCCAATTACAGTGTCAAGTACAACATTATGTTTAGGGCAGGCTGCTGCAATAAATGTATGAATGCATACGGTTGGACACAGCAGAGGCTGGTTCTTTTGTAGAAGCATTGACTAGCTGTTGGAATGGGGTCACCCTTCAGATGATTCTTTGACTGTTGTCTTGTGGTGGTTAAGTAACTCGACCTAATTAAATGACAATAAATAGTACCATCCACAGTTTTCTCTGCTTC
Source organism: Pleurodeles waltl (assembly GCF_031143425.1). NCBI lineage: Eukaryota > Metazoa > Chordata > Amphibia > Caudata > Salamandridae > Pleurodeles > Pleurodeles waltl. The sequence goes on along the minus strand of NC_090445.1, from coordinate 664,805,062 downwards.
CTTTAAGTTGTTCAGTTCCAGCAAGAACTTCGGGCCTGTTCCACGTTTGCCGAAATGTCATCTCCTGGTTAGTAAATGACACTTGTGAAGCAGAGTTTAGGCCAGCTTTGAATAATCGCTCCAGATCTGCCTGTGCACCTCTTTGTCCTCATGCAGAGACTTTTCATGAAAATACCTTGTGTTTGCACGAATACTGCTCAGTGGCCAGTATCACACGCTTGTGTTTGCCTGCCAGTGGCAATGGAGTAGTAGCAGAACTACTTTGTGGAATCTGACACTTATAAAAATCAGGTGTTTATTTTTCTTCATTCCTCGTCTTTGCCATCTTGAAACTCCGTCCAGTCGTATACACTTCCAAACTACCCGTCTGTGCTTAAGATTTTCAAAGCAAACCGCAATACTTGTTTTGAGTTGTATACTTTTCATGCAACAGAAGGAGCTGAAGAATGGATTTGTGGTCCCAGTATTATTCTTGACTTTTGCAGTAAAGCTAGTGCTTTTTTTGTAACATAGGACATTGATTACATTGCACTCCAAGGCAGCAACAGTAGATCACGTGAGTAAGTCTTCATCACTCGTAGCATAACGTTTTTGGCTATTTTTTTGGTGCAGTTTCATAGTGTAGGAACGAAAGAACTGCCAAGATTCAAGATTATGGTGGGTTTACATGAACATTGTAGTGTTTTTTTTGTTGTTGTTGTTGTTTTTTTTAAACCCTGGAGGCTCTGCAGCTGAAAATAAATGCATACATAGAGTGCTACGCCTGGAGAGGGGCCCAGAGGAGTCTTGCAATAGAACAGAACCCAGAAGGGTCCTGCAACACAGGCACCAGAGGAGGGACTGCCATGATACAGCACACCAGGAGCGCCAAGCCTGACTCATTCAACTGATCATGAGCAGCCTGACTGGCCCTGCAGCTCGGTGGAAATCTCAAGTGCCTTGCAGCCTGAGAGAATGCAAATGACTCACAAAGATCAGTTCAGTCAGCCTGATGAAGGAGGGGAATTGTAAGTCAGTTTCATCTTCACAAAATCACTCCAGACCAATGGATAGTCCTTTCAACAGGAACACAATTCTCAAACAGTTTGTTGTACAGCACAGTACCACCACTTCCCGATACCATGTCATTCTGGCAAAAACTGCCTCTGGTGAGAAGACAGAGACATGAAGAATCACTGGAGGGCAGAATATTGCTTGTGAATAATAAAGCCATTTAGAAACTGAATCAGCGCCCTGACAACAGTTTAACTTAGTCACAAATTGGGTTTTACTGCAGCACTTCCACTACAGTTACTGTGCTAAAACAACAGAGCTCAAGCTAGAAATTCCACCCTCCCTCACCAAGGTGGACCTTCAGTGTAGAGACTAGGTTATTGATTAAATAGTTTGTGCACGCCACAGTATATAACTATCACCTTTTAAAAATAGCTCTAATTATTTACAGTAATAGGTTAATAAGATTTGGAAGCTACGAGATGGAAATCACAAGAATTACTCAGCAAATATAATGAAAGGTGTAAAACTCAAAAGGAAAGCAAGAGTGGAAAACTGCTGTTTAAAATAAATAAATAAAAGTTCCCTGCCGCTACTAGAAAGGGGAAACAGAAAACAGCTGATCACATACTTTTCATCTTTTTTCATGTTTCTTTATAACACCGAAACCATCTAAACCCGGTATTACCAACTTTCACTGCTTAGTATTGCAACAAACCTGCCGTCTGCAAGTCCCATGGACGTCACAGACTACCTGCCAGGACAAGCTCAATAGGGTCTGTGTTCTGCACACTCTTATGGAAATGTGTCAGTAACGTCTAAAAGTACTTACACCCTCCTGCCACCTGGAAGTCTTGGCATCAACATAAAATAATTAAAGAACCCCCTCATCTAAGAAAATATTGATGCCAAATGTTGCTTTTGGAGTTTCACACGTGACTGGTTGTATACTAGTTCATCATCTGGGTATAAAGGTGTGGTACATATACCACCACAGTCGTAATGTGTGTAATTTTAGCAGATATTTGAATACTTGAAGACATTTTATTTGAAAGAATCATTGAAAGGTTAAAAAAATCTACCATGTTCAAGCAAAACTATTGTAATCCAGATGTCATTTTGAGGGACCTTGAACGTTGACAGTTCTTTTGCTCCTTACTTCCCTCTTCATTTTTTTCTATGTGTTTTGCCCTTCCTTCCCCTCAATCATTAATGTTCTTTCCTGTTCGTTCTCTCCCCCACCCTTTCTGCACTCCCTTCTTCCCCCTACTCTCTCATTCCTTGCTCCCACACATTGCTGCCTAGCCACCTTTCTCGTTTCCCTCTTTTTCATTTATATTTCCTCATGTTCTCCCTTCAGTTTCTTAACCTCGTTCCAGCCCGCAATTTTCTCTTTTATTTCCTGAGAATATCTATATGGCAGGAAGTAATGTCACTCCAAAATGTCTGTGTAAGGGCTCGGTCTTTGAAAACATGTCTTCATCGTGAGAGTAATAATTGTAATTGTACCAGTTGAATATACCTGTGTGCAGTTAGGGGGCTCCCTCTCAAAAACCTTGCCTTGGTCTGCTCAAATTTCTTTTCAGGATCAAGATATTCTCACTCTTTTGATGATAACATAATTAATCAACCCGTATGTTTGATGTGCGGCGAACTACGTTCTCATCTTTTTTGAGTGCTGTGTTTCTAAATGAAGAAGCGTTCTCAAGCGGGGCTGTAGTTGTCAACAACCACCGGGGGGCCGAACCAACGCCTGGATCACCGGGTATTTTCCGTCCAGGCCTGTGGGCAGGGGCAGTCGTGTTCACCGGAAGGTGAGCATCAGTACTGATGTCTCGCAGGAGGTTGGCTGGGGTGGGAGTGCGTAACTCCGCTTGGAGCCGGATTTGTGGTCCTCCCGAATGGGATGGAGAGCACATCTTGTCTGGAAGTAGACGGGCGAGGCGCACAGGGTCGAGCAGTCTGGGTTGGATGCGATGCCGTGTAGTTTTAGCCTTATGACCAGGTCACCGCAGTCGGTAACAGACTTGTGTGACGCTTGTTCTGTTAGTTTATTGGAGTAATCCAGAAACAAAATATATTCTAAACAGCAGATGACTGTGATTTGTAGCAATTGTAAGACACAAGCATTCGACACAAAAGATAGTCTATAAACAGTGACACCTCTTGAAGTCCTAGCCAAGTGAGGCCTGCGTTACTGTGATGTCTTGTATTCTGACGTTTCCCTAGAATATGACTAGTCCAAATGGAAAATATTCAGCTCATGGCAGTAAGAACAATGGCGGGGGTCTGGAAGGGATCACAGCTCCCACTGGCTGTATGTAGGGCGTGGGGGTTGAGCCAGCCCCTCTGATGCACGAGTCACGGTGTGGACTACACGAACACACTTGAATAAACTATTCAGTCCTACTGGCAGCCAGAAGTCTGAGTTCATCTGACCGAGGCATCTGACGGAGCCCAAGCACAGCAACGCCTCAGCGGGAGGAAGCTCTGTGGCTGCTCTGTAAGCCGGAGGCTGGACTGGCTGCCCAGCGCTTACAGATTGAGCCAGCCATACACGGTTCCATAAACACCGTCTTCAGCACATGGACCGGCGCCAGGATAGAAACTACCCCTGCAAGCGATGTCCATGCATCAACCGAGCAGTGGTAAAAAACAATCAGGAAAGGCGCAAGTGATGTACAAGCCTCGCAAACCTCTAGAAAAGCATTAAATAACGCTGCAGAAACCTGCAGCATTAAACATTAATTCTTCAGGGCTTCTTAAGAGTTCGTTTCCAGGTAAACACTCTCTTGTGGGAGAACAAGTGCAAGATTGGGAATTTTATTAAAACTGTTAGGGACGAGGATGGCTATTGTGATCGCTGTATGGTATTATGTGGGAAGACGGATTCAAGACCCATAGATGGGAGATATTTCCTTTTGCTCTTCTGCTGAGGAAAAGCAAATTCAAATTTGAAAGTGAGTAACTTCAAACTTTGGAGCTGTTTTCCATGCTCAAGTTTAATATTCAGGATTTAACATATTCATTTAAGCTGATATAGATATATAAAATGTACATTTTGGCTCGATATAATCATTACTACAAAGAATAGGGTTCTTTTAGTAGAGGCAGACCTACGGTGCACCAACATAGGGCTTTGGATTTGTTGCAGAACTGGAGGTCCTGCTTAAAGGCTTCCTGTCGAATGCTGCCATCACTGTTTGACAGAGTCTGTTTGTCACTATAGCTGATACTGGAAAAGATGGTGTTCAGGCACTCCTGCTTAGGATAATCCAACACTTGGGTTACCATAAAGTGTAGAGTTCACTGTGATGAAGCGAAGAAAATACCAGGACATAATGGTCTAAAGCAGGGGTTGCACTTGCTCTCTTAAATGTTTTTCTGGCAGATTTAACGATCACTGGCTTGAATGTCTATATCCCCACCCCCCATGTGTTGCTCCAAAAAAAATTAATGCACATTACATATAGATTCTAAATTCATAACCTCCAAAGACGAAGTGATATCTGCCTGATTTGTAGGTAAGACATTTCTTTAAGAGAAAGTATTTACTCTGAGTGTAGAATTGATGATTTACTCTTGAAGGAAATAAAGATCCAGATCAATTCAAGGTTATAAATATCAAGTATCAGAACCTGGAAACATCATTTTTTTAAACTATTTTTTGTTTTTTACAGTTCATTGCATTCATATCCGTTAGCTTCAACAATACGCATGTCCAGCTAGACAAAACAACAGAAGCATATGTATATCATGGTAAAGCGATGCAGTAGTCATATTGTTGTTCATTTTTGGGTCTAGCATTGACTATGAAATGAGACTCACCAGCTTGTGCTGTACGTAGCGTTCTGCAGTGGGAAGCATACTAGTACACACCAGGCATTGGGTCTCTAAACGCTCTCGCACTATCTGCCCTGTCAACAATTCTCCACTTTTTACCAAATACATGATCCCATCTCACATGCTTGTCGACAATTTACCCAATTTCTTTTCAGTGTTATAGTTAACTCCCTCTTCTCTAGCGAGCTATGTACAATGTGCGCGTGTACGTTCACTACCTAAAAAACAAAACTCTGAACCCATCTTTTTATTGTCTTACATGTACCAACTTTTAGAAAAAAAAGTCATCACCCAGCTATTTTGTTTTTGCTGAAATAATTTGTTTCCTGCACCCCGTGCAAGCAGGCTTTAGACAGAGAAGGAGCACAGAACTTGTCACTTCTATGACTAATATCCTTATACTGATGGTTGGTGCAGTTATGAAGGCATCATAATCCTCTTGAATCTTTCTGCCACATTCAACAATATTAATCTCTTCATTCTTCTTCTGCACCTCAAAAACACAACTATAGGTGGTTGCATTTTAAAAGGATATATGCTTTCCTAACTAGCATTTCCAAATCTCTGCCACCTTGTTAATCTGCTTCACAGTTTTTAATTTTCAATCCATTATTATGCTGTTATTTTTAAAATAATTGCGGGCTCTGGTGGCCTAGGAGTTATCCTCCATTTGAAACTACCTGAAAATGTATGACAATTTTTTTTTAAAGGCTGAACCTGTTGAAAACAGTTCATTTTCCAGTGTTCAAATAAATAGTTAGATGGGACACTGGTTTGACTTCTGGCGATGGGCAATTGTCCCACAACAGCAGTTCATAACTAAGGCAATATCTAATATCCCCACTCTCCAGGGAACCTCAAATTTCATCAGTTATGAAATCCTTCTTTTATCACCTTAGAGTTCTGAAAATCATGTTCCTTTTTTCACCTTCTGTCACAAAATTATGATTACCAACACCTACATCCAAACCAGGCATGACTTTGGCATTACTATTTAGTTTGGTCTGTAAGAAAAGTATACCATTTGTATAAGTTCAGAATTCTGTTATTAGGAATTTATTTAATCTAAAAAAAAAAAAAAAAAGTGACCTAGCCTCTGATTGTATCAAACAACTTCACTTGCTGCAAGTGGCTAAAAGAGTTCAATTTAAATCTGCATGCCTGCTCCCCAAAATGTACTATTGAAGTTGTCCTATTTTTTTTCCCCTCAAAAATGTCTAATATTCATGTCGTCTTTCATCTCAAAAGTGCCTACAACAAGTTTGTGGAACTGGAGTGGCGGAACCTTCAACGTCCTTGGCCAGATATTCTGGAACTCTCTGCCACTACCTCTTAAAATGCTGAAAGCTACTTAAAAGCTGCCTGTTTGCTCTATAGGTTTCCACTGCCACCAGCTAATTTATGAATCTTCGATGTTGTGCCAAGGGGCTTTGCACTGTGACCGAAGTTCACTACACAATTGTGCTATGCAATTGAACTAAAAATTTCACATAAACATTCTAAACCATCCTATTTTTAGTTAACTCGCAGTCGAGCTGGAATTAAGCTCCTGTCGTAGTTTACAAGTTTCCCCAAAAGGGAATTCTGCCTTAAAGATCAGGGTCATTGAGGAAAGACTCCTCTACCTCATATTCAGTAGAATATAAGTGACCTGTAGCTTTAATCGACCCAAGTTGGGCCACATGTTTAAAAAGTGATCATCTAGTGATCTCCGATATAGGTAAGATGAGCCTTATTGGCAAACTCGAATGCAGTTGGAGAAGACATTGCACATCTTTTATTTTTTTCTGAGGTCTTCTCTAGAACGTGCCAAGGAACTTTGCCTGTTTACCTTGGCTCTAAAATACCCTCTGGTATTGCATCTGGTATTGAAAGTCAGCGTTTAATATTTTATGAAAAGCTGCTTGAAGATGTTTGGAAAGGTGTATGAATAATGTATGTACCTATTGATTTGATTTTACGATGCCTACGCTCTTAGGGAATATATGGTGCTGCATTCGTACTTTATGAAAGGGTTAGACGACTTGAGGAAAATAACGTTTTCATTTGCTGCTCAAAGAATAAGGCAGCTGTGGCTGATGAACCAAAGACTGGAGCATCTCGTGCTCAGTACAATTCGCTCCACACGCGTGCACAGAACAGTACCAGCTTAATTTGTGCACAGAGAGCCGATCTAGTTTGAATTGTGCGTACATAATAGTACCAGCCTCCTTAGCTAATCGCAAAGGCAGAGGGGTGGTCTCTTGCACCAAATCCTTTCCTGACATACTATTGGCATATTTATCATATTGCTCAGGTACGCAGCGGGACTTTGAGGACTACACCTCCCAGGAACTCATGTTCTTCATCTGAGCAGGTCTCCTGTGCTTAGTCCTCGTCCAATCCCGGCCATTCCCTGTTTATCCCAACATCTTTTAAATTTCATTCGAAAAAGTATGCATTTCTGTGTGGAGACTGTGCTGCTATTAATCGTGCATGGAGTCACTTGTCCCAAGGCTGTGCCCCGGAATGGGGCGAGGTGATAAGGAGGTGTGGTAAAGACCGGGGACACAAGATGGGGGGGGGGTCGGTGGGCAGCCCCCTTGAATCTGGCTTGCCACCTTGCATCCGGTGCCAGCATTCTGTTGTGTGGGCTTGGGAGGGTTGGGGTGGCGGGGCCATAAAAGGGGATACGAGGAAAGGCACAGTCTCTTCCCCTGCTGTTCACCTCGCTGTGCTTCAGCCTTCGGCATTGCGATAGTTTGTTCCTGCGGAAGCTGTTAAAAGGAATTGCACCAGGGGACCAAGTTATGGCCCAGTTGCGAAGCCCCTCTCTAGCGGGTGCACGGAGTACCCCACACGGATTTCTCTGTGGGGGATTTTCCTTTCGCATATGAAATAGAACCTGGTTTCGCCTAAGAGCGAAAGACGGTAGGTAATTTGATGTTTAGCTCATTTGTACCTAAAAGCATGTTTTGTACAAATATGTTGATATTTCGCCGTATGTGTATGAGTTCTGCGCTTTGTGATCACGAATATGGCCTGAGACATTTTTCTAAAACAAGTTCGGTCTCAGGCTGCTGCTCGCTGACTTTGTGGGGACCTGTGGGGTACCAACATCCGAGGCCCTCAACATGTCCCCTCCATATGAGCTGCGCAGCCCAGGTACACAGCGTGCGACACCGTAGCTACATGCACACATTTGCTTTGCTCTTTAAACGTAGATTATATTTCCCAGTGTCTGTTGTATGTAAATAGTAGGTGACTGTCTTTCTTCTGTGTTTTATATGTAATAATAATACCTGTTATTTTACAACACATCCACATAGCCGACGTATCCTTTCAATTACGTCTTTAGTGAGCTCGTAAAACAGGAAGGTGGCTGTTAAGTTAAAGGATAAATTCCCTTTTTTAGGTCCAGCATAGCAGCGCACAGACACTGCTCTTATCGACATGCTGTGATCTATTCTGAGGCCTTTAACTGCGCCTATCACTTTAGTTTGTTCCTGGGCCTGCCTTGATGTCGTTGGTAAATGCTTTACGTTTGTCCCACCTTGTGCCTGTTTTGTTATTGCCTTGGAGAGACTGACCCTGTTACATGGATTATTGCACAATCTGGAAGGTACCTCAGTGTGGCGCTCTAATTCTTCTTTTGCCTCACCACTTACCTCACGGCGGTATGTTGTTTCTTCATCTTCCATGGGTTCAGGCAGCTTGCTGTTTCTTTGTAATGTCTGCAGGGGCTTTTTTATTTTATTATTTATTATTATTATTATTATTATTTTTTTTGCAGTTTTATGTAGCGCGAACTCAACACGAAGATCTTGGAGCGCTTTCAATTTATTTTTATTTTTTGCAGTTTTAAATAGTGCAAACGCCGATACAATGGTTTTACAGTGCATTACAACACTAGTTACATTACACAAGAACTCATTCATTTTTGGTAGCAAGAGGAGATTAAGTAGATTTGCCCAGAATCACAGGATGTTGTGCTGGCACCGAGACTAGAGCCGTGTTCCCCAGCTCCAAAGTCCGCAGTTCTGGCCATTAAGCCACATCCTCTCCCTAGGGTTCTTCATCTGGTGCATGTTGGGGCAGTCTGAGAATAACTCCTTTTTTTTTTTTTTGTTAAATGTATTTGTTTTTTTTGTTTTTTTTATATAGCGCCTGGTAATACAGGTTCTGCCATTTCATAGCTCTGCAAAGCAGATGCCATTCTTAACAAAATTGCTATAAATTGATTTACAGCTAAGCTGCAGCTTCTGTTATTCTCTTTGTGTACAGCCAATGTTTTTAACAGTTAGGCTGGTATTGCCAAAGTAGAGGAATAATTCCTTTATAAGTGTAACACAAAAATATATGGCTGCCCCCTTTTCTTTGCTCTTGACTCTTTTGACCCCCACCCCCCATATCCCCCTCTTTCTCCAGGTTAAATGCCACAAAGATGCCTCTTTATGGCTTGTTTGGTGCTATAAAAGTTTAGGTAAGCACACTAGAAAGGGTTGCATCTCTGGAGTATCACAGCCAGTCTGTAGGAATGAGGCAAAAACACTCCCCAAGATGGGGGCCTTGTTGTGTCCTCTCTCCGGCTGCTACAGGCCTTGGAGGTTGATATGGCACCTGACATACATCCACTACACTTCAAACCAAAACACATAAAAGACATTGTCATTTACAACGAAAATAGCTCTAACGCTCACAAATGCGAGACCTATTGCATTGCAAATGCTTGTTTTTTTTTCTTCTTTTAAAAGCTAAAACAATAAAAAAGTGACGTGTGTTGGGGAAGCATTGCCTTAACCGAGGGACTATTAAAAGTAAAAGAAGGTTGTGCTCAGACCAAAACACTGAATGGAAAAAACAAAATGGTTCTGTGTGGGGGGGGGAGGGGATGGAATCACTAGACATAAGAATAGGGTCTGTGCAATATAATTGAACTTCTGTTGAATTACGAGCAGGGAAATACTGTGGTACCAACGCAAGTGGCCACCTCACTTTGGCTTTGGATTCCAGTAATTAATACTTGTATTTTTATTTACTTTTCGATTATTTCATTACTTTTGAAATGGGAAGTGTGTCCAAAAGTGTATCCATTTCACATGGTGGTTGTTCTGCGTTTCCACCTATTATAGCCTGGGTGAATGTGCACGCGTGTGAATATGTACCATTTAACTGACCGATCCTTGAACACAAGATAGTAGAAACTTAGCAACAATGTTACTTTCCTCCGCGGTATAAACAACTTTTTTTTTTTTTCCCCAGTCTCATGAGGTAGGTGGATTTGAAACTGGCCCAAGGCTTCTTCTCTTTAAGCTGTTGGTTGTGGTGGCACATGTAATTCTCCGATGTGTGTTAGGATTTGCATATTTTGGAAACAATTGATTCAGGGACTTGCTTTCTTTCCTACATATTAATCAACGTAGACACATTTTCTTTAGAAATACACTGATTTATTATTTGTTTAAAGAAATGTCCCATTTGTTAAATAGAAATGTACTGTCCTCTAATCTTTCTTGATGATTGACGACTAACTGCTGGTTAAAGGATTTACATTAAAAATATATATAATTGCCAACTTAACTGACACTAGATTTTGTTTTATTTTTAAATATACTGCTTTTTGGATTATGAAGGTTTTGTTGGTCGAGGAAAAAAAGGAAAATTACGGCTCTTTAGTTCGTTTACGAAGCATACATCCTTTGTGTTACATTTTTAGAACTGAGAGTAGAATTTATTAAATATATTGTGTCATTTTGAAGACCGTGCACAAATTGGTCTCAATATCTGGTACCCCTTCCTTCCTCCCTCATCCAGGCCTGGTCTGCCTGACGAAATTCATGTCTCTCCGTAAAAGACAGCACAAAATAATGAAGGCTCTTTTTTGTGTGATAGGCCGTTGGGTTATTGTGGCTGCTGCAGAGATTCACAGAAAAAGCGTGGTGGAGGTGGTGGTGGTGGTCGTCGTCTAGTGTTCACATCCCACAGGGCTTACTCAACTATCCGCCATTTCAGAGTTTGATATGAGAACTTCTGAGTGGGTTGTAACACGGCTTGTTACTGGTGGAGCTGAACAGCAGCTATCCTGTGTAAACCCAATGTCAAAAACAAGCATTAATATCTTCTGGTGAAGCCTAACACAATTAAGCCTGTAAGAGATTTTCCCAGAAAATCTGTCTGTGTGCGATTTTAAAAGAGGTCATGTAATCCAATTATATTATGATAAATGCAGGAAATGTAAAATTAGAATTATTACTTGTGTTACTGGATATAAAATCAGATACGTCAATCTTCAATTTATCCCAGATCTCCAAATGTTAAATTCAGTTTGGAAAAAAGCACGTATTTGATTTCTGCAGACTCCACATCCACCCGCTCCTTTATAAAAGGACATGCTGTCCTGGGCTTGGTCAGTGTGGCTTTCTTCTTTAGCTGTAGTAATCTTGACCAGCAAAATTTCAGTGGGGTGAGTTGGAGCCTTGCCACCAAAAAGCACCTCTTGCCATGAACCTGTCAAGTGTTGGGAGGTGTGCTCTTGGGCTGAGGGGGCTACATGGTGGCTGTGACTGCAGCTAATACTGTAGAAGGCATATTCATTGAGGCGAGTAGGCCTGCAGTGTGGGGGCGATGATGGGGTGGTACTGGTGAAGGTGGGGGCGATTGGTTACTATTTAAAGATATTGCTTGAGCAGGTGAATGTGAATGGAGGCCGGTATTGAGCGAGAGGCGGTAGGCTAGAGAGGATGTTGAAATTGAGTGAGCGGTCACAGGGGAAAGTGGAGGCTGTTAGCGGCGGCTGGTGCTGCTGAAGGAAAAGGCAAGGTAGAGGCTGTATTATCCAGCTTAAACTTCTACGGACTGAGGTAAGTTGGTTGTGCTATCACTGACCAGATTGAAAGCTGCAAGTACTGACTGCATGAACATCCAGTCCTGCACCTCTGTGTTGTGAATAATGGTTCATTATGCCGTGTTATTATTCTTCATGCTCTATCACACACCCCACTTGCTAATCACTGTCCTGGCCAGCGCTCTTGTCATTGGCTGACATCTCTTCTCCTGTCTCCATAGGGTCCAAAGCCGTCATGGCTGAGCTCCAGGAAGTGCACATCATGGAGGACAAGCCGCTGCTGCAGGATCCCCTGAAGGTGAGTGGCCACAATGTTGGCTTGTAGACTGAATGAACAAGTTATGTTATATATTCTCTTTAATTATCATGTCCATCAAAACGGTTTCATGGTACTAGAGAAAAGGGGAAGATTACCCTGGTCCCAAGATACAAACTATTGGAAGAGCTGTTTTTTTTTAGAGCACAACAAAAGGCTAGATGGTCGGGGATGGCCCGAATAACGGAAGGAGCATTGGAAACGGACAGACCCAACACAATACAACAGCGACCATCAACCAGTATGTGACCCCTTGAATTTAGGCATTTTCCTAAGGTCTGCTGACTGAGCGCAAAGATCCAGACTGAGATTGGACTGAGAAGCACTTTGTAAAGTGCCACTGTCCTTGTGTGTGGTCGCGTCTTGCCCCGCAGTCTTGCTACTGCATGTCTGCGTATGCTTGACCAACTATCGTAGTTCGAGTCTTCTCTCAAGACATTGCTTGGATGACACCCCAAGTGCGCGTTTAGAAGGAAATAAATACTTCGCAAATGACGAGCTTGCAAGTGCATTGTGCTCTAATTGATGCACACTGTATAGGAGAGGGGATTGTCACGCAAAGCATTGTTAGGAAATGTGTCGACCTGGTGCATTTTAAAGAAAAAGTATTGGCCAATACTGCATGAGATTTAGCAGCACTTTATGGAGGAGCTTAGCAGTGACTTCCCTTAGAAGAAATGTTAAGGTTCTTTTTGGGAATGGCGAGTGTTAAACTCTTTTGTGGGCGCAGCCCTGGTAGGAAGTGGACGTTATTTCATTTCCCCTGTAGAGTTGTGTCCCCTACATTCACCCTGAATTCGGAAATTGAGATGGAATAAAGCGCATTCTAAAGACGGAGTGGGTTTGTTAGAGCCATCATCTTTCACAGTCGCCGCGAAGCGTTAATGCAGGTAAACCACATGTCGCAGCTGAACGCTCCCTGCATGGCTGCAGAGTGTGTGCTCCACTGCCCCATGTTGTGCACTCTGAATTTTTTTTCCATTTGTATCCCAGTAATACCAATTAACATTTGAACTTGCGGAAAGCCTCCCTGTTAAAATGGAGTAAGACCCACAGAGCAGTGCTCCAAAGTCATGGGGTCAACATGCACCCGCCTTTAAGAGGGTAGCAGTTCCCCTCAAACCAGGCTTTGCAGGGCTGGCAGTTTTTGCAGCGTAAGTCTTGGTGAATATCTTTTCTCCTTGTTTCTTTTAGGAGGAGATGTGAACAGGTTTTCTCTGGTTCTTCTAGTCTCTGTTGACTAGGTCTTAAACTTCCATGCGTGTGTAATTTATGTGGACTGGGTGTTTGTGTATGTACACATTGAGTATTGTGAACTGATTATAGGGTGTTGTGTGTACTGCAGGTAGTTCAGGGTTGAATCAATTTAAAATCCACATGAGTGAGGAACCTTAAATGGTTGGTGCCCAGAAGCCTGCCCTTTGTGCATCCCCCATCTTCTCCCTCTGATTGCCCCCTCCCCTCACCTCTTCGCCAGGTCGGGCTGCAGTTTTCCAGTGATATGGTGTCTCACCCGCTACCCTTCTAATCTTGCCACATTTCCTCTGCCAGATCATCCTCATCCCCTTCACCATCACCTGCCTGATCTGCCTCTACGTACAAGAGATGGGGGCTGCTGTCTAGGCCCAATACACATCTGTGCTTGGGCTGGATGGACAATACCAAGAGAGACTCCTGTTGACCATGAATGATTTAAGAGAACTGGAGGGTCATCATGAAAACTGACCAGCGTGAACAGTGCTTAGTTCATAGTCCCCCTGCCATGCCCAAGGGTGGAGCAGTGCACCCGTATGTTTGAAGCGGACCGAGTTTCAGGAACGCAGCCTGCCCGACTGCTGTCTTCAGTTTCAGACTAGGACCAAGTCTGTGAAAGATGGCCTTGCAAGAAGAACAAGTCTGGCTGCTGTGAGAGAAGACTCTTGAATGTGGTTGCCCAGGAAAATGTCTTGAGGAAGAACCCCAACAGCGCAGGTCTTTGTGAGGATCTGGATGTAGCCATCGTGGGATCTGCTCCTTTTTAGGGATATAAGGCCACCAAACAGCTTTGCACACGAAGCAGCTAAGGCATGTGTCTAAATTTTCATGGGAAATGTTATTGCCTTCAGTGTTGGTTTGCGAGCTAGTTTTAATCTGAGTGTTTGTGACCAGTTGCACTCAGTCTTAAGTCTCCAGCCCCGTAAGCACCTATCCTTGGCTTGTGGCTGTCTGAGAGGTAGCTGGAAGTGAGAGCACTGAGTCTGTCGTTGCAGACTTCTAGTCTGCTGCATTGTTGTTGACATACAAGCATGGTGCACCTGGTCCTTTTTGTAAGGAATGGCCTGTCCGCTTCTTTGCTTGTGGTCCACCTCTGGTTTGTGGGATTCCTGGCACTGTAAAAAATCCAGCTGCGACTGGTGGTTTTCAAGGCACATCACTTTAAATTAGCTTTGTACATTTTTAGCCTAGTCCAGGGAATTCCAGTGGACATGCACGGGACCTAACTGTGGGTTCCGCTCCATAGCCCTCGACTGAGCAGCGGGACCACAGTCTGGGAGGTCTTGTAGTATGTGCATTAAAACCGTGTGAACCTCGCAAGCCTTCGAACACTGCAAAAATGTCTGCTGGGTAAACAAGGACACAGCTTTATTTGATGTGTAGCAACCAGGACTGGTGGCTTCTGCACTGTAGCTAGTGAGGAGTAGAGATTTTGCCGTGAGATTCTCCCTGTGATCCTTGGAAGACATTGATCGTTGCCCGCAGCCTGGGTTCTGTGCTTGCAAGGTCAGCCTCATTCTATGCTTGTGAAGTCGTGAACTGATAGCAGCTTTATAAACTTAATATTGGCCAACAACGTTACCATTAGAGGAAACTCGTGCTTAGCGAGTTGGTGCTCAAATACTTTTTGGACTGTGATATCTGGCTGATGTGGAGCCAGAGAGATCTGTTATCCTTATTTTATGTGCAGCATTTAGTTTCTTTATTAAAGTACTTTTCTTTTTATAAAAATAACGAACATACTGGACCTTCCCTTGATATGGGGTATTGTGTTTACTGTGTTCTGGGTGTTCAGTTACCCCCTTGGACGGCTCTGCCTTGCTTTCCTGAGCGTCAAGTGTCTTTGGTAATCCAGTTTGGCGTCTAGTAGCATAGGGGACGCATGACCCTGTGTTTATCTGCGATTGCCCTGCACCACCCAAACCAGGTCTGCATTTCACTTTTTATCACCTGCACCTGCTTGCTCCTTGCCATGACCATAGTATAATGGATCCAAATGTAGCGTGACCAGAATTTTAAAGTAAAAATCGGGACATTTCATAAAAGTAGAAAAAGGACTACAGTTTTACTTGAACCGGGGACCACGATGATAGCGCTCATCAGCATAAAATTACAGCACAGGTACTAAGCACATAAATAAAATGCAATTTTCAAAGCCAGCATCATGCCTTTTAATTAAATTGCTTTTTTTACCAGCTGTAAACTATCTCTGATTTGGAAAGCATAAAAATGCACCTTCCGCCGTTTTCAGTCAACCATCTTTCAAAACCGGGGCATGAGCTAAATGTTCCGAAATCTGCCGGGACAGCTGGTGAAAAACCGGGCCTGTCCCAGCAAATCCGGGACAGCCAGTCACCCTATCCAAATGTCATGACATATACTTCGGCTGTGCTACTAGTGTCTATATTCGGCACAGATGACGCAAACCATAGCACATACTATGTCAAACAGTCAAATATAATACCACATATAAGCGCATTCACCACTGAGGGCTCTAATGTTAGAACGTTAGTGTCCTCCACCAACATGCAGACGTCACTAGGTTGCACTGGAAATTAAGTTTACATGACATATTAAAACTGAAACCTGTCCCAAGTAAACTAGATTAGAATGGCTGATCGCACTGCAGCTGCTTTTAGTATTTTTTTATTGTTTTACTTTCGGATGTAGGAGAGTACCTCTCGGGACGCATAGTTGTACAAGATCCGGCCAGATCACCTTGGCAGAGGGAACAACATTCTTACTAGTCCAAAAGCTCGGTTGCTCCGTTAAATTTTTCTCCCTGCAGCAGCCAGATCAATAAAAGGAACCAAACGGATGATCGCCCAGCGCCCTTACTGGCCACTGACTGCTGCAGAGCCCTGCCGGTCTGTCACTGGGCTTTTGTAAGATTGGAAGACGAGTCGCACAACGCAAGTTACAGAACATTCTGGAAAATTAGAAAAAAATGGACCAGGCTTCTTTCTGTTACATGGTTACGTTACGGGATCCTTTGAGGGAAAATGTAGGATTTCCCACTATGTCGTTAATTCTAAAATGAGCAATGAAAAAAAACCAATCAGTTAAAAATGCTCATTATCTTGATTTGCTAACTCTTGGGGGCTCTTGAAACGGGCGTTTATCTAGTTTTCACAATTCCTCCTAAACATGAGTACAATTTTCCACAATCCCACAGTCATGCAGGCATTATACCACTTCCCTCCATAATGCTGCAGTGCTCATATCTGAAGGCAATACTGGGCCATACAAATAGCACAAACAAATGTGCTACACAAACGTACATCACAGAAGGCACAGCGCGGTTCACACAGTGCACCAGCAATGCACGCACGTGCCCAGTTCCTGCAAGGAACATAGCAAGAGTATGCCTCGTAGGTGCGTCTATTCTACTCCAAGAGTCTGAATCAGGTGCCTGTAGCCAGTTGATCGTGAGCTACCAGTAGCTAGTGCGCAGGCGTGAGTACATTTTTAAATAAGTCCTGTCATCAAAGTGTATCACTAGAGATTGTTTTAGCGTGTTGTTTTTTTCCTTTTAAAATTCATGAGGCCTGTCTTTATCTCAATCAGGCATATTTACTATAATCATGGGCTGCTGACACCAGGGCCTGCTAACTATCATTGCTTGACTTTGCTTTATGACCCCCGTGGCACAGAGGTGAACAACTGAAGGAAGGACTGATGTATTTAGTGCTTACATAAAAGTTGTATCAAGTGTGAGAACAAAATGTTTTGGAGTGCTTTTAAGTGGGAGAAAAATAGAGTTAGCTTAATGATTGAGAAAACTCTTGATTTTTATTTTTCTCCTATTTCAAAGTGTTACATTCACACGTACACAGCAGGAATTATGTTCCCAATGGCTGGTAGACACAGTGACATATTTATAACTGGAAAATAAAGCCAATTTGTTAAATGGGAGACATTTTAAGTGGAGGAAAACGTTTCTATGAAACATTAAGCCTTAATATTTTTGTCCACTTTCAATTAAGTCAAGTACATCTTAATATTTTATGAAGCATTTGTCTTCACTTTAAATTCTTCCTATGTAAACAAATGGCTATATTTGTATTTTACAAATATGGCACAGTGTCTACTGGCCACTGAGAACAAAATGCCTTTTGTGTGGAATTGCAATACTTTGAAAAGGGAGAAAAGTAATATGATTTAAGGAATCCATTTAAACATAAGGTTACCTCAACAGTTTAATTTTCTCCTATTTCAAAGTGTTACATTTACACTTGGTGACATTAATTAATGAAAAATGCATCTATTTTTGAAATGGGAGAAATTTAAAGTGCGAAAAAAGTTCAATATTATTCAACACCTTTCATTTCTCCCATGTAAAAAAATGGTTCTATGTTTGTTGTACATGCGACTGTGCCACATATGGTGAAAGGTATGGGCTGTGCTACCAGTACATACAACACAGGCTCTCAGTCAGCTGTGCACACACATCCCATTCATACACACACATGTTCATACATCTCCACAGGCCACAGTAGCATTGACACACATGGCAGCCATTTCATAGTTTCAATAGTCTACGTATTTTGTTCAAACAGTAGTATCTGGCTGTATGGACAAGTCAATGAAGCTGTACATGGTGATGTCTGGCAACATTGTACTAGTTGCTTGGCATTTAGTAGCCCACGATGATTTTCACTTATCAGAAGTAGTTCTCACTACAGAAAAGGTTGGAGACCCCTCGTCCATGTCTCACAGGTAAGTAACTAGCTTCTTACATTGAAATCTTGATTTCTCTAAAATGAAAATGCCAAATGTTCCTTAGTAGTGTTGACCTTGTTTGCATCTGTGTGCAGTTACTTGCCCTGAATGGGGGTGTCTGGTGGTTCCTGTTTTCCTGTCCCTTTGTTGGCACTTTTGTGTGAAAGCCGAATCCCGAAATTCAGAGTGAAGGTTTATGTAGGGATTGAAATTTCTAAATGTCCTTGTATTTTTCTCATGCTCTATGATATATTTTCAAAGCTTTGAGCATCACGGTTTCTTTGTTTTGAAGGTGTCTTTTTGATATGTATTACTTTGCTAAGGATCTTAGAGGATTTATTTTTTCAGTCTCACTTTCAGTGCTCTTTCCTCGTCTCTCGTGAACTAAGGCTTTGTAAACTGTATTTTAGCGGGGCTTCTCAGTGCTATCTGAAATGGGTCACACTTACAAAGTTAGTGCAGTTTTACTGCACTTGGGCAGAACTAAATAGGCTGTGCTGCTGCTTAAAATGTGCACATGGATTTCGTATGGCTCTCACTTCAACCAAGAGTCCGTCCATAGTCACTCATTTCAATTAGAAAAGACCCTGGCTGGAGAGCTCCTGGCTGTTTGCTGTGAGCACACATCTATCCATTTACAAACCACTTATGTGCGTCGTCCGATACCAAGACAGCTGCTTGGCTCTGCAGAACCGTTCTGCCAATCCTGCTTGCTCCCTCTGATCCCATGCCTTCGTAGGTGGTTTTGTGGCAGCGCCATCTTCGTATGTTGGCCGGTCATCTAAACGGACCCTTGAGCTCTCGAATACTACTTTTTAAAAAGGAAAGTCGGATTTTGCTTCATGTTCTTACTGGTGGTATTTTTCACTTAAGTAGGAAGTATTTCCGTAACCTCTTTACCATCTTTTTGATTGGTTGGCTTCCATGCTTCCGCTGCTCGCTTTTAGGGAACTACTTCTTTTTGTTTAACCACCCCATCAGAGTGCATGTCTTTTCCAGCTGTCTCCCTTGGGTGCTTTTCTCCCCCTCTCTTTTTCTGCCTACGTGCTTCTCCCCGTCACCCGCACTCCTGTTGCTCTCTCACTCATGTGCTTCTACACTCCCAGCGCTCCACATTGCACCCCTTTGCCCATGTTGTCATCCTCTTGTTGCTTCTCCTTCGCCAGCCTGTCCCATTGATTCACACTGTCCCTATTTTGTGGTCCCTTTTGTGGGTATGCATGTTGAACGCATGCATACACCTACAAAACGATGCAACGGCTGTATCATCCCAACTTTTATCATATATATATATATATTTTTTGCTACGCTGTACAGCAGTGGTTCCCATCCTCTTGTCTGGGGACCCCTGGGGGTCTCCAAAGCCCTCCGCAGGTGGTCCGCGACTGCTTGGAAAATTAAATAATATTAACAGATTAGGTCCTCAGCGTTCAGTAATTACTCATGTGGGGGACCTGAATTCCAATAATGATTCAGTGGGGACCCCAGGTTCCAGTGATGATGATGATGAAGTCAAAAGGATGGGAACCACTGCTGTACAGCATAACTAACAAACAAACAATAGGTTTTATAGGCAAGACCTATTGTCAATACTTCTTACTGGAGTTTTTTTTTTCACAAGTCTCTTCAGCTGATGGTTGCTGATTGGGTTTGAACTTAACTCAAAGTGGTGTTCACTGCTTCTCAGTCAGCAGTTTGCACTTCTGATGGAACATTTTTATAAATTGTGGTTGACGACCAGTGCTGTTCATGTTACAAAATTAGAACTCCACTGATTTTCTCCATCCACCGATCACTGGACCTCCGTTGAAACATAAAACCCATAAAATTGTTCTTCCTCTTTTCTTTTTTTTTTTTTTTTTTCCTCCGAAGACTATGCACGCACATGGTTCATCCAGGATCTTTTTTTTCACCAGTCCATTACAACCCCGTCTATGCTCTTGCCTAATTGTGAGTTTGTGCTCTGTACACAGAGGTTCTGTACACCGGATGGAGCTCAGTCTTCCGGTGCATGAGCCGCACCGGGCCGCGGAAGTAAACGCAAAATGCAGGAATTGTGACTCGTAGCGAAACCTGCTCAGAGCCTGGTCCTGCTTTTCTGCCATAGTGAGAGCCTTGGAATTACCATTTTGGGGGCAGACCTCTTCCCCCGGTTACACAGTCGTGGATCTTACCGCTCTCCTAGATTGGCGAGAGTATGCCTTTTCACAGCGTGGCTGTGTAACGAGGTCTTTTATTCCATACTTTTATATTACTATTAAGTATATATATATATATATATATATCTATATATATATATATATATATATATATATATCTTTACACATCGATTAACATTGGTTGTTGCAATCTTTTACGCTGACCCATCCATCTCTTTAAGGGGTATTCAGTAATTGCCTCCAGACTCGGCAATTAATGAGTCCCGAATGCACTTATATTTTACTTATAAATTGCAGTACAGCATGCGACTTTCAAGTTATACAAAGCGCCTCTCTGACAAAAGTGTTATAAACCACTGAGCTATTTCACAAGCATATCCATCTGTGATTTGTAAGTTGCCTGTGTTGCTCTAAAACACCCACGTTAATTCTTAGCAAATACATAGCGATTCAGACCCAGTCCCAGCTACTGATCTCTTCAGTAAGTGCATTAACCACTTAAGCAGTAGTACAAGTATTACTGCTGGAGAATTGCTGGGGCCACGCAGTGTATTACTGCAGGTCCCATACCTCCATGTAATATGTTAATTTGCGATCTTTTTGTAACCAATTAAGTGAACCTGAATAGCTCTACTGTGGTATTTGTCGTTATTGTCAAATTTCTGTGGGTTTTTTCTCCCAAAAGCATATTTCCTGGCTCGCTGTCAGTGACTCCGTTCTCATAACTGTACTTTTCAGCTTCAGTCCTCCCTTCTCGTAGGTTCCCGGAGATTTGTTTTTCCATTTCCAGTGTGTTTTTTTGGGTTGCGTGTATGGGGGTGGCGGTGTAGGCCCAGACGGTGCAGCACACGACCTCTTCTGTGATGCTACCTTCAGCTTTGAACGTCGCTTATGTAGGCAGAGCCTAGCCTTGCGTCAGTACATGGAATCCGGATGCTTATTCCATTTCGTGGTGGGTGGGGAGCGTAGCCTTGTGACTGCGTGTGACAGAAGTGGTACTGTTTGGAGTGGGCGGGTACAGAAGCGAGTCACTATGGGCATGTACGTCTGCGCTGCTCCGAACATTACTTCATCTCAGGGTTGAAATCCGTGTTTAAGGGGCCTGAGGTGGCCTGTCTGGCATGAAAGTAACTATTTGCGATTCTTGTTTTATATGGAGCAAGAAGTTAGATGTGAGCATTATTGGAGGGTATGTGAGGTCGTGCTATTTTTTTTGGTTGTGTCTAGATAGGCTAGTGGAAATGAATTACTGTTAGGTTGCAGGGCTGTGGTTTAAAAGGAGGAGAGGATGTGGTGTGGGTGGTGTATGCAATTTGTAGAAAGACAGTTATAGAGATTAAACCAGACAGTCACCTGGCTACACTCCTAGATGAAGACATTAAAAGATTGGAAGATAAGGTGCCGGCCATTCATTGAGAGGAAGAAAAGACAACAGTTGCTAGATTTAAGTCAAGGTCCATACAGGGTTTTAGGAATACAGAAGGTAGCTTTTAAGGATAGCGAGCAATCCGAGGATGAAAAACAATAGAAGGTAACAGCATTATTTGCACAATAATAACACCTGTATAGTGGCCACCCCTCCTGTGCCTGGCGCCAGGCACCCTTTCACACTGACTTCACGCTGCACCAGGTTATCTAAAACTATGTAGATCAGGCCCCTGGCCAGCAGTGGGAACTTAAGTAGAAGCTTTTGAGGAGGAAGGGCAGTTTCAAAGAGACCCTCAAGCGGGTTGTGAGACAGGAGCACATTCTGTGTGACTGTCGTGTGTGAAATCTGTTGTGTTAACTCAACAGAGTTTCACCCTAATGAGGTCTGACCGTCCCTATGTGGAACAGTGTGACTTGGATGTCTTTTGCTGAGCAGCTGGCCTTGCAGTAAGAATTGTTTAAGAGTGCAGGCAAGGGTACACGTGAGCCCCAGTTATGCTGCCAGGAAGTGGGAGCGCGCAAGAGGCGCGGGGACGGTTGGAATGAGGTTTGGGGAGAGATTGTTGTTTGTCATAGGGAAGTGAAGTGAGAGTGCTCGAGGGTGACTTGAGGGGTGTAGCGGGGTTTCGGCAGGAGGGTGAGGACGGAGGATCCAGGTGGGCGTGAAAGCTCGATTCTCATCATGGGGAGGGTAATGCCAGTAGCCGGACATTTTAGTTTGTAGGATTTGAGGTCTGGCGGTAGTGTGTGGGAGGCAGGTTTTCTCGAAATCAACGGTCCCATTGTGCACTGAAAGTTTTGTAACTAGAGAGGGTTACCACAAACTGGGTGGCTTGGGAAGGGTGGGGTGTGCTGGCGATGTGCTTGAGACTAAACACTAAATGAAGGTTCCAAATGTTCTCTTGTACTCGCAGAAAACAACTTAGAAAACCTAATTTCACTCGAGTAGTAAGAGAGGGCCTTCAGTGGCATGACATAACCCTTCCCTACATCTGTTGCAAGGAATCGTGTGTCATTGTTTCCAGTCAATGTTTGTAGAGAATGGTGCAGCTGAGACCGTACCTTCAGGTAGGAGATTGGAATTGCGAAGAGTTTCTTTTCCTAGATCGACAGCTGTGTCTTCAGTGAAGTCATCACAGACAATTCGCTGTTTGAAAGAGTCGGAAATGAAAGGGGCGAAGGGAAAGAGGGTAGTTCATTTAGCTCAAGGAGGATGTAAGGCTTCCAGTGTGCACCACTGCAGGTATCCTCGTGCACCTGCGCGAGTCCAGCAATTTTCAGTCTTCTCAGGGTTGTTTTAATTGGCCTGAGAACCTGCCTAAAGAGGACTCTGACCTGCACCACTTCACTGCTTTGGTAACTGCCCCATACCATAGCTCAGCACGCCTGTTATCTTCACCGGCAACTAGATGCACATTTTTGATTGTCTTGAGCAGGACAGAAGTTACATATCTGTTACAGCTACCACAAGGCAAGCCACGTGGGTGGAGGAAGTGCTTGGAATTGTGGGATTCTGTGCATCTAAAGAACAAGAACTGTGATGTGATGCTTGATTCTAACCAATAGTCTTTCTTTCCACCCCACCCCCAACCCTCCCACTGCCTCTACTCCCTCCCACCCACATCTTCCCCTCTGCAGGCAGCAGAGCTGGCAGCGCAAATCTTGCTGGACCAGGGGCAGGTGAGTGACTCAATGACACTGAATGATCCGTTATGTGTTGTTTTTATTGTAATGCAGCAGCTTTATTTCTGACCTGTAAAAATAGTGGAAGTTATCCAGAGGTTACCCAGTGTGTAATATGCTCCCTAATCTGATTTTTCTGCCCCCAAAGCCCCATACCTGTGTCACCTGGCCTGTTGGAAGATGTCTCCTGGTCTCAGATGCCAGCTTTTCTGGCTTTGGAAGGGTCACTCCTACAGCTTGGTGCAGAGACCCTCACAGCTTATCTACACATGATGGGTCTTGCCGGATAGTACGTTCCTTTTCACCATCCCCTCATTTATTTCCTCGCATCTGTAACCTGTGTAGGTCTCTTCCTAGAACAGGTGACCTAGACCTCATCCACCTCTGACGTCAGTCTCCTTGGGTAAGGTCTCTACCAGACGGTGCTTCCTTGCCACCCATGTGACCTGCCGGTGAAAGGCCACTCCTGGAAAGACTTTAGCCTGTTGGATGGCTTCTCCTAGAGACCTCTGTCATTAACGCAGGCCCGCTGACATCTGCAGGGCCGGTCTCATGCCAACCAGTGGCATCCTGTTGGACCTGCCAAGCTCTAAGATGTTGACTTGTACTTTTCCAGTTTGGCTCTCTGTCGTGAGATTTGGACCTCGTGCTTCAGCGTTGGTCTCGATTACAGAGGGGCGGTGACTGTTGTGGCATTTGTTTCATTAATGAGCTTATCTCTCTGTGATTGGATTATCCCGGGGACTGTGCATTATACCTTGTCCGCCCCATAATCCTTTTTCCATTAACTTTTGTATTAGGCCAGGCGATGGCTGGCCTCTGCTACCTTGAGGCTTGCTGGGATGCGTTGTTGTGGCTTGGAGTAGTCGGAGCGAGGCACCCTGGGTTATATTCTCAGCATGGCCAGAGAAGCCTTTCCCCCTCCTGCTTTTGTTTTTGCTGTGGAAAGGCGATCCTCCCCTACCCTGTGCCCAGGCGCCTCTGTTTATTCAGCCCAGCTTGCTTGTTACCAGGTTTTAACTGTTCACAGAGCAGTTGTTTGTGACTGCTTGAAGTCCTTATCCATGACCTTGCGTCAGACTCCAGAGCGGGTGCGGCACTCTGTTCCCCAACACTGCACATCCCACGGCTGCCATGTTTTCAGAAGGGTTACGTGTGATATTTATTTGGTTTCACTGTACATATGAGTGACATTCAATTACCAAATGTGTGACACTTTCCTGTGAGTAAAACCAAGCATTAAAATTCACGGAACGAGATATATGTGAGAAAATGACACTTAAGAGCAATGAGGAACTCTTAAAAAAAAAAAAAAAAAAATACAACATCTTGATACTGCTGCAAATCACCTGAAATGGAAGGTCACTAAACTACTACCCCTTAATGTCCCAGCCAGTATGAAAATTAGTAATATCGCCAATAGTCTGTATTTTTCCCCTTAATTAAACAGTAATTATGAGAAGAAAACACGTTAAAATGTGCTTTGGAGCTGCGTTAAGGATCTCTAACTGGTAATTAAAGTGAACGAAGACCGAAAATCCATGTTAAAAATATATCAGTTCCTATTTAAGTATCCTGTCCAGGCCTTTTCAGAATATGAATATATCGCCCATATATTTCCGTGGGAAATGTGGCAGCCATAATCTTTACCTTAAAGACCAACACACCAAATATTGATGAAGCCCACTGTAGGTGAATTACGCCTACTACTACAGGAGCATAACAACATGGTACCCAGTTAATTTACTTCAAAATAGCACATTGCATGACCGTTTCGCCACAAGGCAGCGGAAACAGGACAATGTGCTCACCTGCTTAGGATCGACCACAAGTGCTGGTATGCACACTTATTCTGGAGTGGACATTTGTGAGTGTGTTCTCACTGTGGGTACTCACTTCTGGTGGTGTAATGCTGACTGGTGGGTTCTGGGTAGCCAAGATGATGGTCTCTTTCGGCTCTGTGCATTGCTGTCTGTCGACACAAGCTTTTGGGTCCCTGGTTGCAGAGCTGAACCTGCGTCACCACCTGCATTGCATTGCATTGAGTCCAGCAGGCTGGTTTAGTTATCCATGAGTGCCTGTGTGTCCCCTGAGTGCTGAGGTGAATACATATATATTTTTTTCATTCTGACTATGGCTGCTGCCTGGGCAGTGGCCTGTGATTGCAATCTGCCTGGCCGGTGCTGATGAGGTGGGCAGCTAAGGGCCTGGCAGGATTCTCCAAAACATTCTACCAGCTTCAGTGGTTGTGAACTTAGATGGGGGCGCATTTGCAAGGAGCACTATAGTGGCAGTGGCCGCAGCAAAAAAAAAAGGACAAACCTTCTGCCCGCCTCTGCTCTGCAGGCCTATGTGATCCTGCGCGGTCACAGTGTGGCAGGCGCCTTGCAGAAACTGGGAAAACAGCAGGCATGGCGCCATCCTTAGATCCATGTGGTGGATCAGGGCACTGTTTCTGCAAGTCAGGATTGTCTTTGTTTTTTCACCACAAATTCCTCCACTGCCAGAAACCACGTGGTATACTCACTCTGTTGGGCGGGGCAGCTCAGCCCCAGCTGCCTTTTAAACGGGTTCCTTATTTTCCCAGGCTGTGGCGCAGTGCCCACATTGTTGCAGCCTTCTGAAAATGAATAAATCAAGATTGAGATGGCCACTGTTGTGAGTACAGAGCACGCACATGGCAGCGTAGGACGCTTGCAGCTTTAAATCCATTGCAGCTTCCCCTTGTACTGGCGCGCAGTTCGAAGTGGTCCCTGGGGCACTAATATTTGGATGACTAATACATTGTAGTGTGGTGATGAGGACCCTACCACTGAAAAGCGTTAATCCAACCCCTGATGCGTGGTACTTGGCAGGTCTGACGTACTGCGTGTAGTGCCCCTCGGACCAGAAGGGAGGAAAGTAGTACACCACACAACAGAAAAAATATGAATGGCAGCTAAATCAAGTTGTGGTCAAGGCAGTCGCAAAGGCATTCTTTCAGTCTTGTGTCCTTTTTTCCTCAAGCTTTACTAAGACAGAGAAAAGAAAACAGCAATAAAAAGTACATGCATAGTTGGTACAGTCCAGACCACAGCACGGCAACCTTCCTTTGCATACAGAAAACGCACAGGGCCTGTGCAACAACAGTTAATAATTCGGGGAACAGGCGAGACTTGTGTTGCACACTTCATCCTCACACATCATCTAACTCACCAAACCTCACTCTACCTCTGTGACCTCCCACACAACCCTACTAAATTCTCCTGCATTCATCTCACCCTGCTACTATGCTCTCCCTAACCCTTCCACATCCTCTTTCCCCTCCGCCCCCCTTTTATTCATCTCAAGCCTTTGGATTGAGTAAATGAAGGATAAACTCCCAATTAACACTTCTGGATTTCTTTCCTCCTCCTCCCCTCCATTACTCCAGTCAATCTAACTAACAAACTCTCATATCCGCAACTCAAATTAACTCATAATAATACTAAAACTGTACTCCTTATTAAATTATACTAATCCATCACTAATTCTTGTTGGGTACCGGAGTAGCGTGCTACTCATCGAAAAGCGCTTCGACGCCTCGTCAGGGGTAGTAAGCGCTATATAAATACGATTACAATTACAATTACATATGCACAAAGACAATAGGCGTAGTAAGTGCAGCAAAAGGGCCCCTTCCTTACAAGTGCTCGAGAAAGGTATATAAGCTTCCCTCTTTTTTCCTCTCACTCACACTCCCCCTCCATATAATATTGGGGTCAGCAGTGCACCGGCTTTACAGAGGTACAAGAACAGCTTGTGTGAAAGACACACACACACGTAGGCATGTGATCTGTGCGGCGGCAGTGCACCTCCTTCACAGATGCTTCTGCAGCCTTCTGAAAGCTTCCCGCCACATATGCACCAGGACATGTATGGTACGGGCAGCAACAGTGCGGCCTTCTGTGCACACCCACAGAG
Organism: Pleurodeles waltl; assembly: GCF_031143425.1. Taxonomy (NCBI): domain Eukaryota; kingdom Metazoa; phylum Chordata; class Amphibia; order Caudata; family Salamandridae; genus Pleurodeles; species Pleurodeles waltl. Next base: position 664,777,899 of record NC_090445.1, on the reverse strand, counting down.
TAGAGTGCAGGCGGGGAAAGCTACACACGCACGCTTACTCTCAAGTTTAGTAACTTGTAGGCCCAGCTCTGCATCAACAGGACCAGACCAAGCTTCCCTCACACACCACACGTTACTGATGCCATGCAAGCGTCAGTGGTAAAAGCGTCATACACAAGCACCCTTCCACCCCAAAAACCCAACCCTTTCACTGTGTGCAGCCTTGGCAGTACCAATGCATACTTCTCGCGCTGCACTTACGGCAGCCAAGAAAGGTTCCCTGGTGCAAGCAAGAACAGCACCGACTTGTAGCAGTGCATGCTTCCTAAGAAAAAACATCACTTGACTCTCCCACCCACCGCGCACCCAGCATGACTGGGGCGGGGCAAAATAAGAGATCTAAACAGGGATGGAGGGGGAGGGGTCGCCTGAGCGCTGTTATGGGGTGGCGGCACCCATAGGCCAGGATGATGACCCAGCACCATGGCATAGCTGCAGCACCCAAACTGCGGCATTTCTATTTTAAACCACACTGAGCTTGAAACATTGAATAACTAACCGGACGAGCTACTGGACAGAAAGGCTTTGTACGTTTATAGACTGGAATTCTCCATGAAGAACATGAAACCCTGGCACAAGACATGTGGAAGCTGGGGGATGCTACATAAAAAACTCATGGAACTTGCTCTTGCAAGCTGCATCCACCCAGGCTTGTAAGAGGGGATCCATGTAACAAATGCAGTAAAAGAAACAACCTCAAAGATGTGCCGTCATTCAGTATTAATTTTAACCTAAACCATTCCCTAAAAATAATGTTTTAGAACAAGAAGTGAGATGCCAGATAATCATTATTCCGGCCGAAGATCAATCTCGGAGATAAACCGTGTCCCTCAGGGCAGATGAGGAAAGACATTCATAAGTAGGTTCATCTGTGGCTGGTATGTGAAGAAAGACAGGCGTGAAGGACGGAGGGGTTGGTAAACAAAAAAGTGTTGTATTGCCATTAGTTTCTGTTTTCATTCAGGTACCCAGGAGAGAGGCATTGTGGTTTTCCTTGTCGTTACTGTGGCACGTCTTTGCTAAATAGGGCACTCTGCAATCTTTTAAAAGTGAGAGGTCTCTGTCGGCATAATTAGGGGTTTCTAGCCGCTAGCATGCGTTTCTGAAAGGGCCCCCTTACCAAAAGCCAGAGTTGGAGCTAAATAACTTTATCTGAATATTAGAAACTCTAACACATGTAAATAGAAGATTTCTTCTAAACATACTCAATGGGTGTTTGCCACTCCCTGCATTCTACCAAAGAGGTCTACTGACCTCGTTGATGAGTTGCACCACAAGAGCATGGATATGTGTGTAAAAAGACAAAAACAAGTGATTCCTATAAGTTTTACCAGACCAGTTTTTAACCTGTAAGGAGAAGTTTTATAGGTATTTTGCAATGTATGGGCAACTGCATGCTTGTGTGCTTGCTGCAGGCAATTTTTGTTGTAAAATCTGGGAAATTAGTGGTAAAACCAGGTCTGCCAGACCATAAAAAAGCCCACAAACAGCCCGACAACCAGCTCACACATTGACCTGTCAGACCAGTTCTTCTGGCACTGCCAGTTTGCCCTACAAGTCAGCTCAATCCTGACCACAAAGATGCAAGCAAGTCGAACAAGATTGATTTGGCGACACCACTTTCCCGAACTAACTGTTCAGTCTGTAGGTTTTCAGAAGCAGAGCAATCTCTCCATCCAGTGCTGGCTGTAATCAGGGTTTTCAGCAGCACTCGTGTGTTTATGTACTCCAAGCAGATGTGTTTTTGTCATCAGGTATTTGCTAGTGCATCTGAGGTTGCTCTGATATTTGAGCCGTGGGTGGGTGTAGCCATTGAAGAGCAGAGGTGAGAGGGAAAGCACCTGTTGTACTCCTTGTGACACCTTGAGAAGATTCGTGTTGATCTATTCAAACCTTCTTAAGGCAGTTGAGGAGGAAGTGTTGAATCTTCTCCTAGGCCAAACCTGGCTCCCCTACCCGTTTTAGCAGCATGGCGTGGCCTGCCATGTAGGCTACTGAGAACCATTAAGCTAGCCCTCTGGTATTCATTGAGGGTGGTTGGATAATGTTTTTGCTAAAAGGGATTCTGGGCTTCTGTCTTGTCTGAAGTCCAGCTGAAGGATTTTTAGCAGCCGTGTGTTTTTTATCTCCATGTATCTGTGGAGAATTGTGTCCACTTATGCAGGCTGGAGATTGGTTGGTACTTCACACGAAAGTGAGGGGATGCTTCGGACTGCTTCATGCATACCTTGTCATGGTTCCATTAGCAGATTAGGTCTTCATTTTCTGGTGTGTTTCCAGACCTTCCTTAGCTGCGCATTGAAAGGAAGTATTCTTATGTGAGGAGTAGAGTGAAGAGGGGTGTGTGCACATCTGCCCTATTTACAACGTTTACAGTGCTGCTGTGTACCGTCTCCCTTGCAGTCACATAATGTGCGTGTATGCTAACTGCAGTCACTCTGCCTTTCTCGAAATCTCCCCCTGATCCTGAGTTCCTCTCTTGATTGATGGTCGACTGTGTGCCTTCACCAGTTTCTTGGACCATCAGTCAGCCGGAGATATCCCCTCCTGTATCTTCTGTTTTGCCAACTTCCTGCGATGCTTTACACTGCTGAGGTTGAGACTTATTTTTATATGGCCAGCTCGCTATACAACTATTTGTGTGTAGATTCGTTTCTGAGTTTCTTTTCCTTTGAGAGGCCGGCCAGCATGTGAAGCGTGACATTTGGTGTTGAACATCTAATAGGGTCTCTGGGTCTGAGATGTGCTTTTCCTTCAGGGCTTCTGCTATGTATCAGCCTATCTAGTTGTTCCTCACTTCTGTTGGTAAATTATCCGATTTGGACATGCTTCACTTCTGGGTTGACACCAAGGACGCGAAGAGTAGATCCACGGAGGGAGGTGGGCGATTAATAAACGGTCCAGATGTATTTGATGCTTTACAGTGCTGTTGATGTTGTGCTTAAATCGGGTAGATGGGTAAAGAGGGAGAAGTGTTGCAACAAGGTGAACGGCATCCAGTGTGCTGCTGCAGCTCATGCACGGCGGAACTAACATCATGCCCCACCGCTACTCACGGAAGGGGTCCGCTTGCTGCCCGTGCCTGCCTCCTCTCGTGCCTGTAATAAGAGGAGCTGCACCAGCACAGCAGTGACAGCTGAACACATCCCCTCCGACGAGACACACTAGGTGCAAAGAACATAGCAGAAAGGCTGCCCGGTGCTCCCAGACAGGAAGGAGCACCACTGCACTCTGGTACACATAACCTCGACGAAACAGGCATGAGCTGAGGGAGGACTCTGCCGAGCTCCTCTAATTAAAAAGTAAAGCACCCCTGCCATACAAACTGTACCTCCAAGACCCCCAGAGAGGACACCCTGATTTGTTCAAGCAGGCCTGGCGAACATGACCCCAGGCAGGGCAAGGCCCAGAGAAAGGGGGCTAGACTAAGGACAAGAGGCTCCTGAACCGGAGACCATGGTCCATACACCGTGGCGCCATCAACACGCACACTCAAGGCACACCGTGCCTCACCTCACCAACCATGCCTGAATGCAGTGGTGCCTCAAGACGCAAATCCTGCATCACCCAGAGAAAGTGACAGAACCACACCTCCCTGCTGACCATGGAAGGACGTCATGGACGAGGGAACACCACACAGTAGGATCTCCTTGAAGGTGTATGAGGACGGAATGTGCAACATGTCGCATGATGTCATACCGGCCCAGAGAAGAATCAAGCGTAAGGCAGTGGGAAGACCCTTGATGCAGAGGGCCAGCCACGCACGTCTGTCCATAGAGTGGGAGCTCCAAGAAGGTCCGTCAAGATGGGACACACGCCGCATTGCCAGATGTCACACAGCACCAGAGAAGACTAAGAGAATCTGTTCCGCAACCGCACTGATAATCTCCAAGCCAGAGCCCAACACTCAAGACAGGTGGCAAGACTACAGAGACAGTTGACTGCTTTTCCAAAGTAGGGGTACATCATTGCGTTCAGAAAAATAAGACTCGAGCAACGAGAAGTCTGAACAGCATAATTGGGGGAAAAAGCTGCATGCCGAAGCACCAAGGAGAAAGAGAAGGGAGTGTGACTAGCCGGTTCACACAGGGAAACCTGAATACCGACAAAGCCAAGAAGGAGGGACCATCAAGAGTGGCCAGGCCTGAAAACCATGCTTGAGAAGACTCAAGCTACTGACAGAGGGTATCTAGGCACACAAGCCGCTAGCCACAGAGTTGAAATGAGGATGACACTACAGCGTGCGGGAGAAGCGGGAGTTAGCCGCAGGCATGCTTGAACCAAGTCTCTGCCCCTTGCTTATCAGCATCACTGTCCAGACACAATCACAGATGGCTCAGCAACCAAAAACATCCAGGCCAAATGATGCAGATTATTCCACAAAGAAAGAATGTAAGTACCTGGCCACCCTCCCTCCACGTTGTCGACGACCCAAGAACGAATGCTTGCGACCGTCAAGTCATCACTGCCTGTCAAACAGGTTCACCATACTACTGGCAACCAAATCATTCCAGCCCTTTTCTAGTTCATCATCTCTACCACCCAGGGAGCATCGGACTACCAGAGTGGAGTCCAACATTTTTGTTAAATCTGCAGACAAAAAGTACCAGTGACACTAAGGAGTCAGTCAGCCAGTGACAACCTGCTCACCCTGCCTGTAGCCTGATGGCGAGAGCACATCTTGAACACGACCCTTCTACCCTTTTGGTTGCACAAGTGACTAGGCAGTGGCTTCTCAGCGGCCCGGATGTGGCACACACACAGCACCACCGCAGACCACAAGCAGTCCCGTGGCAATCAAACCAAGGGACCTCCACAAGCGCGAGAGATGGACTTGACATTGCCCCCTTTATCGGATTCCAGGAGAAAGCCAGGCACTGCAGCTGAGACTTCCAACAAGTTGCAGCAGCGCAGACTGTCTTCAACGAGCTAGGCAACATCACCAAAGTGTGCTTCGCGATGGACTCTGAGATGGACTCCAACAACGCTCCTGACACACTGTTTTGAACTGTTGACACCAACCACAAATAATCTGTAGTATCAGCAGAGCGGACTAACTCCACACTATGGACATGAATCCTCCAGCATGCAGCCAGAAGTTTTTTTGACTTCTTTGCACCAGATTTCGTGTCCTATCTCATACCAGTTTAAGTTATGAGTGCAGGTAGGGATGTCCCGGTTTAGCCAGTGCCATGCCATCCACTGCTGTCCTGCTGAGTGACTCTAGAGACTACTGGACTACATGGCATCCACTTTTTGTTTGTTTCCACAGGTTGGACTCTTTGTCCTTTTCTTATGGATTTTGGGGAGAATGAAGTGTTGTGCTGTACAACTTATAGCAACCCCTCCTGAGGGCAGTGTCTATACCCAACCTACACCCATCAATCGCAAGCATCACCAGTCAGGTGACCCTGCCAATACAAATGGTCCGGGCGCAGGTACCTTGTGCCAGTAGTACTAACCACATCTACAGTGTCTGTACCATCCTTATATTGCCATGTGGGTCTAGGGCCCACAACTCTACAAAATGGAGGGAAAGGTGAGGAAAAGAGCAAGATAATTCACTACTTTAGCCAGCAGCGAGAAAGCTAAAATTAATTTCTGGTCTGAAGCCAGAGATGTTCATGTTTATCGGCTCTGTTGCTGGCTTTCCATCAGGTCTGTCCACCCATTAATTCAATATCCTTATGATTGATTAAGGCTTTTGGGCAGTGTTTGATTAGTGCAGAGGTAGTTGGAGTATTTCATCCAGGAATGCCTGGTTGTAACATGGAGAACAGTACTGAAATGCTGTTAAAAGGATCTGTTTGCAATTGTGTATTATGCATGTCTTTGCAAGAGCACTGAATGTTAGTTGAATTTTTACTCCTACAACAAAGTGGTACTTAGCATCCAGATGCCCCTCCCAATGGAATGCCGAGGCAGGCCAGTCACAGTTAAGATTGTTAGTTGGATGGATCAGCCACCAGATGAGGCCCCCGCTCCATCCAAAGTTCTACAGGTTGCATCTTCCATGAAGAGGCATTTTTTGATTTGCACATGGGCACTGCCGTATTCAGCTAAGGTCCATCATGCATATTTTCTTGGGAATCTGCCCATATGAGGAAAAAAGGGTCAATTTTTCCCATTAGAACTCACATAGGAATTTTTGCTTGCCCGTACAGAAAGAACTAGTGAAGGAATTTACACCAGACTTGACATGTAAGTAGAACTACTTCAAAAAAAGCTTTTGTTGTTTGGTGACAGTCTGTTACTTAGTTTTGCAGAAATAAGCGTTGGAGAAAGTTGCAGGATGGGTTTGAAAGGAATAATAATTTTGTATATCTCTGCTGTTTTCAGTCTGTTTGCAGTCGCGATTCAGTAACTTTGTCAATGATGTTTGAGTTTTTTGCCGAAAGTGACTGGCAACATTGTTTTGAAATAAAAACAAGCACAGAAATTCACCAGTTATAGCTATCAGAGCCAACTTTAACTTGCACCCCTGCCATGCACTGCTTATGACCTCAGATATTACATCATTCATGATATGTTCTATGACATCACTGATGACATCTTTCATTATTAATTTCAGTTATTTTGTTTTTTAGTTCACATAGTGACGGATAGCTACCATATTACTTTTCTACCTTATTTTGGGTGTAAATGCTTACCAAATGCATGTGCTCCTGTTGCATCATAGGTTTGTAGAGGAATTGAACATGATATAAATGTTTGTATTTATGAATAACTCTGTGTGCAGGTGACAGTTGATTGACAACCTGTGTTCAGCATGTTGCACACATATTTTTTGGCTCTGCAGAAAAAGTTTGCAACAGGCAAAGATTCTATGTCCGTTATTGTGAGTATTGTAAGGAGCCTTGAGTTATTAGAATCATCTCAGTTTCTTCATAACATAAAATACTGTTCAGCAGGTATTAACCCATGTAAATGTGCTTCTTTAGCTTCAGAAGATGATATATCTGTAAAGTTTTCACCAATGTGAAGTCTGCAGGTCGATCTTTAGCATCATCAGACCTTCATTATTTTAAGTGAATAGTGTATTTTTCACCAAGTGTTGCATAGAGTGTATGTACACTGTCCTTAGTAGATCATTTTTAATTTCTCAGTGTAGGTGCAGTGACTGTCAGGTGTTTGATACAGATAAAAGCAGTCAGTAGTAGGGTTCTAATTTTAGAACAGACGTCTAGTATTTTGAGAAACTTCACCTTCCTTGAACAGATTTACATATTTAACACTGTGTGCAGTGAGGGTTTCTCATATATCTGTGATTGAGTCTTAATATGAACTTGGCCACCCATAAAATGTATGTTATATGGTTACTGTTGTACATAACACAAGCTAGCTTCACCTAGTGGGGCTGGAAGGAGCTGTGGAAACAATGTTGCAAGCAGAGTCATCATCATGGATGCAGATTGTCGGTTCCTGGAGGGTCCAGTCGCAGTTTCAGTGGCCAGAAGTCGAAGTAGAGGTTGCAGAGGAGTATTGCTGGAATCCTGCAAGCCGAATCTGAGGATCCACCCAAGAGGGAGACCCTAGATACCCCTGGAAGGGGGATTAGTCACCTAGCCAGGTGACCACCTATCAGGAGGAGGCTGTTATGTCACCTGCCTGACCTGGCCACTCAGATGCTCCCAGAGACCTCTGCCCACCTTGGATTCAAGATAGAAGAATCAAAGGACACTATGGAGTAGCTCTGGACACCACCCCTGGGGTGGTGATGCACAGGGGAGTGATCCCTCCCCTTTCCATTGTCCAGTTTCGTGCCAGAGCAGGGACTGGAAGACATAGGCAGGAGCTTTAGTCGCTTGGATCGGAGGAATGGGGTTGTCACTCACTTATTCTTATTACTGTGAGTCCAGACTCGTAGCAGCTCCTTGCTATCTCTAGCCTGTATAGATGGAGACTGACATTTTGCCCTGAGCACTTTGCCCGCTGGTGGTTTGTCATTCGTCAGCCTAGTGCTGAACTGTCTAGCCCCTGGGTCCCAGTAGACCCAATCCAGTGTCCAGAGGGTGCATTCCCATACTGAGACCTCGAGCGCACCGCCCAACTACTGAAAACGTATGAGGCTCCATGTTTTCTGTATGGTTTCTGGACTACTTTTTCTCTTTGTTTCACAGGCAGCGCGATCTTGCTGGGCAGTAGTCGCGCGCATCAATCCTTTTACATAGATAATTGCACTTTTGCCGGTAACATGGATAGCTGCACTTTTGCCGTTATGCTTCACTGTGAACTAACTTCTGTTTCATTTTGTGTGTTTGCTTTGCGCTCATGAGGGCCGTCGGCTCACTTAAGTGAAACTGTTTATCTTTTCATTTTCAGTTTGTGGCAAGAAAAGTCCAGTTAGGAGTTTACAATGCTAATAGATCTAACTCGAGTAAACGCGAGACCCATTCCATTAAAAATGCTTGTTTGTAAATACCATCTTTTTACAGCAAATGCCGCCACAGCTGTTGTTTCTGCAGATGCTTTGTGTGACGGAGCTGTCTGTCAAAATTTCAACTTTTTATTTTATTTTCAAAAATAAATTCAATGAGCTGGTTTTGTTTTTGAAAATGAAAAAAATAACCCTCCCCCTCACTTGGACGTTTACTCTCCTGGCATGGGGGGGGGGAGAGGGAGGGGGAAACGGGCATTTTGTAGTTTTTACTGCCCCCTACCGCCATGTTTTATTTATCTAGTGGTGATGGACAGTGAAAACTGGCCATGTGTTGACCCACTCTAAAGTGGACAGAAAGATGGCCAACTTCAGTGGGCCCCCAGTGGTGTATTTAGACAGCTGAGATGGACTAGTACCCTCCGTCCACATACTGTTATGCTACTGAATTTATAGAACGCAGCAATTAACCCGAGGGAAGTCCTGGCGCTAAAGGGGAACTGAAAGAAAAACTAGCTAGGCAGAGCCAAAAAGCACAACCATCCCACTGGGATTAATTAAAGCAAATTCTAGTTCCTAAAAAGCCAGATCTTCAGAGTCTTCCTGAAAGCAGGCAAGGAAGAGGCAAGGAGCAGGGTAGCTCCATCCGGGGCTCAGTCGCTCTAACCGAAAAGGCTTTGCCTCTTGAGCGAGAACGTTTGACCCTCGACACAGCTAGCAGATGAGCTCCCAGAGAGCGTAGGCAACGTGATGGAATCCAGTTGTTGAACTTCTGCACCAAGTAATCTGGACCACTATGCTGAACTGTTTTAAACACCAGGGAGAGACACTTCAAAATAACCCACATGTCCGCTGGAAGCCAGTGCACAGATTTCAGTGCTTCAGATGTAGAGAAGTAGGGAAACCCCAAAGCCAATCTGGCTGAAATTCCGTCCGACTCAAAATGAGGAAGGCCAAACTTGACTCTGGCTCTCCTCCAAAGTCTAAATCAGGCACATGGTATCAATGCACACATTTTGATTGGAGCTTTAGTATTGGGTTATTCACTATACGAACAACACAGTGCCATCACAAGTGAACGGAAAGTGCTGTTAGGTCATTTAAGCAAAAAATGAAATGGGAAAAGATTTTTAGTGATCTTTACCATTTGTTCATTATTATATATCATAATTATGTGTGAAAAGCAGCACGAAATTGTTGCAAGATACAAGGTAGGTTATCACATCGCATCCCATCAAGCCTACAACAGTGCTCACTATTTGTACAGTTTATTAGGGTGTTTTTGTAAATAGTACACCAGTGCCAATTTTTAACCACATGCAACATTTTAATGCCAGATTCTCTCTTCACCTAAGCCCCCAATCTCTTAAGTGTCCAATCATGTGGTCTCTCCATCAAACGAGCCCTCCTCTCTGTCTAGCAGTTGGGAATGCCGGGTGCCATGGTCTGCTGCCAGGAGGGCGCCGTTTCCTCCTGTATTTCAAAATCGCCCTCGGCGTCTTTCAACCCTTAAGCGATGCTTCTCTGCAGCCGCCCATATCGTCCATAGTCGCAAAACCATGTCTCGTTGCAAAACCATGTCTAATCTTCCTGCACTTCCTCGGCTTCTGTTCGAATCCCACCAGACATTGTTTTACCGAGGCACACAATTTCAGGGTGGTCGCCAGAGTGCGGCATCTACCGGTATCCAGTAGCCTGACACTCCACCACGCACCTAGGTCATATGAAGAGTTTAGACCGAGCCATCACCGCATCTTCTCGCCAGAAAAATTCTGCCAGGAAAAAACTATGACGTCACTGGGGCATAAAATGGGAGCCATGCAGGTAGTGCAAATGAGTTAACTTAAACCTAGCTTTGCTGGTGACAGCGTCACCAGAGAGAAATTAACATTTAATTTGAGGATTCGAATTTCAGTTCTGCTGGGAAATAATTGGATGGCAAATAGATGCCTGGCAGTTGAAAACCATTTATCACTCCAAAGAAGACATCTGTGAAAGAGTTCTCTGATCAGTAACTGGGGTCCATTGTTTATTGTGGAATTAAATAGCATGGATAGTGCTGGAAACATTCATTTTGAGAACAACACACTGCACAGGCATTTAAGTAATCTCTCTTTGCTCTCTGACTGTTTTGTGGAATGGCTTATCCCACGTGTACTGTTGTGTTTAGGTTTGAATGTTAGAAGTCTGGGATTCATTTTTTTAAACACGTAACATACATCGTTATGCTCCCTGTTCTGCAAGAACCAGGACTGATGTAATTTGTCGTCAGTAGCAGTTGTCATAGGTCCTAACAGTTTAGGCGTATTTGTTGAGTATAAAACTGCTTTGATTTGTGAAGTGCGGACTGGCTAACCTAAGGGATGGTGAAACCTATTGGCTATGACATAAAAAAAAAAAAACTTGCATAGCCACCTAGAATGGTAACACATCTGCAGTGGACATTTTGCGACTGGTTTCTAAAACATTACTAAATGCATTTGAAGAGTGCTGCTGAAGGTACACGTGAATCTATAGCAGCCACCTCTGAGTGATTTTGTAATGTTTTACCAAATGCTGTTAAAAAATGGCTGACATGGATGCACATGCAGTGGTCCTCTTTAAGTAAACTTTGTTAAACTGAAACCGTTATCCTGAGGTGCCTGACACATACACGCACACGTTGGTGGTTTTCTTGAATTCATCAAAAACATTTTAGATAGCCACTTCCTGAAAGTATGGTGGACATCCATCAATGTTTTTTTTAAAAGGGCCGTTTTAGAGCAAGAGAATAAAGGGTGGTGATGGGTGAATGTTGAAGAAAAGGTGAGCGGGAAGCTAGAGGGACAGAAAGATAGAGAGACAGAACATAGTCCCTGAAATGCTCGACTTTAGCAAGGAAAGGATATCTCGCCCAGTCTGATTCTGAAACCTAAACGTTCCTGGGCAGGACAAACGCAAGAATAGCTAGGGAAATCACGAAGACAGGAACAGGGAAGTGAGACAGCTATGAGCAGGATGCCGACCTAAAGTCCACTCCAGTTTTGTGTAGTTTATTCCGAACAATCGCTTTGGTCACAGATGGCCAAAGCTGTTTGTAGCTGAAATGTGAAAAAGAGAATTACAGTCCAGTGAAGACATAGTTGTGGTTGATGTAGCAATGAATGCAATCGGCAGTCGTGGAATATGGAACGTGTGACCAGATGAGAGATGAAACTTTAGCCAATTCCAAGATTGAATCTGTTGGAGCAGGAAAGGATGCCTCTTACCTTTTTATATGATGCTTAAAAACAGCAAGAGGGATCAGCTTCTGGTGAATTAACAAACTCTAAGAGAAGGGTCTTAGTCAGAGCTGCCCCATATATTTAAGAACTACTTAAGTTATAAATAGTCATCTTCCTTATAGCCGATGTGCAACTGATGTGTCGAGTTTTTTTTTCAGTCTCAAGTCTTGCAGTGTAGGTTTGTTTGCTTGCTTCAGTATTATATGTTGGAATTCCATTTCTGTAATTGTTTGTTTGGCAAGTGTCAGTAGAGTGGTGACTGGTGAGGAAGTAGCGACTGCTATCTTGTGTGATACAATACATCTGTTTATATTATCTATGAGTGTGGACCGATCAGAAGTGTTTGAATTTTAAGTTACGGTTGTGCTTTGGTTGTCTGTGGCTTTCTACCAGTACCCCAAAGCAAGATATATACTGGCCCCATCAAGCAAGTACTTTTCATTTGTTTCAGAAATCTAGACAAACTTTGTGCACCAGCTGAGAGAGTTGGTTGTCAAGGCTAGGGCACTATTTGTTGTTGCTTTCCTCTCAAGACTGCAAAGAGACCTTAAACACACGAGAAACCCTGCTGCAGTGTATCCTCGGAGACTAAGCTGTACTTGCTTGTGTGTGGAGCGCAGCAGGTCACGGCAAGAAGAACAAAGAGCGAGACCCAGCTGACTGAAGGGATGCGTCAAGGTTTCCTAGCTCCTTGAGCCTGCATCAGCCATCACCTTGGTTTTATGTGGCACTAAAAGAGCAGACTGTGGCCAGAGACGCTGTAAGGTTTTCATCTTAGGACACAGGTTAGTATCCCACTGCTGTGACCAGTTGCTGTGATTCTGCAACTGCCTACATCTTCGCTCTTTCTCTAGCCTTTGCAGTTCTGCTCATGTTACCTTCTGAAGTTAGCTCAGTTCTTTGTGATGAATGTGTGGGCCCAGTGGATATCCTTGTTCCCCAGGGTGGATCCAGCAGAGAATCTTAATAATCACTTGCCAGTTTTGCAGTGCGGGTCCCTGACTAGTTGGTACCCTCAAGGATCACACTTCAGGTGCTATCCAATAGTCCATTTTCCAGTGAGCTACAGGGGGAGGGGGAGGAGCTTAAGCTGCTACCACGCCTTATTTAGTGGACATTGAGACCGGTCCATTAGAGCCCTAACCTTTCACTTTGGTCATCGGCTATCATACCAGTTTAATTATGGTGATTGGCCTTTGGGTTATTTAGATGTTTTTAACCATTTTACTGGATTCTCAGTTCCTGGGCTCAAACCAGTTGCGTTGCCAAGCCTGTGGCCTGTGCTGCTGAGAAAGTAGGACAGAGACCAGAAATATCCTAACTACCTTTGCAAATTTAGCACCATGTCTGGCACCGCTGCCTCCTTGTCCGGCTTCAGTAAGCAAACGCCATAGTGCAAACCTAGGTGTTAATTACGTCTGCCAAGAATCCCCACACCTTTCTCCATACGATAAAATTGGTCAAAGCAACCATGTCCCATGCACCTTATTCAATATGTGCTATATTTGTTTGGGGTCCTATCTCTCCCTTAAAAGGTGCTAGCTAGAGTCTCCTGGTTTTCTGTGTCCCTCATTATTTTTACTGCCTCACTTTCCTACCTGATGAAAATGGCCAGTTCATTTAAAAAAAAATATACGTCTGACTGAGCGTTGTGTTCAGTGAAATAATTGCATCTTTTGGCCAATGGATTCCATCCATAATAGAGTCTGGATGATAACTGCATTGGATACCTGTTTGTCACCAGTACTGGTGCACTCCATGTGGATAACAAAGTTACTCCTTTTGGGCACTTGACTCTGAGGAGAGCAGTCGAGTATTTAAGGCTTTCTCAAGGATGTGTTTGGTTAGAAATTTGCATACACTGTCATGTGGCGAATCACAGTCAACACATGAAAAATCTAGACTTACTTCTGTGAAGAAAAGCCCTTTATTTACATGAAGCTTTTACCAGATAAATTAGTAACATTGTACTGTCTGGCTCAAGTTATTCTGTGACGGAAACGTTTGGTTGTTCATGGCTGTTTTTAGGGTAGTTCTAGTTTACTGTTTTTGTTGTTGTTGTTTTTTTTGTTCCTGTTCAGCAGTCATTGTGACCGGGGTACCAGAGAGATCAATGCAGTACACCAAGTAAGGAGATGGTCCGTCGACCCTGGCTTCTTGGTTGTATGGAGTGTGATGTGTGGAACTCGGAGGATTTGATCCCGGGTAGCTGAGTTTTTCCCAATGCACTCTCAAAAATATATTTAAAAAAAAAGCCACCGCTCTAACTGGGACAGGATTCCATTCAAATCCCAAAAGGTAGTTCAGGGCCCCAAACTCAAAATCAGTTTAGTTCTGGTGTGCATCTGAGTCGCAAGCACAAAGGGAGATACTTTAGGTTCAAACTTACCTGGGGGTGCTAGATGAAAGGAACCCATAGCAAAATCTGGAGTGTGCAAGTTTCTTTTCTTCAAAGAAATCTCCCTAGTCATGAGGAAAAGTGGCTCCCCCTCTCCGTGATAATGCGCATGGGCACTTGTTAGATATTTTTTTCCGCCATCCGGTTCGGACGTGTTCTTCGGTGCTCCGGTTCAAGATAATTTTTTTGGTCTCCATCCAGTACATTTACACCTCTATTCCAGTCGGTATTGTTCTTGATTGCATTTTCTATCTCGCCCACCGAAAATGAAGAAAACCGTCACTCGTCAATTCGACATGCTTCATTTGTGGACTTCGGACCTCGCCTGTCCGACGTCTTCTTTTCTCATCTTGTCGGTTGCCAACTACAATGAGCTGCTAATGGAATGGACTCCATTTTGATTTTGTCCCAGCTTCCACACAAAGTATCCCCACACAGACTCCACCAGGTTTGTAACCTGTATCTGTCTCCCGACCATGACGAGGAGAAATGTGAAGCCTGTTGATTTTTCTGCTAGAAGAAAACGCTGCGGAATCGCAGAGCACAGTGAAAAGAGAAAAGCGTAAGGCCCTCAAGGAGATCCCCAAGCTCCATGGCACCGAACTGGATGAAGAACTGCACAAGACCTCGTGAGCAGAAGAGGCCCTTTCCATCCTGGACTCCGAGTTGGACTCAGAAGTACAGTTCAATGTGCAAATCCAAGATCTTCCTTCGTGCCAACACACAGTGAGTACTGATGCCCCTGTCAAGCCGACTAAAAGACACTCTATTTCAGCCAAAAGTATGGCTCCCGGGCAACCACTGCCTTCAGGTCATGGTAGGCACCAACCATCTACTAAGGATGCCTCGGGCCTGCACCGAAAGCCAAGTCAAAATACACCTCTTCGGTTCTGAGCCGACCAGTCTCAGTGCCGAGCCGATCATCTTCCTCATCAGCTCTGAGAGAAGATGCAAGGCTGCATCTTCAGATCCTCAGTATATTGAGGGCCAGCTTTCTCGAGACTCTTTGGTGTTTAAAGGGAGTGGCTTGGTTATCCAGTTGGAGAGCAACTGTATGTGAGGTCTTGGACCACCAGGGATCCTCAATCAACCAGCAGTCTTATACAGTGCCTGCAAAAGGGCTAATTCACAACCATCAGATGTCCCTCAGATAGAGTCCAGGTAAATTGATGCATCTAGTCAAAGAGTAGCAGCTCAAGCAGCTAAGCTCTAGCATACAGCTGATACAACAAAGCCCATTGGGATCAAATGGAGGAACTCCTCCCACATCTCCCCGAAGAATATAAGAAAAGGCCAGCAGATTCTTCAGGAGGGTAAATGAACCTCAAATAATCCATTAAATGTGTCCTTGATGCAGCGGACACAGCTTCCAGGGATGTAAATACAAGTATTCTTTTACGCAGACATGCCTGGTTGCACTTATCCGGCTTTAAGACAGAAGTGCAACAAACTCTTTTAAATCCCCTTTTGACCAACAACATCTGTTTGGTCCACAAGTCGACCAAACCCTAGAAAAAATGAAAAAAGACAATGAAGTTGCCAAATCTATGGGGGCCCTTCAAACTCTCAATACCCTTGGCTCCTTTTGGCATCCCTAAACGGACATCAACAGATGCCTCTATCTTCTCTTATAGACAGCAGCATCAAACCACCCCTTCAAGAGGAGTTTAGAGGCCTCATTAGGGGAAATAATTCAAAAGGACGTGGGAAAGGTGCCTAAGCTCACCCTACGCCCTCCAGCTCCAAACAGTGACTCACTTCCTATTCCATTCAACCATTTAACACCTGTCGGGGCACGTCTACAAACATTTTTCCCATCTTTGAAACACATAACCACAGATTCATGGGTGCTGGACATTATCCAACATGGTTTTTGCCTGGAGCTCATCAAAGCACCTCCAAACATACCACCACAGAAACACAAACCTTTTATAGAACATCTAGATTTGTTAAAAGAGAACTTCAGGCTTTCCTTCACAAAGGAGCTATAGAGACTGTTCCTCTTCAACAAGAGACAGGAGTTCACTCTCTATTTCCTCATCCCCCCCAAAAAGACTGATTTGTTTGACCTTTTCTAGATCTCAGACCTCTCAATCAGTAATTCTTTCGTAACACTTTCATTTGGTAACACTACAGGATGTGATCCCTCTGTGACAGCAAGGCAACTTTGCTCTAGATCTAAAAGATGCTTACTTTCACATTCCAATTCACTCAGCTCACTGCGAATATCTCAGGTTTGTTATACAAGGAGGACATTACTAGTTCAAGGTGCTTCCGTTTGGAGTCACTATCGCACCTTGTGTATTCATTAAGCGTATGTGGTAGTTGCAGCACACCTACGCAGACCTTTCAGTAGTTCGACGACTAGCTTATCAGAGCCAATACATTGACAATATGCCAGTAACACACACAGGCCAGTTTTCACCTTCTACACTAATTGGGGTTCATAATAAATATACAGAAGTCAAACCTGCAACCCTCAGGTTCAGCCATATTTGGGAGCTATCCTTAACACAGCTAGGACTAGCTTTACCTGAATTCAGTCAGAATTCTGATAATCTGAACGTTGATAAAACAGATAAGTCCCAATCAACATCTAGCAGTCAGATCAGTACAGCGACTCTTGGGAATTATGGCATCTTGCATTGCAATAGTACCATATGCGAGACTACACATGCATCCACTGCAAGAATGTCTGGTGAGCCAATGGTCTCAGTCTAAGGGTCCATTAGAAGATCAAGTGTTGGTAAACAGCCACACTCATCACTCTCTACAGTGCTGGAACATACATAACCTATCAAAGGGATGGGGCGTTTCTCAACCCTGTTTCCCAGATCATTCTCACAGTGGACGCATCCTTTACAGGATGGGGTGCTCAGCACCAGGACCTCACAACTAAGGGTTTTTGGACTCAAAACATCAAGCCCTACACATCGACTACTTGGAACTTCAAGCTATTCATCTAGCATTGAAGGCCTTTTTAGTTCATTTGACTAGCAAGATTGTGTTAGTCCGGGCAGACAACACAGCAGCTATGTTTTATTTACAGGAACAGTGGGGACACACTTTCTCCAATTATCATTCCTATCTCATTCGATTTGGTGCTGGGCAATACATCACCACGTTCACTTGGTACTGGAATACCTCCCAGGCATGGACAGTGCTCTTGCCGATCTCCACGAGTGGGAACTCCACCCGAGTCCTCTTCCCATACTTTCACAGACGGGGGGTTTCCACACACAGATCTGCTCGCAACCGCAAACCACGCAAAATGCCCTAACATCGCCTCCAGGATCCCACACCCCATATACAAGGGCAATGCTCTATGTATGAATTGGTCAGGGATATTTTCATCTGTTTGTGGTTCAGAAGCTCAGGCAAATGTCTCTTACCCTCGTTCTAGTAGCTTTTATTTGGGCTCGACAACCATGGCTCACCACACTACTCGAACTCTTGGTAGTGCCCCACGAAAAGCTTCCCTTCAATCTGGATCTTCTCACTCCGAACCATGGAGAAATCAGGCACCCCAATCAAAAGAAACTCAACCTTGTGATTTGGCTCCTGAGGTCATAGCTTGGTTACCTCAAGAATGTATGTCCATTCTCAAGGAGGCACATAAACCTACAACAAGAACATGTTATGCAGTTAAGTGAAAAATATTTATTTTCTACTGATATGGTAAACATATTGACCTGTTCAATGCAGCTGTGCAAAATGTTGTTTGCTATTTACTGTGCTTACACATTTGTGGTCTAGCATATACCTCAATACAACTACATCTAGTCACAGTAGCTGCTTATCTACAAAACATACATCACTTATCTTTATTTAAAGTTCCAGTAATCAAGACATTCATGAAAGGCCTTAAAAGAGCAACTCTACTCAGGGTGTCTCCTGCACCAGCTTGGAATCTCAACATTGTACTTACTAGACTCCTGGGTCCACAATTGGAACCTTTACATAACTGCCCTGTGCCGTTTTTATCATGGAAACTACCCTTTCTAGTAGCATTCGCCTCTTTCAGACATGTCAGTGAGCTCCAGGCACTAACTTTAGAAGAACCTTTCTTCAAACTACACAAGGACAAGATAGTACTTCATACTAACCCAGAATTCCTTCCAAAGGTAGTTTCAGCTTTCCACCTGAAGCAGTTGAACTACCAGTTTTCTTTCCACAAATCAGTTGTAGAAAGGGCCCTGAACACATTAGATGTTAAGAGAGCATTAATGTATTATATTGACAGAACTAAAGAGTTTGTAAAACCAAGCAATTTTTTGCCTTTTCGCCTTCCCCACACAGAGCAGCCTATATATAAATCAACCATCTCAAGATGGATAGTCCAATACGTTCAGACTTGTTACACAAAAGCTAAAATAACTTTGCCCACATCTCCTAGAGCTCATTCTACTTGTAAAATGGGAGCATCTATGGCCTTCCTGGGCAATATACCAGTAGCTGAAATCTGCAAAGCAGCTACATGCGCCACTCCACACACTTTCACTAAACACTGCAGTGTGGATGTGTTTGCACACCAACAGGCTAATGTAGGGCAGGCTGTGTTTTGTACACCTTTTCAAACCACTGCAGCACCCACAGGTTAGCCACCACTTTTGGAGGGCACTGCTTTATAGTCTATGCCGAGCATGTGTATTTACAGCCACGAGTGTCATTGAACGGATTGTTACCTACTCTATAAGCATCTGTTTGTGGCATGTAGTGTTGTAGAAGCATATGCACCCACCCTCTTCTCCGGACACCTGTGGCCATTGCAGTATCTTCCAGTGGCCCTTGCTGTATTTTATTCACTCACATTTGCATGGACATCTCTTTAGTATCACTGTCACATTCCATTCTCACCCCGTTACGGGAAAGCAATCCAACAATGCAGACGATGCCCATGCACATGATCACCAAGAGGAGTCACTTTACCTCATGGCTCAAAAGACTTCTTCGAAGAAAAACAACTTGCACACATCCGGACCCACACTAGATGGCAGGAGTATGCAGAGCATGTGACTCTACAGCACTACATGCCACGAACAGATGCTTGCAGGGTAAGTAACATAATCCTTTTTCAAAGTGTCAACTGTCAGGAGAACACTTAATTTCCTTTATTTCTGTCTGGACATTCTATTGAGGACAGCTTGGCCGGACCAGTTGGAACTGTAATTAATCCAGACATCCTTGGCTGAGTTCCCTTGTTGCTCTACTATGACTAACACAACACGGGAAATGGTTGAATGTTCAGTTTTAGGACAGTGGAAAGAGCTGCTTTATGAAGCCAAATGGCAACAGATAGAAACGTACACTTTCTTTAGTCCAATCCACCCTTCAGACCTACTCTACCTGGGATATGGGTAAAAGGGCCTGCACCCATTACTCTGATCTGTGTCCCCAAATGCCCCATACCATGATATAGGGGAGCAATAGCCTCCCTCAACTAAGTTGGTTTTACTGTTGAATGCCTTGCAAAATCATCTCCAGTGTACTCAGAGAATGGCTACTGAGAATTTTTTTTAGTTTAGAGAAGACCATAAAAACAGAGCCAGCTTTCAGCCATCTCCTGCTGTAAGCATGGACTGCTCACATGCCTACCTTTAGAATGTCAGGTATTTAAAGGGAGTGGCTCGTTTATCCAGTTGGATAGCAACTGAATCTGAGGTCTTGGACCACCAGGGATTCGCAATTAACCAGCATTCTTCTACAATGCTAGGCTGTCTGAAGCTGGCCTGGTGTGTGGCGAGTACCTATGGTGTTATCACCTTATACTAGGTCCAGGGATTCCCCCTATTAGTGAAGTGTAGGCAATTTCTGGGAAGCCAGGGCTCTCTAGAAGTAGCTGTGGATGAGCAGCCTTATCCAAGAGACATGCAAAGCTTATGCAATAACACTATAGCCACACAGCAGTTTATCACACATGAAAGAACCACACACTGTTACAAAAATAAAGGTATTTTATTATAGCAACACAACACTAGAATACGTATAAGCAGTTCCCCTCAACTGGAGGTAATTACACTAATTGTACACAAAATAGTAATCCGAAAAATAGCATAAAAGCAACAAGCATTGGCAATAAGTGAAAATAGCAAGGGACCTAGGGGATTGCCAAACCATATATTAAGAAAGTGGAATGCGAGATACAGTCACCCACCCACGGATTTGGAGTTGTTAAAGGGGAGCTGGAGGAACTAGGAACCCCAAGAGGTAAGTACCACAGTGACCCCCAGCTACCAGAAGTGCAGAAGTAAGTACCTAGTTTTCCCAAGGACTAACAGGAGGACTTAGAAGAAGGATTGTACAAGAACAGGACCAGACAGAAAAAACCCAAAGGAGAATTCTGGTAGAAGAGGACCTGCAAAACAAGGGGACCGAGTCCAGTCCATGACTGGGTGTCCAGTGGGGGCAGGAGCAGCAGAGAGGGTTCAGAGCCAGGCCGACGAGGGGAGAAGAGTAGCTCAGGAGGCCAGGAGCTGAACAGGAGTCCTTGGAGTGATTCAGATGGTGCCCCATGTCGGTTGTCTGGTCGTATATGGTCAGTGGCTCAGGAGAACCACCATCAAGCCTTGGCAAATGCAGGAGAAACAAAAGAAAAGTTGCAAGGCTGAAGAGGACCAGCAATGCCCAGGGGACTCAACCCAGGGAGGGGAGTCCGAGGTGACCCTCAGCAGTCGGGAGAGCCAACAGAAGCAGTCGTAGCCCCCAAAGGAAACCCACTATCAGCAGGCTTAGTAAGTCACAGTGAGACCCAGTCACCACACCTGAAGAGGAGTCCCACGTAGCTAGTGCAGCAGAGAGGAGACTGTGCTTGGCAGGATGAAGTGCTGGAGGCCAGGGCTTCATGGAGCCTGAGGATCCCTTGGAGTAAACAAGCCTTGGTAGTTGCAAGAGTCGCAATGCACAGGGGTACTGTCCTGCAAGGGCTTACTGTCTCTTGAGTTGGACAGCTGGCAGGGAAGACCAAGGGAACTACTCCAGACCACCACCTGTGATGCAGGATCCACGCAGCTCCAGAGGAGAGCAGATACACGCAGCCGGTTGTCGTTGCAGTTGGTGCCTGCAGGTGCAGGGGAGTGACTCATTCACTCCAAGGGAGATTCCTTCTTGCTTCTTGGTGCAGGCTGAAGTCTCACCGACCTCATAGGATGCACAGCCAGGGAAATGTTGCAGTTGCTGGAAGGAGACAGAGAAACAAAGTTGCAAAGCGGAAGCATTGCTGAAGTAGCAGATTGTTGGTTCCTGAAGAGTCCAGTTGAAGTAAATGATGCGGGGGAGTCCTAGTGGAATCTAGCACATTAAATCTGGGGGCCCACACTCAAGGGAGTGCCTAAATAGCCGTTAAAGGAGGTTTGGTCACCTAGCAAGGTAACCACCTATCAGAAGGGGGCTGTAATGACACCTACCCGACGTGGCCACTCAGGTGCTCCAAGGGGCCTCAGCACATCTTGGTTTCAAGATGGCAGAATCAATTGGCCACCTGGAGGAGCTCTTAGACGGACAGGGGAGTGGTCACTCCCATTTCCTTTGTCCAGTTTAGCGCCAGAGCAGGAACAGGGGTCCCTGGACTGGTGCAAACCGGTTTATGCAAGGAGGGGGCACTAAATGTGCTCTTCAAAGCATAACGGTGGCTTGGGGAGGGTACCGCCTCCTAAGGCTTGTAACACCAATTTCCAAGGGACTCCCCTTCTTCTCCCACAAGGAATAATTTGTCCTGCCTTCCACTACCTGAGCTGGTCAAGCAGCAGGAGGGCAGAAACCTGTCTGAGGGGTGACAGGAGCGCGGGCTGCCTAGAAAACCTCAGAAGACTGGTAGGAGCAATACTAGGGGTCCTCTGAGGAGCCCCCAGAGTGCATGGAATCATACTGCCATCAGTATTGGGATATGATGCCAACATGTTTGTTAGCAAAGATGCCCAGGTTTGGAGTTACCATTATCTAGCTGGGCACAGGTAATGAACTGTGTCCAGTACACGGGTAAAATGGCTTCCCTGCACTTACGAAGTCCAGTGCAATGGAAGTGGAGTTCGTAGGGTCACCTCTGCTCATGCAGGGTTGCCCTCGCACACAAGGACCTGCACCTTGCCCTCTGGGCTAAGAGGGCCTACCGTAGGGGTGACTTACAGTGACCTGGTGCAGTGACCTGTGGTGAAAGGGTGCATGCACCTTTACACGCAGGATACAATGGCAGGCCTGCAGACAAATCTTTCATGGGCTCCCATGGGTGGTACAATACATGTTGCAGCCCATGGGGAACCCTTGGTACCCCAGTGCCGTGGGTACCTAGTTACCATATACTAGGGTCTTATAAAGGGGCACCAGTATGCCTGTTGTGGGGTGTGCAAAGTCCTAGGCAACCAAATTTGGGGGGAGAAAACACAATCACTGGTGTCCTGGTTAGCACGATCCCCGTGAAAACAGTCTAAGCGGACTGATAGCAAGCAAAATGTGGGGTAACCATGTTAAAAAGAGGTTACTTTCCTACATAGGCCACTAATAAATGGAGCTTGAGCCCTAAACTGCCAGGGTGATGTAAAACAAGCTACAAAGTCTTTCTGAATGGTTTGTTTTTCAGTGCGTGTGTGGTTCCTGGGAAGGACATTCCAGTCTGCGCAGGCTACTGCTGGTAAATAGATGTACCCTCAACAGATATTTCCAAGTGCTGATTGACTTCTCCAAGACACATGGGAAGGCCTCACACTTAATTTGTAATGTCCGCATTGTCGACTCCCATGTTGCAGTCACGAAAGTAGTGATGCCAGTTACACATTAATCCAGTCCTACCACACACATGGTATCCCGTGTGAGGTCCACATGGATTTTGCCTTTGTGTTTGGTAGGTCTCGCCCACAGGTAAATTAAAATGTCTGTGATACTCTGCCACCTATTTAACAGTCTACCCCCACATGCTACCATTGGAGGTCACTGAGCAATCTTAGGTGTCAGCTGAATGTGAACAGTGCAAAGTTTTCTGTAGGGAAAAGAATGAAAACAGATTGGACATATAGTTATCATTACAGTGAAGTACAGTCTCCATGCAATTTTATAGGTTGAAACATAAAGATGGTGTAATTTCATTTCAGTGCAGTATTTGACAGAAATTGAACTCCACGATCAAGGGGGCCAGAAGCTTTCTTGGCAATTAGAGAAGGAATTCTCTATTACGAAAGAAGAGAAAGAGCACCAGTGCCTTTGATACTGGTCTCTCTCTATTTGACAAGGTCAGAAATCATTCTTGCTTCTCATGATGAGAATTAACAAGCCAAAAGTAATTTGTGTGATTGAAGAACTGCAGACGGACAATATGTTACTCACTGCATTTTCTCCACTAAACGTAGTGATAACGGATTATACACTTCAGCACGGTACGTCACAAAGACGCTTATTACTTGTTCATGGGAAACATGTTATAAAAGATGAACATGATAGGAAAAAATGAACTGGAACGATGAACTGTGACAGGCATCGTTTGAACTTCACTGTGTATATTCATCAGCCATTCTTTTAGGTTGAAAATAAGACATTTTCCATGCAGCGAGTCTGACTGTTAAATTGATCATCACTTGCAAAGAAACTCTTACCTCTTTTTTTCAAATATAAAAATAAACACACATATGTGTATATATATATGTGTGTGTGTATATATGTATGTGTATATATATATATTAGCTAGTGGTGATCACCACTAAGTAGTGATAGTTGGGACCTAGTTTCAATCTATAGTAAACGTTTAAAAAAAAATTTAAAAAAATTCTTGCCTATATCTTTAGGCCAGTTGACGAATCTTTACAAAGTTTTCCAAAAGAATTCATTGCTCACGTGAGCTGTAGTCTGGAAAAGTTCTGTGTGATCCATGAAGCAGAGGCTGATTAAAAAGGGGGGGACCCAAATGCTTTTTCCCCATTTATTTTTCCAACAGTGATAGCGCCCGAACCAGTGGGCGGACTTACACTAACTTTGGCAGAAAGGTAGCTCATGGTCCAGAAAGCAGCCTTTTTAGGGTCAAGCGCACAAGCGCTCCGTCCCTGTTGTAATCTCTCTTTGGGCTTTTAAGCACGCCCATGTAACGCCCGTCACTTTCATTGGTTCGAGGGCTTGCCTTTTAAAATCTACTTGCTTTCATTAGTGAAAGACATGCATACGTCGTGCCTTTTCCAGTGTTAAGCCCTCCTCGAGCGCACCGGCCAAATACTGAAACATACGAGGCTCCATGTTTTCAGCCTAGTTTCCAGACTACTTTGTTTTTAGTTTCCACACAGTGCGATCGCGCTGGGTTTTACGTAGCGTGATTGCGCTCGTATTTTTTCTCTCAATTTATATGGCAAGAAAAGTCCGGTTAGGAGTTTACAATGCTAATAGCTAGAACTGAAGCAAATGCGAGACCCGTTGCATTGCAAATGCTTGTTATTTTGATGTAAATGTGTTCAGTAGTTTTTTAGCAATAAATGAAAATCTATATTTGTGTATATATAGGGATGCAAAGGCACCACAAACCCTCCCAGTCTCATACTGAGATCTGATTGGCTTATAACACTTCGACAAGGAAGTGTTGTCAGCTGTGTTGGGACTTTGCTTCAGCCGACTCCCTGAAAAAATGTAACAAAAAGTAAGAAAATGGGCCTTAGATCTGCTGCTTACCCCCCCAGCAAAAAAGCATTTTTTTTAAAAACAATTTGCCTCAAGTCACGATGGATCTTGCAATTTTTTTTTTTTTTTTTAAAAAGTGCAGCCTTCCGCGCTTGTTTAATTTCAGGACCCGGGTGGGCCGAGTCCCCGGGGCGCATTTATATTGGGACCACCACCTCCCCAGGACTTA
Organism: Pleurodeles waltl; assembly: GCF_031143425.1. Taxonomy (NCBI): domain Eukaryota; kingdom Metazoa; phylum Chordata; class Amphibia; order Caudata; family Salamandridae; genus Pleurodeles; species Pleurodeles waltl. The sequence goes on along the minus strand of NC_090445.1, from coordinate 664,753,009 downwards.
AACTTTATGTAATTTGGGGGGGGGGGGGGTGGTGGTGTATCACCTGGCCCCGCCCGCTGCCCTGGGGACCTCTACCTCCCCGGGGCTAATGACAAATTAAAGGCGGGCCACCTGGCCCCCCACAGACCCGGGGACTGCCACCTCCCCGGTGCCAATGAGAATGTAATGCCAGGGGTCACTGCAGAGGTGTAGGCAGGGAAACAGATGAAACATTGCTCTCACAGAGACGGAGTTGCCTCAGCATTTCCCTCTCTGTGATAGCAATGCCGGCTTCCACAGGAGGTGGGGAGCTGACTGGAACCGCAGGGGCCTTCAGGCTCCCCCCACGATCCCCAACATTGTGACTGGGTACTCTGTGGGGCACCCAGGTCTCATGGCGAGTGATGTGGTCCTCGGGGCATGATCAGCTCTGTGGAAGGGGGCATGTGCTCCCCCCCCCCCCCCCCCCCCCCCCCCCAGTAAAAAAAAAAAATCTTAAATAATTAGGCTGCGTCCCGGGGGATAGTGCCCCCAGGGTTGAGATCGGCCAGGGTAGGTGAACTGTGCGACCACACATCCCCATAAAGCAAACTTTTTTCCAGGCCTCGGGCGATGGGGTCCCCGGGGCCGAGATCGGCTGGGGGAGGAGGGGCCACATGCTTCCCAGCACCAAACGAAAATTCATTTAATTAGGCAGGACCCTGGGGAATGGGGTCCCTGGGGTCAAGATCAGGGCCACACATATCCCCCCCCCCTCCAACCCCCCTCCCCCAAACACCCCAAAATTAGGCCATCCCTCGGGGGATGGGGTCCCCGGGGCCGAGATCAGCCTGGGGATTGGGGCTTCATGGGGACCACCAACTCCCCGGGGCAATGGTCATTAGAGGGGGAGCAGGACCCTGGGGGGATGGGGTCTCTTTCCCCGCCCCCAATAAAAAAATAAAGGCCAGTCCTCGGGGGAAGGGGTCCCCGGGGCTGAGATCAGCCTGGGGAGGGAGGTACATGGGGACCACCACCTTCCCGGGGCAATGCTCAGAGGGCCCCCGCTCTCCCCACCGAGGAGCCATAGATGACTGGCACCTGCAAGACGCAGCAATCGCTGCTGGCAGCATGAGGCCAGGCCCTGCAGCCAACACCCGCTGTGCATGGCCAAAGGCTGTGTTAAGCAGAGGATTGGGTGGTTATAGGGTTTGGCCGTGTGGGGATTGGTTGTTAATAGTACATTACCTACTGGATATATCGGTATATATCTCTTTTACTGGTGGTCGCCAGTAGATAGTCACCAGTTAGGACCTAGTTTCCATTGGAAGAGCTTTTATTGTTTTGACAATATCTTTGGCACCACTTGACAAATCTTAACGAAATTTTGAAAACCCATATTTCAATGGTTCAGCTGCTGTCTTGAAAGATTTGGGGTGATTCATCAAGGGGGGCAGAGAAAAGGGGGGGGTCCCAAAACACATTTCCCTATTCATTTTCCCATAGGGATTTTGAACATAACTACAGCCCAAACCACTTAACCAAATTATACCAAATTAGGCAGAAAGCTAGCTCTTGGTACTGAAAGCATGTTTTTTGTGATTTGGTGTCAATCCGTTCAGTAGTTTTTGAGGTATTGGAGATTAACAAAAGAACATAGATATCTAGGGACGCGCATCCTCCACGGATCCAACTGTCCCTGTGCTGATATCCGATTGCCTGGCAACACTTTAACAAGGAAGTGTTGGCAGCCACCTTTGGACTCTACTTCAGCCGACTCCAACAAAAAAAGTTTAAAAAAAATAAAAAAATGGAAGAAGTAAAGAAACGGGGCCACATTAGCGTTAGAAAATGTGTTTCTAGTTGACGAATGTAGGCACCTCAGCCAGGCAGAACCCACCACTCTAGTCAGGGCAAGAGAGCTACACACCCAAGATAACTCCTGGTCACCCCCGTGGTAGCTTGGAAAGCACGAGCAGTCAGGCTTATCCCAGAGGCAATGAGTAAAGCATTTTCACAACACACACACACACACGCCACACAATACACCACAGGGAAAACTCCATAAGTTAAATAAATAAAAACTGTATTGCATAAGACATCGTTGGATCAAAAACGACATGCATCATTAATACCCTGCTACACTAGCAGTTGTCAGAACATAACAAAGGTTACTTGTACTGTGCGAAAGGCAGCAATAGTCGGGTAAGCCCCATGGGTTGCTACTATTTTGCAGTAGTCAGGTCATCATTCTCACCAAAGAAAATGCATATGTCATAATAAACATATTATCATGATTGCCAATACATCATCATGAATGCATATTGAAGAGAAACATTCCCTAAACGGCAGATCATTATTATTCCCAATATAAATCCACATATGATGAAAATATTTTGATTGGGCATAAATCCTTTAAAACCTTACCAACCCTCCCACTGTATATTAGACAGATCTTGTAATAATGCACATCATAGCAATCCTGGCATTGTGACATGTAATATGTATCATGTCATAATAAAATTTAGAGGAACCACAGAAGATGGAGAGACACAGGAATGCCACTTAAGTTACAGCGTAATCTCCAAAAACACCAACATGAAACCTCAGCGCATCTGCACTTCTTGTACCGATAATACGGCCCCTCCTCAAAGGGTTTCTATTAGCTCTGGCACCCCGCACCCCCCTTCCCTCCTTCCGGAGAGAGCCAATACTGGCCCTTGGGATCGCCACCCCCAGGTACGATTCCTGCGATATCCAAGGGTGCCAACCGCTGGGACATAATTGTTTGTTCTGACTTTGCGGGAGCTTTAACAGCTCTTGCTAAACCAGAGCAAACACTCTGCCTCCAGGGGAAGAGAGCTGTCAAAGTGCTCTCTCCTGCTGGAAGCTGAGGTTTCATCTCCTTCCCTGCCTGCAGAAATGTGGGCAGGAAAAGAGATGAAACGATTGCTTTTACAGACACAGAGCTGCATGTTAAGCAGCTCCCTGTGTGCTAAAGCAATGCTGGCTCCCATAGTAGGCAGGGAGCTGGATGGGAATGCATGGGCTGTGTGGCTTCCACACAGTCCCATTACACACTGGCTGCCCTGGGGGTTGCCCAGGACAGAAGGCTGGGCCCCGCGGAATGGGGGCCTGAGGGGCGAGATCGGCCCAGGGAAGGTGGCTATGCAGCTCCCTCCTCCATTTTATTTATGGCTGGACCCTGGTGGATGGGTGCTCTTTGGCTGAATTTGTGTGTCTGTGAGTGCATGAGTACCTGAGTGGGTCTATGTGTGAGTGACTGAGTCTGAGTGAGTCTGTGAGTAGGTGTGAGTGTCTGTGTGGGTGTGTCAGTAGCTGTGTGAGTGATTCGGCCACAAAGGAACCTCACTTGCCCTTTTATCCAAAAAGACTCCACAGTTTTGCCCAAAATATCTACCCAAGTGGAGTTCTTTCTGCCTCCTTGGGTAAGTATCTAGTACGTAGTTGTACACTACAGCTTTGTAATGGAGCACAAGGAAATGTCACCAGCGACCTTGTGTGTATTTTGGCAGTATAATTATTCTGGGTGCATCTTTATTCAGAAATATGTGACCACATGTATCCTGCTATTGGGAGGCCAATGTGACTACAGGCACTTACATCTGCACCAAACCAGGGTCCTTCCTGTTACCTATATGACGTAAGTGCTTCTTCTGCACAGCCCTGCACATTACTGTTTCTTTAGCCCCGGGGAGGTGGTGGTCTCCGGGGCGCTCGGGTAAGGGAGGTTGGATCTGCACTGCCATCCCATTACTGTTCTGTTTCTTTAGCCCCGGGGATGTGGTGGTCCCTGGGCTCGGGGGAGGGAAGGTGGATCTGCATGGCTCTCCTGTTACTGTTTCTTTAGCCTCAGGGAGGCAGTGACCCCTGGGCTTGTAGAGCCGCAGGCGGAGGGCCCTGTGTGCTCCCCCTTTTTCTTTTATTTAAAAAAAAATAATTCCCCTGGGACCTGGCCCACCCGGGAACTACAATTACAGCAAGCATGGGCTTGACACACATGTGCTGGATTTTTTTTTTTAAAGAAAACAAATTTCCCTCCTTAACAATGCTTGGGGGGAGGCGGGGAGGAGTCAAGTATTCTTACCCCACCCCCTTTTCTTTTTCATGTTTTTGTGTGGGACTTGACTGAAGCAGAGTCCCAAGATGGCTGCCAACACTCCTTAGTTGAAGTATTGGCAGCCAGTCGGAGCTCTGCGTTTTCCCTGGACGAGCACGTTATTCTTAATAAAGGCTTCGTGACCACAGGTATACAAATTCGGATTTTCTTTTTCTTTTTTTAAATATCTTGCAAACGAAGGGATTTACACCAAATAACAAAAAGCACAATCTGCAGGACCAAATCGAGCTGTCTGCCAAATGTAGTGTAATTCTGTCCAGCGGTTCGGGCTGTAGTTGTGTTCAAAACACCTATGGGAATTAACATGGGAAACACACTTTTTTTTTTTTTTTAACTCACCCCTTTTTTTCTGGCCAGCTTATCGGATCACCTCAAAACTTTCCCTGTGCAACAAAAATTATGGCACACTTTTTAGGAAAATTTTGTAAAGATCTTTTCAGATGGCTCCAAAGATAATAGGCAAGTCAAAAAATGCTATTTCCATGGAAAAATGGTCCTAACTATAATGACCAACTGGAGATATATATATATATATATATATATATATATATATATATATATTTATGTTTGTTTGCACATATATAAATATCAGTGTGCAAGATAAAAACAGCCCAGAGACGTGGCCAGCATGGCAGACACAGAGACATGCTTCCCTAAGTTCTGACACAAATGGCTCAAGTCTGCATAAGGAAGGGGCCCACAACATACTTAATTGCTACTGAACTTCACTATCCAGTACACAGAGGCCTGACTCACAGAAAGAACAAGTAAAGCAGCTCAAGCGCTCAAAGAGTGAAATCTGCCCCTGCCAGGCATATAGGCTTGTTACGTTACTAAACATGGATGTAAAGATAAACGTGACGGTCCTGGCCCAGAGACTTACACCATTCCTTTCTTCCTTAATACCTGACGTTCAGTCCCGGTTTGTCTCAGGAAAGCAGACCCAGGTTCAAGAAAACTGAGCACGGCGGTCATCTCAACACTACAAAGGAGGGTCCCACGAAGCCGGTGGTCAACTCAGTGAGTTTAGCAATACAGGACAGAGTGCTGGGGACCTGGGCTGTGCTGTGCACAAAGGATTCCTTGCAAAAGTGCACAGAAGCCCTAGCAGCTGCAGTTCACGCAGTACACAGGATTACTGTCTGGCGAGCGGAGGCAAGGACTTATCTCCACCAAATTTGGACAGATGGACCACTGGACTGTCAGGGTCACTTGGATCTAGCTCCTGTGTTCCAGGGACCACGCTCGTCAAGATGAGAGGGAATCCAGAGGACCGGTGAAGCAGACGTTTGGTGCCTGCGTTAGCAGGGGGAAGATTCCGTCGACCCACAGGAGATTTCTTGATGGCTTCCAGTGCAGGGTGAAGGCAGACAGCCCCCAGAGCATGCACCACCAGGAAACAGTTGAGAAAGCCGGCTTGATTAGGCGCTGCAATGTCGCTGGTAGTCTTCTTGCTACTTTGTTGCAGTTTTGCAGGCGTCCTTGAGCAGTCAGCGGTCGATCCTTGGCAGAAGTCAAAAGGGAGATGCAGAGAACTCTGGTGAGCTCTTGCATTCGTTATCTGACGAGATGCCCACAGGAGAGACCCTAAATAGCCCTCAGAGGAGGATTGGCCACCTAGTCAGGTAAACACCTATCCGGAGGGGGTCTCTGACGTCACCTGCTGGCACTGGCCACTCAGAGGCCTCCATTGTGCCCTCACACCTCTGCATTCCAGATGGCAGAGGTCTGGGACACACTGGAGGCGCTCTGGGCAGCACCCCTGGGGTGGTGATGGACAGGGGATTGGTCACTCCCCTTTCCTTTGCCCAGTTTCATGCCAGAGCAGGGGCTGGGAGATCCCTAAACCGGTGTAGACAGGCTTATGCAAGGAGGGCACCATCTGTGCCCTTCAAAGCATTTCCAGAGGCTGGGGGAGCCCTTAAACACCTATTTCCAAAGGGAGAGGGTGTAACACCCTCTCTCAGAGGAAATTCTTTGTTCTGCCTTCCTGGGACAGGGGTGCCCAGACCCCAGGAGGGCAGAAGCCTGTCTGTGGGTTGGCAGTAGCTGTAGTGAAAACCCCAGAGAGCTAGTTTGGCAGTAACCGGGGTCCATGCTGGAGCCCCGGGGATGCATGGGATTGGCACACCAATACCAGAATTGGCATGGGGGGACCATTCCACGATCTTAGACATGTTACATGGCCATATTCGGAGTTACCATTGTGAAGCTACATATAGGTATTGGCCTATATGTAGTGCACTCATGTAATGGTGTCCCCGCAGTCACAAAGTCCGGGGAAGTTGCCCTGAACTATGTGGGGGCACTTTGGCTAGTGCCAGGGTGCCCTCACACTTAGTAACTTTGCACCTAACCTTCACTAAGTGAGGGTTACAAATATAGGTGACTTATAAGTTACTTAAGTGCAGTGAAACATGGCTGTGAAATAATGTGGACGTTATTCCACTCGAGCTGCAGTGGCAGTCCTGTGTAAGAATTGCCTGAGCTCCCTATGGGTGGCAAAAGAAATGCTGCAGTCCATAGGGATCTCCTGGAACCCCAATGCCCTGGGTACCTAGGTACTATATACCAGGGAATTATAGGGGTGTCTCAGTGTGCCAATCAGAATTGGTAAAAATGGTCACTAGCCTGCAGTGACAATTTTAAAGACAGAGAGAGCATAAGCACTGAGGTTCTGGTTAGCAGAGCCTCAGTGACACAGTTAGGCACCACACAAGGAGCACATTCAGGCCACAACTATGAGCACTGGGGTCCTGGCTAGCAGGATCCCAATGAGACAGGCAAAAACAAACTGACACACAAGTAAAAAATGGGAGTAACCTGCCAGGCAAGCTGGTACTTTCCTACACTGATGACTTATCATTGGAAGAACGAAAGGCTTCACTGCCACAGTTGCTAAAAGTGCAAGCAGATTATAGTGACGACTTAGGATATAGAGTTAGTGATCGCACATCAGAGCTCCTTCCCCTGGGCCTTGCAGCTAGGAACATACAAGACTTGAGTCAAAGGATACCCATCAAAATTACAAATTGATACCTAGGAATACAGTTAAAATCCTCTCACCAGATGGCACACTGAGAACAAACCTAAACTCTTAAGACATTAAGAGGGTCATTCTGACCCTGGCGGCCGGTGGCCGCCAGGGCCACCGACCACGGGAGCACCGCCGACAGGCTGGCGGTGCTCCTATGAGCATTCTGACCGCGGCGGTTCAGCCGCGGTCAGAAGCGGAAAGTCAGCGGTCTCCCGCTGACTTTCCGCTGCTCATTGGAATCCTCCATGGCTGCGGAGCGCGCTCCGCAGCCATGAGGATTCTGACCCCCCCTACCGCCATCCAGTTCATGGCGGGAAAGCCGCCATGAACAGGATGGCGGTAGGGGGGGTCGTGGGGCCCCTGGGGGCCCCTGCCGTGCCCATGCCAATGGCATGGGCACGGCAGGGGCCCCCGTAAGAGGGCCCCAAAATGTATTTCACTGTCTGCCTTGCAGACAGTGAAATACGCGACGGGTGCAGTAGCACCCGTCGCACCTTCCCACTCCGCCGGCTCGATTACGAGCCGGCATCCTCGTGGGAAGGTCGTTTTCCCCTGGGCTGGCGGGCGGTTTAACTGGAACCGCCCGCCAGCCCAGGGGAAAACTCGTAATACCCGCCGCGGTCTTTTGACCGCGGCGCGGTAATTTGGAGGGCGGGATCCTGGCGGGCGGCCTCCGCCGCCCGCCAGGGTCATAATGAGGCCCTAAGACTGTTACAAGGAGATGGGTGAATTAAGATATATCCTAATTGGGTTGCATAGCAGCAGTTGAGATCAAAATAATCCAAAGATATTTGTATGTCTTCTAAGCATTATCGATCTTGATAGAGAAAGACACAATGGAAGACTGACAAGGGATGATAACACTGTGTGGCCGACGCATTTTGGCAACAGCCTTCCGCAGGACCATAGTCTAATAGTGCAAAGTGTCATTTGTAGGTACAGTCATTCCATCTACCATCACCAAATGCTAAAAGACTAGATTGCACCTTATTTACTTTTTGGTTTCCAATTGTTTCTGTCATTTTATAGTTTTCTGCTCATCATTGTCTGCATATAAATACGCTTAGAAACTAAACAAGTTCTATTCCTCAGAACGAGGTAACCTTATGGTCACAAATTATTTGTTTTACACCCTTTCTTCTGTTATTCAAACCGATAAGACAGGATTCCAGGTAAAGTGACCCATAATTCAAAATTCCACACTTATATTGTGCTTTTGTTACTTTCTAACATGATGTGATTAGGAATTCAAAATCCACAATTAGTTTTTTAATTAATTAGAACTGTAGCAAATTCGCATACATTTTGGGTCTTACACCTGCTTTTTAACATGTACATAAGCCTACTGATTTTTTAAAATTTTAAATCGCTCCAAAAATGCATATGCATATTTCCCAATCAACTTTCAGTATCACATTTAGATTATGAGATTCATGTCTTTCATATGCCCAAATCTGCTCCTTGTATATTAATATAAAGTTCTGAATTGGTAAGACAAATAATATACACACATTTCACAAACACACAAACATTATTTCATTAAGGTTCTAAAAGTCATATCCACCTAATAAAAAATACTCTACATATATCTCAACTGCATAAAGTGATTCAGTTGTAGTGCTGTGCTGTAAAACAATTAATATATGTACACGTCATAAAGAAAATGTGAAAATATTTACATTCACTTCTCCATTCTATTAAGGTTCTTAAAGATAAGTGCTAATGCTTCTACCTGAGTTACAGTGAAGTGCTCTTATAAAGTGCAAATAAAAACTTAACTAACAGCAAGCAATTACTCCTATACAAAATACCCTAGAGAGTGCTATTATGTTGATACCTTTTCAGTCTAGAGGTACAGGGATCCTTTGTTCTCAATTGTATATTATTATAATAAATTAACAAGATATATCCATCCTATCATTACGTTTGTATACGTGGGAGCAAATCAGTTACCCATGGCTGTGCTTTGTAGCTGCAAATAGCAGTTACCATCAAACAGGAATACATTGTGTTAGAAAAAAGTCTGACAGTTCCATTAACATCATGGAGTGCTCCGTTAGGCCTATGGACCTTGGTCTCAGATAGTATTCACATGCATTAATACCATCAGTGGGATGAATGGATGTATTCAATGACACCACATCTATGGTACCCATCAGAAAATCAGACTGCCAGGGAATGCCATTAATTTTGTTCAGAAAATCTGTGGAATCTCTCAAATGTGAGGGTTATTTAACACATAAAGAATAAGTAATTTAAAATGACCTTCATCACCAAATTAATTCCTTTGGTAATCGTACTTATTGCTTCTTCCCTGTTCTCGTTTTCCTTTTATGTTTTCTGTTGCATCTCATAGTTTTTGTGAATTTTGGTTAATTTTATTTGCTAAGCCCCATCCTCGTCGTCTTGTACTCATTTGGTATAGTCTCATTTGCCCGGAACAATCTAGCTTAGGAGTTGTAAGAGAGGTACCTTCGCTCCCTGAGCTAACTTCTGAGCTCTCGTCATTAGGAGGGACCTTATCTTTTCTAATGTTTTATCCATAGTATATCTACTATACTATGAACGTAACCTCTTAGCAAATGTATGTATTCTTCCTGTTGCATAAACCTCTCGCTGTTAAAATATTCTTGCTTTTCTTGCCTGCATCTAGGTTTCATGTTTTTCAAGTTTCCTTTCCATGACCTCAAATGCGTCTTATTGCTTCCCCTATGATTCTGCTTTCCTCCAGTGTTTTCTTCAATCTTTTATTTTATCTAATGCTGTTGCCATTTTACATTTGGCATGTTTAATTAAGGTCATCTTAACTTTCAAGGAACATTCTGTTGTGTCTGATTGCCATTGCTTAAGGACATTTTAATGTTTAGCAACACTTAATATTGCTTGTTAAAGGCATGCATTGATTGTATTGTCATAAATCCATTCTTACATGTACCAATCACGTCCTCTGCAGACTGTAAAAGCTGCTATGGATTATTAGAAAGAGAAAATTTTTGGTATCTGTATACTTGCATTGAGTTCTCCAGTCAGGAGTGAGCGAGGCAGCCAGCAGGCCACTGTTAAGAAGAAATTAAGGAATGCTTTCATCCCTTTACTAATTCCCTAATGCCTCTTCCACTGAGGAGCCTTGCAGATCTGTAACCTAAATCCAGAACTGTCCAAAGAGAGATGGGAAGCTGCCTGGAAAAATATTTAGAAAAAACGCCTATCAATTAAGCATATAGAATCAGCACTGCAAATCATGACGTGGTGTCATCTCATACTGGACATGCTGCATAAAATGTAACCTGAAATATCCGATAGATGTTGCAGGGAGTGTGAAGAAAAGGGTCCATCTCTTCATATATTGTGGGGTTGTCAAAAAAAATACAACATACCAGAAATTAGATTCTGGCTGTCATTAAAGACAGAAGACAGTTTCTCTTGCCGGGCAGCCAAGGTTCCAAAATATTGGGTCTACGCCTTCTAAATGAGGATGAAATACTCTGGGAGAGCTGAGGGCTGATATATTAGTTATTGTTGTAGTTTGGTGGCCTGATAATGTACACAATGAGCTAGTTCCACGTGGCACTTACGGTGCTGGAGAGTTTGGGGTACAGGGTGATTGAGAGAATGAGTGCACTCAAAACCAAGGAAAGATAATTATCTGGTATCATGGCAACCAATTCTAAGTTATGTGGCAAATGATCAGAGGGCAGTGATATCCGTGCAGTCCTCTATAATGTTGGACTAGGAGGCAAGAGTTGGACGCAGTGAACTATTGTAAGCACGGTTGCATGATGATTACTTCGCAGGAGTTTTTTTTTCCCCAAGTCTGTAGTGAGGTCTAGTGTGGGGAAGATGGGTAGTTGAGGACTAAGGTTTTCCCCTTTTCTTTTCTGTACAATCACATACCGTCATTAAGGGTGCTATAAAGCTGATTATAGATGTGTAATGTGACTATTTGACTGTGTACAGTGTAAATTACATGTATTCAATGGAATGCTAATAAAGAGATTTTTTTTTTTTTAAAGTCTCACATGTAAAAACCATATAAAGTATAGAATTAATAATATTGTAAATACACTTTTGAAAGGATTGTTTAGCCTTGTGGCATTTATACAGTGCTTCATGTTCCCCACAAGGCTGTGCAGCCCTCCAATTTGAATCTGGCTCCAGGTGCCCTTTCAAGGTGCATAGTTAAGGTGCTGGATGTCGTTTTACATAAATAGGTTGTGTTGGTGAACATGATGCGCTTAATGTCTCTGTATGCAAAGAGTGTCAGAAACAGATACAACCCTCTGCATCTGTCAGTTTCCTGAGGTTAACAGTCCTAGAATGTATAACGTGAATAAGTGGATCTGCCTGAGAATCTGTTACATGCCTTAGGTCTAGAAACAAGAAAAGCGCAGCACTGGAGTTGTTTTGTGACCGGGAAGGCTGCGTAGCGGCTGCTATGTAGCACCAACCTAACCCGATGTGCAGCGGAGTGACGTCAGCTTTTACACCAAAAATCACAGAATGCTCCATAATCCACATAGCAGTATGGGCAAGGTGGGGAGAATGCGTAGTCCGTAATATGATGTCATTGGGTCGATGTAACAGTTGAATGCATTTGGCCAAATGAGCAGCAGTCTTGCATCTTTATAAAAGCAGGTATGCTACCTCCTGGTAAGAAGTGGATTGTCTGGCAAGCTCAGCAGAAATTGCACAATCTTTAGAGGAATGTATTTTGCCTACTCCTTCTAATACAGTTTTGCATCCCAAGCCCCTCTCGTGCTCTATGAGACTCACAAAGATAGACGAGCACCACACAGACGAGTTGTGGTTGGTCATGACAAACTCTAACCAGACTAACACCATTCACATGAGGGATGAGACATGAAGCACTCGTTAAGTTGCTGCATTGACAGAACAAAACTTAATCTGCCTTCCTCCTTCATCTCCATGCTGTACAGATCGATGGACTAAACCCTTAACCACATTACACAGTTCTCTATAGTTCTGCACAGGAGGAGGGTCTCTTGTACTGGTACTATACTATATAATTTACCAGCCATCATATAAAAAGGTAACTTATTCAATAACAATGTGTGTTATAGTTTAACAGACATCGATGGGCATTTTAGCTGGACAGACATGCATGTCAGGTCTCTTGTCTCCTATGCTGCTCTCTTTGAAGATGCCATGATGACTTTTGGGTAAACGTTATTGAAATGTTTGAGGTATTACGATTTCATCCTATCTTTCTTTTTTAGAAACACTCCATCGAGACGCAGTATGGCACAGTGACAGTCACAATTCATGGCTCCCCTAAACCAAAGCGCCCAGCCATAGTCACTTTCCACGACGTGGGACTGAATCGTAAGTAACCACTGTACTCACAAACGAGGCTACTAGAGCTGCCAAAACATCCTTCACACAGTCTCTTGTAACTCCCTAGAGCTAACGCTGCCAGTGCCCATTACAGCTCAACACTCATCTGCGTAGAAGCAACAATTGTGCAGCATGCCACTAGAGCCAGCTAGCGTGTAGATCTGGTGGTCTTGCCCCAAAGCCACCACTTTTGAGGTGTTTCCAACAGTTAGTGCTGCTGTAGTGTCCTTCCATGAGAAGCTTGTGGTGACTGCTTTGCGTTATATTTCCTCGTGGGAACATGGAACAGCGTGGCATCATTGACATTATGTCACGGTGTTCTATGTTCCTTGCTAGACGGTTACTTCCCTCTGTGCCCCTGTTGTTGGATTGAATCTTCTCCGTCTCCCCTGCGACAATAAATGAAGAAAAGGAATCGTGTTCTTGAGTTTCATTTCCCCTCACTTCAATGGCAACGAGGGGGAAACTCGCAACGTGCTAAATCTGGTCTCGAAGGTTTGGCTCTTTGAACTTCGACTTCGGCGATTATCTGTTCAGTCCTGCTAATCTACACGGACTTCTGCAAACTTCTGTGAGTTTGGCGGAGCTCTTGCTTCATATTTGGTTTCGTGGATTGTGGGGGCACAGAGGTCATTGACACTGTGTGCACTGCGCACACAGTGTGACTTTTTAATGCGAGTGTTTGTTACTTGTTTTTCTTTAGTAGCGCTTGCCGTTAATACCGCTCGCTGTGCTTGTGCGTGCGCTTGTTCCTTTGGATTTTGTGGAAGGAGCACCGTGTTCGATTCTGGCACAGCGTGTACGAAGACGTTAGCACTGCTGCTAACACGCGCATTCTCGCGCACAAACAAATCGGTATTCACGGCTGTTGTCATGGTTCCGACACAGCGCGTGTGAGGACGCTAGCACTGCTGCGATCCCTCGCGCACAAGCAAATTTCATGATCGCGTGTATTATTTTTTTTTTTTTTCCCAACCGTATTTTGAAGAGACTCTTCTCCGGCACCTCAGTAGAATCTGAAACTTAAAGGAATAGAAATAAAAGACGGACTTCTTTCAAAAAAAAAAAAAACTGAAAACAGACTTACTTAATGTTATGTCAGTTCGGCCATCTTTATGTGGGATATTAACATTTGAGTACTGCTGATTTCTTTTGGAGGTACAATATTAAAACCAACAGTGCTACACAAGTACAGAACATTGTACAACTGTGTAAACATTTCTGTACATTATTATTCTGGTCTACTATATATTCTGTGTGTTCTATAGGCAAACATGCAGAATGTTATACCTCCAGCGCCCTTTCTGCAAGATCCAGGAAATCCACCTCTTGAATGGAAACTTTGGTTACGGTCGTTTAAAGCATATCTGGGTGCTATTGATGGTCATAAGTTCAGACCAAAAAGAAAAAAAATAGTTTATTGTATTATCATTTGGGAATTGAGGGCCAGAACATATTTGATCATCTTCCAGTCTATGAACTCGCTGAAGATGAGGCATTAGATGAGTTTGAAATGGCCATTTCTCAATTGGACAAGTACTTCATTAAAACTAAGAACATTGTTGTCCATCGTTATACATTTTTCACGAGTTCACAAGGCCCTAGTGAGAGCATTGATACCTTTTATTACTACGTTGAAAGTGCTTGCAGCTAAATGTGAATTTGAGAATTTTACATCGCAACTCATCCGTGGTCAGCTGGTTGCCAGGTGTTCTTCAAAAAGAATTCAGGAAAAGTTACTGACTTGCAAAGATCCTTCGTTGGATAAGGCTATCGACATTGCCAAAAGCATTGAATGTTCCATGGAGGTTGCCAAACTATTTGAGGCTTCTATGGCTAGTGCAACCAATTCTGGAGCAGTTGTTAATGCACAAAATGATAGCAACAATAAGCGTTTAGGAAGAAAACAGGGCAATTCATTTTTTAGAAGTAGAACCAATCAGAAACTCACATGCTACAGATGTGGTTCTTCCACGCATGTATCTTTGTTAAAAAACTGTCCAGCTAAACAACAACAATGCAGAAACTGCAACAAATTGGGACATTTTGCGAGAGTGTGCAGAAGTGCAAAAAAGAACAATATTCGTTGTGTAATTAGTGGTGATACAGAGAATGTGGTGGAGGAACAAATGAATGAATGGGTTGGCGGTTAAAGATTCTGCCAATTTTAACAGAGTTGTTGTTGATCCTGACGTGGATGTAATAATTGATGGAAAAAACATTAGATTATTAGTAGACACAGGGGCTCGCATAACCATATTGGCTCAGGAAAAGTACATGGAAAGCTGGATTTCTAAGACCTTTTACCCTCCAGATGTTTCCACTGTTGCGTTTTGAGGGTAGCAAAATTGATCTGGTTGGTTACTTCTGGACCTCGCTAACAATTTTCGATAGAACGCTGCGTGGGAAAATCTATGTAGCTAAAAAAGGGATTAATGTTCTAGGGTTGCTTAATCAGGCTGAATTCAATCTAGCATTTAAGCCGGGTAGAGACAAACCTGTAGTTTTGGATGATGAGAGTTTAAGTCCAGTCAACTTTGTCTCCAATTCCGTGGAGGTTTGGCAACATAAATTTACCAAATTATTTCAGGAACGACTTGGTAAGATCACTAATTATTCTCACACAATAAAACTCAAACATAACGCTGTCCCAGTCAAACATAAGCTAAGGAATGTACCTCTAAGTGTGAGATCTGAATTGTCCAAGTTGCTAAAAGAAATGTGTGAACAGGGTGTGATAGAAAAGGTTGAGGCAACTTTTTGGTTATCCCCCATAGTCCTGGCTAAGAAAAAATCAGGTGACTTGAGGATGTGTGTGGACTTAAGAAGTTTAAATGAGGCGATTTGTGTGGATAGTTTCCCTCTCCCGAGAATTGATGATCTGATTGCGAAGATTGGCTCTTCTCAGTGGTTCACCAAATTAGACTTAGTCAGCGTACCACCAAGTAGATTTAGATGTAGATTCTAGACACCTTACTGCATTCATTACTCCTGATGGTACTTATCAGTTCTGCAGACTACCTTTTGGTTTTGCCTCAGCGGCTGCAACTTTCCAGAGACATGTTTACAGACAATCCTAATGTAGCAGTCTTTCAAGACGATATTCTTGTGTTTGCTAATAATGAGTCTGAACATGATAAAGTTTTAGAGCAAGTGTTGTGCGCATTGGAAAACAGAGATATTACCTTGAGAAAAAATAAATGTGTTTTCAAGGTTGATGAAATTGAATATCTTGGCCATGTTTTCTCAAGGGATGGCATCAAGACCAAGCCAAGTTTAGTTAAAAGCATACTAGAAGCACCGCCTCCCAAAACCAAGGACCAGCTACTGTTGTTTCTTGGGTTATGCAAATTCTATGCCAAATTTCTGAAGAACTTTGCCAAAAATACTGAGTGTTTTAGAACCATATTGAAAAACCATGTGTTCTTTTGGTCCAATGAATGTAATGACATGTTTGAGCAAATCAAACAAGAAATTGTTAGTGTTCCGGCCTTACAACCGTTTTCGGAAAACAAGAACACCATAGTTACTGTAGATGCTTGTGAGTATGGGCTTGGTGCTATCATACCTCAAATTTCCAACAATGGGAAGGAAAGCACTGTGGGTTTCGCATCTAGAACTCTAAGGCAGGTAGAACGCAAGTACATAGTGATCGAAAAAGAATTATTAGCCTGTGTCTGGAGTATTGAAAAATTCAAACACTACTTATGGGGTAGACCATTTGTGCTGAAGACAGATCATAGACCTCTGGTAGAGATTTTATCAGGTAAAAAGGTGAAACGTTCAACAGCGCGGATTGCAAGGTTATCTGCCATGCTGTTAGAGTTCACGTTTACAGTAGAGTACATACCTGGTGGGAAAAATAGGAGGGCGGATTGTTTATCTAGGCTACCTATTAATGATAATGTTGAACAAGAATGGGAAACTGAAATTGAAGAATGTTTCATTGCCTGTGTGACTTAAAGCACTGTGCCTTTAGATGAAAGAGAATGGGTGAAGGCTGTACAGGATGACGAGACTCTGTGAAGTGATGCGTTTGGTCAAATCAGGTTGGCCCATGGAGAGGAGTCTACCACCTGAGTTACAATCATTTTGGAAGGTTTCCAATGAGCTGTGCATTGAAGGAGATAAATTGGTTAGAAGCAATAGGTTGGTCCCACCAGAATGCGTAAGGAGAAGGTTGATTGCGGCGTCTCATATGGGCCATTTGGGGTCTACAGTCACCAAAAGAAAATTAAGATCTGAATTTTGGTGGCCCAAAATGGATACTGAAATTGAAGACTATGTAAAGAATTGCACGAGATGCTGTACTAGTGGCAAAGTGTTGATTACAGAAGGAACATTGGAGACTTTCGTTCCTTCTCCAGCAAGGGCTCAGTCTTGATTTTTTGGGTCCTTATCACATTTTGCCTCCCAATATGAGATACTTTGTTGTTATAATTGATCACTTATCCAGGTGGGTGGATGTTGAGCCAGTGAGGTTTCCCACTACTCGCCTAGTAATAGAATGCCTGAAAAAGATATTTAGTTTTGAGGGTTTTCCTGAACAAATTCTAACGGACAATGGTGTTCAGATTGTGGCGGCAGAGATGCTTCAGTTTTTTAATAAGTGTGGTGTGAAACATATCAGAACACCTCTTTACCATCCACAAAGTAATGGCATGGTCGAACGATTTAATTGAGTGCTAGTAGACTGTATTCAAGCCTTATATAGAAATCACCTGTCTACTGATCAAGCTATTAAAGAATTGGTATGGTCATATCGCACTACACCTCACATTGCCACGGGGAAAAATCCATTCGAACTTATGAGAGGGAGAGTGGCATCTACTGAGTTGTGCCCTTTTTGGATGGTAAAGTTGTTCCATGCAGGTTGTGATCTTAAGGAACTATGGCGGGTTGCAGAATTTAACTCCAATGTCAGGGGTCTAAAAAGGGCAACGGGTGAAGGCAACAAGGAAAGTAAATTAAAAGTTGGTGATTGGGTGAGGCTGAAAAATCCTGTTTTAGTTAAAGGATTATCTAAGTTCAAGGACGCGCAACAAATACATGAAGTGCGGAAGAATGCTGTTAGATTGGCAGATGGGAGTTGGTGGAACAATTCTCGCATCGCTTTGGATCCTGCTGCACGAAATTATTCTGATGTCATTGTCACTGGCGGTGGAATTATGCCAGGCATCAATGGTGAACACAAATGTAGAAAAAGCACTAGAACATGTCAAACGCCTAAAAAGTTTCAAGACTTTGTTATGTCATAATTTACTTTTTGTGTTTTCATAATTTACTTTATTTGTTCTAATTTAAAAAAAAAAAAAAAGGAGGGAAGATAAATGTGGTGACTGCTTTGCATTATTTTTCCTCGTGGGAACATGGAACAGCGTGGCATCATTGACATGATGTCACGGTATTCTATGTTCCTTGTTAGACGGTTACTTCCCTCTGTGCCCTCGTTGTTGGATTGAATCTTCTCCGTCTCCCCAGCGACAATAAATGAAGAAAAGGAATCGTTTTCTTGAGTTTCATTTCCCCTCACTTCAAAGCTCTAACATTTGAAGCAGCAGTCGTACAGCATGCAACAACAGTCCTCGCTCCTATAGATCAAAACAATCTGTTGCGCCTACAGTGTCTTCCAAAACCCGCCTTCCTATAGCGTCCTGCACTGCATATACTGCTTCCCAGGACCAACACTCTACTCAGTCGTGTAAGCCAGCTATCCTGCATCATCTATGATGTCTGCTCTCACACACTGCCCTTCACAGCCAGTACACACAGAGCTCCCCAGAACCTCTGCTCCTCCATCGCACCACGTATCCAGCACTTCTACATCGTCCCCTGCAGTCGGGGCTCCTACTGTTACCCTCAGAACCACTTGGCCTAGCGAACACTCTTCCACCAGTCACAGAGACAGCACTTGTTGACCATTCATGTATCAAGGACTCCTACACCATCCTTCACAGCCAGGGCTCTTGCACTGTATGTTGACATGAGCCTGATCTGTTGTGTTCACATGGTGAACATAATCCTGCTACCTGTTGTATCAGTTAAGTATAAAAGCATTTGGAGAAAAAAAATCACTTTGTGAATACTGCTTTATTCTTAACTGCTTGTCTCCGTTTCACCTCTTACATTGAGCAGAACCCCTACACCCCTCTTCTGACTGTATGTATATGTGCCCTACTGTTTTCTGAATGAGACACGTGGCTAGAGAAACCTTTTTTAAATGCTTATGTAAAATCTCCTGGTCTTGGCAGCACCAGGATAAAGAAGCCAATTGAACTCGAGGACAACAGTCACATCTTTGTGATCAGTGTATGACATTGTCTATTCTGATTTAAAGTTCTCTGTCCTTGCATTACAGTGGAGGACACTTAAGCTCAAATGCTCACAGTATTACCTAGGTTGCAAAAGAAAGACAACCTGGATGTCGTTTGACGTTAGCAAGGGAAAACAGATTAATGGCGGGAAGACCTTTTGACTGTCACTAGTGTTCACACTTAAGAACATACCAGGCAGAAAAGGATTCAGGCAGAAATACAGATCAATATATTGTATAGAAAAAGGAAGAAGTATGATGTGGTTTGACTTGGACGAAGAGGAGTACATGAAACTAAAGCCTCCCACATCAGATCAGTTAGTGGCATAAGAAAACACTTTTTCAGATAGTGCCTGAAACATGTACTGAAACATTTACCATTGTCACGCCATATCCAGGTGTCCTTTTAAACATTTTAAACATTTTGGTACTGTCGTCGAAGGCTTTCTTGCCCTAGTTGCCATTTGTTGATTAAGACCCAGCTAAAGATGCTTTTAAGCTGAGCCTACCTGAAAGCTAAACTGTCTGGTTGTGAAGGACATTGTAGGCTTACTCCCCACACCTCCCCCTTCACCATCGGTTTGCTTTACTATCTGTAATTTGCCTGCTTCTTATTCAATGGGTTTCGTTATCCATCTTGTGTCTGTCCGTGTCCTGGAGCATTGATAATTTACTTGTGTCCTTCAACTGTTCACTTTCAGGAAACTGCCTGTTCATAGCATGTATGGCTGTAGATACGCATACTTTTGAGTCACAAGGTACAGTGACTCTTCCCTTAGTTGGTAATGCACATTGTAAAGAAATGGCTCCCTGTTGCAGTTACCCCCCACTTTTTGCCTGATACTGATGCTGACTTGACTGAGAAGTGTGCTGGGACCCTGCTAACCAGGCCCCAGCACCAGTGTTCTTTCACCTAAAATGTACCATTGTTTCCACAATTGGCACAACCCTGGCACGCAGGTAAGTCCCTTGTAACTGGTACCCCTGGTACCAAGGGCCCTGATGCCAGGGAAGGTCTCTAAGGGCTGCAGCATGTCTTATGCCACCCTAGGGATCCCTCACTCAGCACAGACACACTGCTTGCCAGCTTGTGTGTGCTGATGGGGAGAAAATGACTAAGTCGACATGGCACTCCCCTCAGGGTGCCATGCCAACCTCCCACTGCCTGTGGCATAGGTAAGTCACCCCTCTAGTAGGCCTTACAGCCCTAAGGCAGGGTGCACTATACCACAGGTGAGGGCATATGTGCATGAGCACTATGCCCCTACAGTGTCTAAGCAAAACCTTAGACATTGTAAGTACAGGGTAGCCATAAGAGTATATGGGCTGGGAGTCTGTCAAAAAGGAACTCCACAGCTCCATAATGGCTACACTGAATACTGGGAAGTTTAGTATCAAACTTCTCAGAATAATAAACCCACACTGATGCCAGTGTTGGATTTATTAAAAAATGCACACAGAGGGCATCTTAGAGATACCCCCTGTATTTTACCCAATTGTTCAGTGCAGGACTGACTGGTCTGTGCCAGCCTGCTGCTGAGAGACGAGTGTCTGACCTCATGCGGTGAGAGCCTTTGTGCTCTCTGAGGACAGAAACAAAGCCTGCTCTGGGTGGAGGTGCTTCACACCTCCCCCCTGCAGGAACTGTAACACCTAGCAGTGAGCCTCAAAGGCTAAAGCTTCGTGTTACAATGCCCCAGGGCACTCCAGCTAGTGGAGATGCCCGCCTCCTGGACCCAGCCCCCACTTTTGGCGGCAAGTCCAGGAGAGATAATGAGAAAAACAAGGAGGAGTCACTGGCCAGTCAGGACAGCCCCTAAGGTGTCCTGAGCTGAGGTGACTCTGACTTTTAGAAATCCTCCATCTTGTAGAAGGAGGATTCCCCCAATAGGGATAGGAATGTGACCCCCTCCCCTTGGGAGGAGGCACAAAGAGGGTGTACCCACCCTCAGGGCTAGTAGCCATTGGCTACTAACCCCCCAGACCTAAACACGCCCTTAAATTTAGTATTTAAGGGCTCCCCTGAACCTAAGAATTTAGATTCCTGCAACAACAAGAAGGAGGACTGCCTAGCTGAAAAACCCCTGCAGAGGAAGACCAGAAGACAACAACTGCCTTGGCTCCAGAAACTCACCGGCCTGTCTCCTGCCTTCCAAAGAACCCTGCTCCAGCGACGCCTTCCAAAGGGACCAGCGACCTCTGAATCCTCTGAGGACTGCCCTGCTTCGAAAAAGACAAGAAACTCCCGAGGACAGCGGACCTGCTCCAAAAAGACTGCAACTTTGTTTCAAGAAGCAGCTTTAAAGAACCCTGCAACTCCCCGCAAGAAGCGTGAGACTTGCAACACTGCACCCGGCGACCCCGACTCGGCTGGTGGAGAACCAACACCTCAGGGAGGACCCCCGGACTACTCTACGACTGTGAGTACCAAAACCTGTCCCCCCTGAGCCCCCACAGCGCCGCCTGCAGAGGGAATCCCGAGGCTTCCCCTGACCGCGACTCTCTGAAACCTAAGTCCCGACGCCTGGAAAAGACCCTGCACCCGCAGCCCCCAGGACCTGAAGGACCGGACTTTCACTGCAGAAGTGACCCCCAGGAGTCCCTCTCCCTTGCCCAAGTGGAGGTTTCCCCGAGGAAGCCCCCCCTTGCCTGCCTGCAGCGCTGAAGAGATCCGTTGATCTCTCATTGACTAACATTGCGAACCCGACGCTTGTTCTAACACTGCACCCGGCCGCCCCCGCGCCGCTGAGGGTGAAATTTCTGTGTGGGCTTGTGTCCCCCCCGGTGCCCTACAAAACCCCCCTGGTCTGCCCTCCGAAGACGCGGGTACTTACCTGCAAGCAGACCTGAACCGGGGCACCCCCTTCTCTCCATTCTAGCCTATGCGTTTTGGGCACCACTTTGAACTCTGCACCTGACCGGCCCTGAGCTGCTGGTGTGGTAACTTTGGGGTTGCTCTGAACCCCCAACGGTGGGCTACCTTGGACCAAGAACTGAACCCTGTAAGTGTCTTACTTACCTGGTAAAACTAACAAAAACTTACCTCCCCCAGGAACTGTGAAAATTGCACTGTGTCCACTTTTAAAGTAGCTATTTGTGAATAACTTGAAAAGTATACATGCAATTGAAATGATTCAAAGTTCCTAATGTACTTACCTGCAATACCTTTCAAACAAGATATTACATGTTAAATTTGAACCTGTGGTTCTTAAAATAAACTAAGAAAAGATATTTTTCTATAACAAAACCTATTGGCTGGATTTGTCTCTGAGTGTGTGTACCTCATTTATTGTCTATGTGTATGTACAACAAATGCTTAACACTACTCCTTGGATAAGCCTACTGCTCGACCACACTACCACAAAATAGAGCATTAGTATTATCTCTTTTTACCACTATTTTACCTCTAAGGGGAACCCTTGGACTCTGTGCATGCTATTCCTTACTTTGAAATAGCACATACAGAGCCAACTTCCTACATTGGTGGATCAGCGGTGGGGTACAAGACTTTGCATTTGCTGGACTACTCAGCCAATACCTGATCACACGACAAATTCCAAAATTGTCATTAGAAATTGATTTTTGCAATTTGAAAAGTTTTCTAAATTCTTAAAAGACCTGCTAGGGCCTTGTGTTAGATCCTGTTTAGCATTTCTTTTAGAGTTTAAAAGTTTGTAAAAGTTTGAATTAGAACCTAGAACTAGTTGTAGATTCTTAAAAAGTATTCAAACTTTTAGAAGCAAAATGTCTAGCACAGATGTGACTGTGGTGGAACTCGACACCACACCTTACCTCCATCTACAGATGAGAGAGCTAAGGTCACTCTGTAAACTAAAGAAAATAGCAATGGGCTCCAAACCTACCAAAGTACAGCTCCAGGAGCTTTTGGCAGAGTTTGAAAAAGCCAACCCCTCTGAGGATGGCAACACAGAGGATGAAGATAGTGACTTGGAGGAAAATTCCCCCCTACCAGTCCTATTTAGGGAGAACAGGGTCTCTCAAACCCTGACTCCAAAAATAGTAGTCAGAAATGCTGGCTCCCTCACAGGAGGGTCCAGCCTCTCTGAAATCACTGAAGGTAACTCCAGTGAAGAGGACATCCAGTTAGCCAGGATGGCCAAAAGATTGGCTTTGGAAAAACAGATCCTAGCCATAGAAAGTGAAAGACAAGAGATGGGCCTAGGACCCATCAATGGTGGCAGCAACATAAATAGGGTCAGAGATTCTCCTGACATGTTGAAAATCCCTAAAGGGATTGTAACAAAATATGAAGATGGTGATGACATCACCAAATGGTTCACAGCTTTTGAGAGGGCTTGTGTAACCAGAAAAGTGAACAAATCTCACTGGGGTGCTCTCCTTTGGGAAATGTTCACAGGAAAGTGTAGGGATAGACTCCTCACACTCTCTGGAAAAGATGCAGAATCTTATGACCTCATGAAGGGTACCCTGATTGAGGGCTTTGGATTCTCCACTGAGGAGTATAGGATTAGATTCAGGGGGGCTCAAAAATCCTCGAGCCAGACCTGGGTTGATTATGTTGACTACTCAGTGAAAACACTGGATGGTTGGGTAACTGGAAATGAAGTGTATGACTATGTTGGGCTTTATAATTTGTTTATGAAAGAACACATTTTAAGTAACTGCTTCAATGAAAAGTTGCATCAGTATCTGGTAGACCTAGGTCCAATTTCTCCCCAAGAATTGGGAAAGAAGGCAGACCACTGGGTCAAGACTAGGGTAACCAAAACTTCCACTGGGGGTGACCAAAAGAAAGGGGGTACAAAGCCTCCCCAGGAGAAAGTGGGTGACACTAGAAACAAAGAAAAAGAGTCCCCTGTAGGCCCCCAAAAACCAGACCAGGTGGGTGGGCCCAGAGACACAACCCAAAACAAAGGTGGGTACCAGGGTAAGAGCTGGGATGCCACTAAGGCATGGTGCCATAACTGTAAACAGACAGGGCACCACACCAAGGACACTTCTTGTCCCAAAAACAAACCCCCTAGCAAAATCCCAGGGGTGACCAGTGTAGCCATTGGGGATGACTCCTCAGATGAGGAGGTCTTCATAGCCTTCAACTGGAAAAAGGGCCCAACAGGTGAGTTGGAGATTCCAGAGGGAAGTAGACACTTCCACCACCTACAGGTGAATGGAATCCCAGCCACTGCCCTGAGAGACACTTGTGCCAGTCACACTATTGTGCATGACAGGCTGGTGTCCTCAAACCAGTACACCCCAGGTGAGATGGCCAGAGTAAGAGTTAGCCCAGACAGGGTCACTAATAGGCCTGTGGCTTTTGTGCCCATAGAAGTGGGTGGAACTTTTAGCTGGAGAAGGGTGGTAGTCAGTACAGACCTCCCCCTTGATTGTCTCCTTGGAAATGACTACCCAGAGGTTAGTCAGAGCCTAAGAGAAGAACTGGTCCAGGGCCAGTCCTCTCCCAAGGATTCTGGAGTGCCTACCTCTGCAGTAAATGCAAGTAGGCCCCAGAAGAAAAAGAAAAGGAAACAGAGTAGGAAAGGTGGACAACCTTTAGCCAAGGTTCCAGCAAGCCAAGGAGATTCTGCTCCAGTGGGGGAGAACTCCAAAAGTGGCTCTGATAAAATCCAACCTGACCCACAAGAAGTCCTGGCTAGTCAGGCAACTGTTAAGCCTGAGTGGGTGGCTCCTCAGCTAACAGAAGAAAGAGTGGAAGAAGGGTGTTTACTACAAGATGTGGTAACCCCCCACTCTAATACAGCAGACAGGCACCCTGAACCCAAAGAAGCCTGTAACTTAGCCCCTTCCCTTGTAGGTGAAGAGCTAAAGGTGTGGTTCTGGGCCCTGACAGCTGTCAGTGGCCTCTGCTGGGTGTTAGCCTTTATGGCTGCACTATCCTTGGCATGGTGGTCTGACCCCATGCCAAATACCAAGTTAGGCCCCCTGACCCTGTTGGTCATGGTGGGGTTACTCCAGCTCTGGGTAACCTCTTTGGGTAAGCTAGGGGTGACCCTGGCTAAGATAAGATTAGCAGAGGTGGATACCTCTGACCTCAAAATAGAGAGAATGGGTAAAGACATAAAAAGCACAGACAAGAGGCAGTTCAGACTAGGTCCTATCACTGTGGAAGTGGGTCAGTTCCCCAGAGGGAATGACCTGAACAGGAGGATGTAAGGCAGAGTAGGCCCTGCAACAAACCAGCCTATTTCCTCTACTCTTCCTCGCCTGACAGACTAGGAAGACTCTTCCAGCTTTGGCTGAGTCTCCTGGCCTGTGGGCTGGGGGGGGCTTGTGTAAAGAAATGGCTCCCTGTTGCAGTTACCCCCCACTTTTTGCCTGATACTGATGCTGACTTGACTGAGAAGTGTGCTGGGACCCTGCTAACCAGGCCCCAGCACCAGTGTTCTTTCACCTAAAATGTACCATTGTTTCCACAATTGGCACAACCCTGGCACCCAGGTAAGTCCCTTGTAACTGGTACCCCTGGTACCAAGGGCCCTGATGCCAGGGAAGGTCTCTAAGGGCTGCAGCATGTCTTATGCCACCCTAGGGACCCCTCACTCAGCACAGACACACTGCTTGCCAGCTTGTGTGTGCTGATGGGGAGAAAATGACTAAGTCGACATGGCACTCCCCTCAGGGTGCCATGCCAACCTCCCACTGCCTGTGGCATAGGTAAGTCAACCCTCTAGTAGGCCTTACAGCCCTAAGGCAGGGTGCACTATACCACAGGTGAGGGCATATGTGCATGAGCACTATGCCCCTACACTGTCTAAGCAAAACCTTAGACATTGTAAGTACAGGGTAGCCATAAGAGTATATGGGCTGGGAGTCTGTCAAAAACGAACTCCACAGCTCCATAATGGCTACACTGAATACTGGGAAGTTTAGTATCAAACTTCTCAGAATAATAAACCCACACTGATGCCAGTGTTGGATTTATTAAAAAATGCACACAGAGGGCATCTTAGAGATACCCCCTGTATTTTACCCAATTGTTCAGTGCAGGACTGACTGGTCTGTGCCAGCCTGCTGCTGAGAGACGAGTGTCTGACCTCATGCGGTGAGAGCCTTTGTGCTCTCTGAGGACAGAAACAAAGCCTGCTCTGGGTGGAGGTGCTTCACACCTCCCCCCTGCAGGAACTGTAACACCTAGCAGTGAGCCTCAAAGGCTCAAGCTTCGTGTTACAATGCCCCAGGGCACTCCAGCTAGTGGAGATGCCCGCCTCCTGGACCCAGCCCCCACTTTTGGCGGCAAGTCCAGGAGAGATAATGAGAAAAACAAGGAGGAGTCACTGGCCAGTCAGGACAGCTCCTAAGGTGTCCTGAGCTGAGGTGACTCTGACTTTTAGAAATCCTCCATCTTGTAGAAGGAGGATTCCCCCAATAGGGATAGGAATGTGACCCCCTCCCCTTGGGAGGAGGCACAAAGAGGGTGTACCCACCCTCAGGGCTAGTAGCCATTGGCTACTAACCCCCCAGACCTAAACACGCCCTTAAATTTAGTATTTAAGGGCTCCCCTGAACCTAAGAATTTAGATTCCTGCAACAACAAGAAGGACTGCCTAGCTGAAAAACCCCTGCAGAGGAAGACCAGAAGACAACAACTGCCTTGGCTCCAGAAACTCACCGGCCTGTCTCCTGCCTTCCAAAGAACCCTGCTCCAGCGACGCCTTCCAAAGGGACCAGCGACCTCTGAATCCTCTGAGGACTGCCCTGCTTCGAAAAAGACAAGAAACTCCCGAGGACAGCGGACCTGCTCCAAAAAGACTGCAACTTTGTTTCAAGAAGCAGCTTTAAAGAACCCTGCAACTCCCCGCAAGAAGCGTGAGACTTGCAACACTGCACCCGGCGACCCCGACTCGGCTGGTGGAGAACCAACACCTCAGGGAGGACCCCCGGACTACTCTACGACTGTGAGTACCAAAACCTGTCCCCCCTGAGCCCCCACAGCGCCGCCTGCAGAGGGAATCCCGAGGCTTCCCCTGACCGCGACTCTCTGAAACCTAAGTCCCGACGCCTGGAAAAGACCCTGCACCCGCAGCCCCCAGGACCTGAAGGACCGGACTTTCACTGCAGAAGTGACCCCCAGGAGTCCCTCTCCCTTGCCCAAGTGGAGGTTTCCCCGAGGAAGCCCCCCCCTTGCCTGCCTGCAGCGCTGAAGAGATCCGTTGATCTCTCATTGACTAACATTGCGAACCCGACGCTTGTTCTAACACTGCACCCGGCCGCCCCCGCGCCGCTGAGGGTGAAATTTCTGTGTGGGCTTGTGTCCCCCCCGGTGCCCTACAAAACCCCCCTGGTCTGCCCTCCGAAGACGCGGGTACTTACCTGCAAGCAGACCTGAACCGGGGCACCCCCTTCTCTCCATTCTAGCCTATGCGTTTTGGGCACCACTTTGAACTCTGCACCTGACCGGCCCTGAGCTGCTGGTGTGGTAACTTTGGGGTTGCTCTGAACCCCCAACGGTGGGCTACCTTGGACCAAGAACTGAACCCTGTAAGTGTCTTACTTACCTGGTAAAACTAACAAAAACTTACCTCCCCCAGGAACTGTGAAAATTGCACTAAGTGTCCACTTTTAAAGTAGCTATTTGTGAATAACTTGAAAAGTATACATGCAATTGAAATGATTCAAAGTTCCTAATGTACTTACCTGCAATACCTTTCAAACAAGATATTACATGTTAAATTTGAACCTGTGGTTCTTAAAATAAACTAAGAAAATATATTTTTCTATAACAAAACCTATTGGCTGGATTTGTCTCTGAGTGTGTGTACCTCATTTATTGTCTATGTGTATGTACAACAAATGCTTAACACTACTCCTTGGATAAGCCTACTGCTCGACCACACTACCACAAAATAGAGCATTAGTATTATCTCTTTTTACCACTATTTTACCTCTAAGGGGAACCCTTGGACTCTGTGCATGCTATTCCTTACTTTGAAATAGCACATACAGAGCCAACTTCCTACACACATGGTCAGTGGTTACATGTTTTTTTTTTTCCACAGTTGTGGTTGAATGTGTTCCGATCTGGTTTAGTGTTTGACACCTAATAGCGCTTACCACCATGCCATTACGGCTCTTAGTCTACTGTTGCCATGGAACCAAAGACTTAATCTGTGAACATGGTCACTACCCAGTCTCACAATCTACAGCCACACAGCAACCCCATGGACAGGCAAAGCACTGCTGTAGCGCATGTCCGGAATCAATCAGAGAGACTCGCCAACCTGCTAGTTCACCACTGCATTCAAACCATGGTAGACACCAACAGAAGCCTGTGGAATCAACACCGAAAAGATTTTTACAACAGGCAAGAGAGTGGCAGTACAACCAACCACACTAGAGGATTGATAAGTCTGTTTGCCTGCATTATCTGATAAGACAGGGCTTATTATAATACGATGGAGGAACACCTCCCTGAGCAGTATCGGCAGCATGGGAAAGATGGTTACAGAGAGCAAGACCAGCTTAAACTTCAGCATCCACTGTGCTCTTGATGCAGCGGATACTGCAGCCAGGGGAGTTAATGCCAGCATCCTGGCCTGGTGTCCTACCTGTCTCCATCTGTCTGATTTTAAGCCAAAAGTACAGCAACATCTGCTAGACGTGGCACTTGGTGGTGAACATTTCTTTGGACTGAGGTAGATCATATGGTTGAAAAGCTGGGGGAAAAAACACAGATACAGCCAGAGCGATTGGTGCCCTTCAGACACCCACTCCCCAGTGGCTCCTTTCTCAGGTGAGGGGCAGTAAGAACACTTCCCCAGGCTCACGTCTCCTGCCAGAGGCAGCAACAACAGTGCCACCAACAGTCAACACTGGAGTATGCAAGAGATAGCTGTAGCAGCACAAGAGAGAGGGGCAAAGGTGGCTTGGCCAAAGTGTGACTCCCTTTCTCTCTCTCTCTCTCCCCCCCACTCACATCGTCCTACACCTGACAGGGGAAGACTACCAGTGTTTCTCCTGTGCAGGGAAGAGATAATCTCTGACTAAATGGTCCTCTACATCATAAGACATGGGTACTGCATGGAGCTTACTGCAACCCCACCAAACGTTCCACCCCAGAGACGCACACTCAGCAAAACACCAGTGCTTTCTTCCGCAAGAGGTCCAGGTGCTCCTTCTGAAAGGAGCAGTAGAACCAATGCCACTACACAACCACGGCATTAGGTTGTGCTCCCTATATTTTCTAATACTCAAGAAGGATGGATGTGTAAGGTCTCTCCTCGACCATGGGTCCCTCAACAAGTAGTCCTCTCAGAACTTTTCAACATAGTCATCCTGCAGGTTGTCATCCCCTACTGCAACACGGGAACTTCATAACTACTCTCGATCTGAAGTACACGTACTTACACATACCCATCCAATTAGCTACCTACGCTTCGCAGTAACTGGTCAATATGATCAATTCAGGTTATTGCCTTTCAGGATCACTGCTGCCCCAAAGGTATTTACAAAGTGTCTTGTTGTAGCAGCAGCCCATCTCAGAAGGAGCACATTCACGTATTTCTGTGGTTAGATAATTGGCTGATCAACAGTACAAGCTGCAGTCTCACTGACACCCAAGCCACTGCCTCCATGACTTGGGTTTAACTATATTATTGTCAAGTCCTCTCTTCAGAAACCAGATCGTCCTGGGATGCATTCTTACAGTCACCGGCAAGGCTTATCTCAGTCAAGCACAGGTCCAAGCATTTCAGCCGATACTGCCTCTTTTTCAGCCAAACTGTCCACTAGTAGTCAGACCATTATGCACCTTCTCGGAATGATTGCCTAGTACATAATCATAGTTCCCCATGGCAGTCTTCACATGCGTCAGCAACAACAATGCCTGCAGTACAATGGTCACAAGCAGAGAGTCAGTGGGATGACCTAGTGCTGATTTAGGCCTGCACGTATCAATCGCTGCAGTGGTGGAAAAGCCCTTCATAAACCATGTTCCACCTATCACCAGACACACCCCTTTCTCGATGGGGAGCACATCTTTAGCAACTGATCGCTCCAGGCAAGGGATTGCCACATAAAAAAAGGGTGTTCCACATCAGTTACTTCTAGCTTCTTACCATCCAGATAGCTTTCAAGAATTTGTTTCACCGGGTTCAGCTCAAAATAGTTTTAGTAAAGACATGACTGCTATATAGTACCTCCTAAAGCAAGATGTCATACACTAACTGCTGCGGTCGGCCCTACTACAAAACATTTGGAGTTGGTCTCTACACCTCCTGGTGGAGTACCTCCTGGGAGTGGACAATGAATTTGCAGACCTGCTCAGCAGGATGTGGCAACAAGTCCATGAGTAGGAACTCCACCCACAAGGTGTACTCAGATCTGTCTGCCATTGGGATGTCTATCTTTCTGCCACCACCCAAAATGCCAAAGCTTCACCTCCAGGTTTTACTTAGTCTGTTTATATAACTTTTTAAATGATCACCACTTTTGTTTCTAGTATTCCACCTTCACGCTCACCACTGTGTGGAAAACAGTCTAACAATGACCACAATTGCAATACCAACTAAGGGAGGAGTTCCTATTCTGCGTGGCTCGAAAGTCTTTGTTGAAGAAAAACAAGATATGAACAGCTGAGCACTAGATGGCAGGAGTATGCCGAGCATCTGACTCTACAGCACTGCATGCTATGAACAGTTGCTTGCATTGTGTGTAACATATTTTGTTTCTTTTGTCTTAAGCATGCCATGAGAGTGTGTTTTTTCTGGCTGTCTCCCTAGGAAGATTCCATTCCCACCTCTGTGCTCTGTGTTTCTCTCTCTTTTTCTCTTTCTCCCTCACTCTCTTGCCCCACCTCCCCTCCGTGACCTGCTCCCCTGGTGATGCACTTGCCCTTGGGTGCTTCTGTTAAGGCATGTGCAAAATGACACGCTGGTGTAACTGCCATGTTCTCAGAATTTTATGTTACTCTTACTACGTGAAATTCCTGAAATCATGCCATTTTGCCACCTCACATAATTACATACCATTTGAGGTAAGGTGTTTGTGTGAGAATGATTAGAAACGGCCAGAACGTGTGCAGCTGTTGCTCATGCCACTTGTGCTTTTTGTGCTATTTTTTACATTGAAATACATCCTTCCTTCAAAAATTGATGTGAGGCCACATTTCACACTAAAATATAGTGCTAAATTTGCTAATTGGATTTGCATTTCATGTAATTTCGCATAATTTTCTTGCAACTTCATATAATTAAGCACATTACATGAATTTTACACACCCCTTCTTTTCCCCCTAAACTTGCCATCTCCCCATGCTTCGTTATTCTCTCTTACCTTTGTGCTTTTCTTCCCCCGCGCACTTAGCTCATGCACTTGCCCATTTGCTTTTCTGTGCCCCCTCCGCCCACACCCCTGTGTTGCCCCCCCACCGTCCTCTGTGTTGCTTCCCCTTTACCCTCCCCTCAGTGTTGCTTCCTCTTCACCCTCCCCTCAGTGTTGCTTCCTCTTCACCCTTCTGAGTTGCTTCCTCTTTACCCTTCTCTCTGTGTTGCTTTCCCCTCACCTGCATCCCTCCATGTTGTTTCCCCACCACATATGCTCCCCTTGATAATTCCCTGCACCCCCATGTTACTTCTTTCCACCTCCACCCCATTCCAAAACAGTCAGTAATTAAAAAGAAACAAATACTTTGTCATTTTGGGCCTTCAGAATGATGCGGGCTGCTGGGTCATAGGTTTTTTTCTTTTTTCTTTTAGTCTTCTTTAGTCCTGCTGCCTAGCATTGGGGTGCTGTAGCTTCACTGAAAGCCATTGGCAAAGCAATATGCCCCAAAGGCGAAACATGTTGACTTTGCTAATGCTTGTTTGACTCGGGCACGGCAAAGTTATTGACACCCTGACCAGGTTAGAAGAATATAGCTGGCAACTATGGGATCCTACATATACCTGAGAATGGCAATTTGTTAACCCTGTAGTTACCTCAAGCCTGCTTGAAATCACCCAACCCTACAACAGTAGTAAGGAAAATGTCAAGAAAATAATGATGTGGATAGAAGGTGTGCCTTGGACCTTCCTTTCCTTCAAAGCAGTGCATACAGCTGCAGTATAACAGAGGACTATCGTGGCAAGCTGCGGGATCCTTTGGAATGCCTCCTAGTGGGGAAAAATGGGGGAAAAATGGGGGCGCAGTGGCAAAACCCTTCGATTGTTCCACTGTTCAAATTCCCTGGGGATATACCTTCTAACACCTTTTACAAGCTTCCTACCAAAGTTGCACGCTTACAGTAACAATGTACTTGACGGTGCTTCTAAACTCATCAATATGGAGAGAGGCTGCTAAAGAGCCTTTTTCATAGACACCAAATCTCAGCAGTCTGAACCCAGAGTATACAACCTAATGTCAGGCTATCTTTCAGTGGAACCTATGATAGGGATCTTCCTGCAAAGATAAGGCAGGAGAATATAAGGTTCCAACCACTCAAGAGGATGCTGCTGTTTTGGTATACAGGTGCAGAGGACAAGTGAGCTGTTGCAGCCAGACTGCAACACTGAGATCTCTGCATATCAGTTGCTCAGTGTCTGTTCATACTCACAAATGTTTGACGTAATTGATCATAGGATTTTGCCAAGGGTTGTAGACACTGGTGTTTGAGGTTTGATTTTCCTGATTCGAGATGCTTTGGTTCCTGCCTGGCAAAGCATTTTCATACTGTGTGACATTGACAGAGCTGTGACGTGTAGGTTTATGCATACTGCCATGATTATGAAAATAGTAGCACTTAGTATGCAAACATCTTTAGATGCTGCAGACAGTGCTTTTTGAGGTAAAATATAGCATATAGTTGCTACAACCAGCGAGACTCCAGAGAAGGTGTACATTTCAGAGTTCAAAGTTACATGTAGATGTGTGCTGGTAACATATTCCACAAGCAGCAACCGTGGTTGAAGAATCCTTTTCCTCTCCCCTACGAACCAACCATAGCTTTGACAGCAGTATGAATACCAGCATCCGAGGATCATAAATAAGGTTCTGGTGCACCATGGATATAGGATTTTTGTCCTGCAAATTAACAAGGCCTCATCAAAATGTATTTATATAAACTACACTAACAAAACTTTTAAACATTGTCTTTGATGCCAAGAAGCTATTCTGACATCTGCATTTGTGAAGCTGACATTTTACCAGGCCTCAAGAAAGTAAATTGGCACAGTCCAACCTGGCTATATTGTCCTTATGACCAGAGATGTCAAAACTGATGGAATGGATCACTTCTCTTGGTCTGGAAACGTTGATGATAGTTCTTGAGTACAAAGCCCTCCATGCCCTTTTCTAGACAGATGCTGGTTGAGATAAACAGCTAGTTTTTTGACTTAACATATTGGTAAATGTTTTGATTAAGTAATTGAGAAAATGTTTGTTGGATTGTACAATTATTCACCTACACTTTAATTGGAAACTGTATAGCTTCGCTCTTATTCTCATTCATTTGCAGCAGCTGTAGCAACCATGCCCGCCAGAGAGATGCCCTGTTGTAAACGTATTCAGCATGAATTGACTGACACCTGAATTTGTGTCATCACCATACATCTTATACTGAAGCTCTAAGGAATAGCAAACAGGGGGACACAAATATTGAAGTGCGCTTTGACCGAAAATGCCAGTTACCACACACTGAAATGAAAGAACTCGGTCTTGGCACTGTGGACCTTGTAGATAATAATGACCTGAACGAAGTCTGAGCTGTGCTGTATTCCTTCCTCCTAGTGGCTTTCAAGGACTTCATGGTCCACTGTAGCTGAATAGCCTCATAGTGCGGAGAATGAGGAGAATGAGATTTGCATGTAATGAGTATTGTAGTTTTACATGGATTACACAATGGAACATAAACACATGAATGCATTTGCATGTAATCCATTCATCCTCCTCTAGACGTAGAGCTGACATCCAGGGATGGGTTACCAGCCTGTCGGTGACAGCTGCTCAAGGGCACTGTTTTAATCCGTGTCCTAGAGAGAAGTTGGCTCAGCTGTACCCTGAAGGCATTCACCCGGGGGAGGGAGGGGTAACCTTTTCACATTTCTAGATTAGTTGTTTAGACCAACTTCCAAATGGCAGGGCTGGGTATACCAAGTGTCTGCTGTAACAGATCTCAAACCACAAGACAACTGTTACTGGCACTGCTTATGCCGCCTCTGCCTTCCGTAGGCACCCCTCTCCCAGTGCTTTTAGAAGCAGCGCTCCTGTGCTACCCACCGTAGAGTCTAATCGCGTTACCCCGGCCAGGGAGCATACTCCACCATCCGAGACCTAACCTCTGTACCAGGTCCCGCATTCAGCGCTCCTGCACCTTTCCCTATAGCGCCCCAATTACAAGTTCTACTGCACCATTTGCCAGAGTTGTTTTTCCATATAGCTGCCCCACAGCAGGTTTTCCTGCACCATCTACCTCAGCTAGCACTCCTACACCGTCGTGCAGGTCACTCCCACACCGTCGTGCAGGTCACTCCCAGCACACAACCTCAGAAGCCGTTGTTCAAAACCCATTTGCTGCTGCCTGACCCTGCCAGTGCTGTAACACCAGGCCCTGTAGCTGTGCGTATCCTCTTGGAGCTACATGCAGTAACCTTTCATTAACCTTCTTTTCTAGATAAGACCTGCTTTGAGACTCTCTTCCAATATGATGACATGCATGAGATCGTAAAGAATTTTGTGGTCTGCCACATCGATGCCCCTGGACAGGAAGAGGGGGCTGCTACCTATCCTTTGGGGTATGTACAGATTGCAGGCAAGGGGATGCTGTAAATTCTTATGT
This sequence comes from Pleurodeles waltl, assembly GCF_031143425.1. Classification (NCBI taxonomy): domain Eukaryota; kingdom Metazoa; phylum Chordata; class Amphibia; order Caudata; family Salamandridae; genus Pleurodeles; species Pleurodeles waltl. The sequence goes on along the minus strand of NC_090445.1, from coordinate 664,718,457 downwards.
TTGTGAGGGTGGGTGGGGTGTTCTATAACACTAAAATATGTACAGGTGAGTAGCAGTACTGCTGTAGATCGCTGGGATCAATGGAAAACCTGATGAGAGCAGTCCAGCCATACACTTTATATAAGCTGGCATGAGAAGTGATCCATACCGTTTGGGTATGTCTGTAATAGCAGTAGAGTGGCAGCTGTCTATTTGAGGTACTTACTGGGGTGTAGGTTGGCTGTTGTCCATCCATGGTGTATGCATAACTGGGGGGTTTGCAGGATGCTGTTTGTTTGTGTAGTCTGCAGGGACCAAAAGTGGTCCCCTCTTTCTGGGGTAGCTAATGTTTGGCTAGAAGAAGTGGTTTCACTCCTTGGGTATGCTCTAGCGGACAGAGTAGTCTATCTGTGAGTGTGTATGGACAGGGTCGACTAGGCAGCTTGCAATTCCCCAGTTTTTCCTCCTCTCCTCTTCTGCCCTTTTCTCAGTCTGGCCTGCCTCCTCAACTTCTGACCCAATTGTTTTACTTCCTATCTACCATGCCTTGCTCCTTCATCCCCTTTTACTCATCTATGTACTGTTTTCCCTTCAGCGTCTTCACATTTTCTTGCAATACTCCACGTTCCTATTTTTTCCATTCCCCCCGAGCTCATTCCTGCCCCAATTTCTGCTGTCACTCCTCTCTTTGTTGTGCTTTATAATCATCCATCTTTATCTCACCATTGTGCTCTCCTCTTCCTCCACTTTCTACCCTATCCATCTCTCTCATACACTCACCCCACCCATCCATCTTTTTCTCACCTTTACTTGCTTTTTCTCGTGCTACCCTTTTCTTTCAGTGCCTGATTCTTCTTTCCTCTGTCCTGACCCTTTTTTTCTGCACCTCCTTTCTTTCTGTCCCAGTTGGTCTCCCTCCCATCAGCTTTCCTCCTCTACACACTCTCTCTCAATCATTCTTGTGCTCCCCCCCTCTCTCATGTTCTCCTTGTTTCATTCCTAACCCTCTCTTTGCTTGTGTCCGACTTTCCCTGGCCCACCTCTCCCTGTCTGTTCAGAGGCTCGATACTCTGGTGTGCCCTCTTTCATCCATGCCTCTCACATCTGACCTCTTTCCTGCCTGTCTCTGTGCTGCATCCCATCTCTCCTGTTCCCTCCACTCCTGTCTCCTGACCATGACTCTGTCTTCTTTGTTACAGGTATCAGTACCCCTCTCTGGACCAGCTGGCTGATACCATTCCCACTGTGCTGCAATACCTAAAGTGAGTGTCATGTTCGTCTTTGACCTGGTTCAAGACCAACCAAACAAAGACCTGTGCATGCCTGCAGTTTTTTTCAGTCTTATTCTTGCACTCTGACAGTGTAACTCTCCTGTCCTACGGGTTGTCAGAGGGGGTACCCAGCACCAAAATCCTTGCCTATTACGATAAACCAAGATGTCCTGTAGCAAAATAACCATCTGTAGGCGTAAATACAAAGTAATAGCAATCCACTCATAAATGCCTATTGACGTTAACATATGCTTGTCAAAATAAAGAAGTCCAATCTCCTGCCTTTGTCATAATGTTTCATAAGAAACGCTCATCCTTTTTTACCAGTGTCTTGTCAATATAGCAGTAGACCTACTGTTTTGGAGGTAAGCATTCCCACAATGTGACCATGGGGTTTACCATAGTAAAATCACATGTGCAAAATTACAGTTGTCAAAACAACATAACATCTTTCCTATGACAGTCTAATAAGGATTATCATAGTGAACATCTTCTGTCCTCACATTTTGTTTGGGTAGGTCACCGAATCAAAAACCCTTTCCTAGTGCTGTATACAGAATTTACACAGTGTAAGCACATCCATTCTTAAAAGCCTGTTGCTTTATCACGTTTCACAAAGTCGGGCCTAACAGCTTTGTCATAATGTCTCATAATAAACAGAACAGATCAGGCCTATGGAATCTGGCATAACTTTTCCAAAAGAAACAATAAGGGTTGTTGTCTTCACCACTGGCTTGATTGAGCAGGCCTTGGTGTTGGTTATGGTATTAATTTCAAATAAAATTGCAATCGTTAACATAAAATTATCAAATTACAAATATGTGAAAGAACAAGCTACTTACTTTCAATAACACTCTGTCTGGTGAATACTCGATCTGACTACAAATTCCTCACTGTTAGATTATCCACAGGCCCCAGACTGGGTCTGGAATTTCTTTTTTTCACTTTTCCTGCATAACGCTAGGTGGCGCTGTGTGGTTCAGTGTAGGCTTTCTTCCATTCTGGATGTGACAGAGGGGAGCTGCATATAAGCACCAACCCGCTTGCTGGCGCCATTTTCTTGGATGATTCTTTCAATGCCCTCCAACACTGATCACAAAACAATTGCTAGGACCGGTAGGTGGTAAAAAAAGGCCACTCAACTGAACTGGAAGGTGAGAGGGCAGTGACAGATTTGCAGTTTGATATGATATCTACCAGAGGGAGCATTATTGAAGGTAACTTTTCTGATAGATATTTCTAACCACAGATTTCTCACCTTTACAATAGATACGCGAGCAGCCTTTCCCAAAGGTGGACCTAGACGAGAAGTCTTGCAACACCTAACATGCAAAATGTTCTTTCTTGTAGAATCTGGCATTCAAAAAGGTAGTGCTTCCTGGACATGTGTACCAACACCCATATCTCAGCCTAGCAGATTTCAAGGTCAGTCAGTCCACATGCCATTACAGTACTAGCAGCCTTAACCTTGGTGGAACGGGCTGTCCACTCTTCCAGAGGCTGATTTATGACCAGTGCTTAGCAGATCCTGATGCAGCGAATGATCCACCTCAACAGAGCCCTTTTCTGCACCGTCTTGCCTTTTTCCACTGAGAACCCCATAAAAAGCTGATTGTCCACATTATGGTCCATTGCGCGATCATTATAAAAGCTTATAGCCCATTTGAGGTCCCGCCTATGGAGTCTCTTCCTTTCTTCAAGGGGCAACGAGCTAAAGTGATTGCAATGAGGAAGATAATTATTATAAGTCATAAGACACATAAGCAACTGTGCATTGGTTCAAAGGGGATGCATTAGAAAAACGTCAGCACCAAGTTAAGGTCCCAGTGTGGCACCAAAAACAGTTTGAGAGGAATATTATGTCAAACCTTTTAAAAGGTTCAACACAATGGGTGATTGGAACAATTACCGTTGATCCGAAAAACAATAAAATGGCAAAGGGCCAAGAAAAAATCTTTGTGTGCCCACAGCAAGGCGATGATGGCCCAAAGACAAATCGAACATCCAAAACATCAGACACTTAGACTTGTAAGAGGTCTGTGTTACAGCCTCCACAGCGGGCCACAAAGTTGTCCCAGTGCGCTGCAAGAATGGGGTGACTGGCAGTAAAGGTGACATCCACGATCTCTGGAGAGAGATCTAACTCAGTCAGCTGATACTGCTTAGTCTACGCACATAGAGGTGTAGATGGCTCAGGTGTAAAGTCCTGCCCTACCTCAGCCACAAACCTGAAGCAATAGCCTTACCGGAGGACACATGCCCATGATCAGCAGTTCCAACTGCCAGGCTCTCCAATCCCGAATGACTAGGATGAGTTGATCTGGGTTATTCCTGAGGAGGAAAGGCATACTGGAGTCCCATGCTTCAATCTATTTGGAACATGTCTCTGAGAGAGAGCTTTCTTGGACAATCGAGTGTGCAACAGTGTTAATACTGCACATTCTTTAAAGTGGCAAGATGATCCATCCCAGCTTCACTCCACTGTTAAAAGATGCCCTGTGCCTCCTGAGGATGCCTCCACCATCTGAGACACGCCAGGCTTCATTGGCTTAGCTCATCTTCCCTGGTGTTTAAAGATCCTGCATGGTGCTTCACAAACAAGAGATGCCCTTATGCTCCAGCCAACTTTGACGTCTTCGTGTACAGGACCCTGCAGTGTCTTGCTTGCAAAGGAGTCAGGTATGGCTTTGACATGTTAATCGAAAATACCAATGATGTCAGGAGGTTCGCTGTTGTCTGAAGGTAGTCCACGACGGACTGTGGTAAGCCCATCCTCAACAACCTGTCATCTGGTTTGGGAAAGACTGGTATCCTCAGTCTCAAAAGATGGGCTACAACTACAGCCATCACTTCTGAGAACACCCAGGGGATGCAGGAGAGGCTGGAAGGGAACACAGCAAGCTCAACCAGTTTCGCCTTAAACTGCAGGTAAAGTTGTTTGTATGAAAATATGCACCCTGCATGTCCAAGGTTACCATCTAGACTCCAGATCTAGGGCAGGTTGAACCTGGACCAGAGCACTTTGAATGCCTTCAAGGACGGATTCAGAGATTAAGGTCTGAAATGGGACAGAGGCCTCTATCCTTTTTTTTGGCACAAGAAAATCAGAGGAACAGCATCTTGCTCCTCCCTTTCCAAGCTGTATCTTTCTCTGTGGCCCCTTTGGGCAGTAGAGCTTGGGCCTCTTGCAGAAAGACAAAGATGCTCCTCTGAAAGCAGCTCTGAAGTGGGAGGGAGCTGCAGTGTATTGGAAATAAACGGGTGATCTGGAGGGACCACCCTCTTACACGTGATGGCTTTTCACCCTGGGAGGGATTGTTGGATCCTGCCTTCTACAGGGTGGGCATATGCATCTAAGGGGAAACTAAAACTGCTTAGCAGCTGATGCTACGGTTAAGCCGGACTTGAAAGATTGCTCCCCTTGGGGGCCTGTGCAGTGCCTGCTGGATCCCTGTCCCTGGCCAGGAAAGAAGTTTGGTGACTACTGTGTGGCATCTTTCTTTAAACTTCTCTAGAGCAATATCAGCTTTGTCACTAAACAAGCAGAATCTGTTGCAGGGGCTATCCATAAGGGATGCCTTCACAACCTCTGAGAATCCTGTGGACTGCATCAGAGTGTGATGGCCGAGCACTACCGTGATACGCAGTGCTCAGTCCAAAAAATCACTTGACTCTAGGCTAGGACAAAATATTTATTTGGCCATGTCCTAACCATCCCCCAGAACTGCTGGCAGGATATTGCTAACCATGTCCCGAAGGTTGTTGGCACATCAACCCAACAGGCAAACTGCGTTGACTGATTGCAGAGCCGAACTGGCTGAAGAGAATACTTGCTTCCAGAATGCCTCAATCCTCTTTAACTCTCTGACCGGAGGGATCCAACCACCAGGCACCAGGGAGGGGGAAGCAGCCTCTTGGACTAGGGATTTTGCTCCCCGTTTTTTTTTTTTGGGCATAGTCGGTCTTTCCACCTCTTCCCCGCCTTCCAACACACACACACACACACACACACACACCCCACGGGGGACAGAAATCCCACTAGGAACCAGGGATTATTTTTATTACTTTAGGGGTGGGGGCTGCCCTGATTGGACGTTGTAAACCCAACCCTTCCGGAAACAGGTGCAGTCTTTTTTGTGACCCACCCCACCCCAGGGGCAGATGGGGACAATCACCCCTGATCTGCTGCTTCACCCACCCCCCAATGGGGGCAGAAAACGCACTAGGAACTGGGAATTAATTTTGTATGTACGTTTAGGGGTGGGGGCTGCCCTGAAAGGCCCCACCTCTCCCAGAAATAGGCACAGTCTTTCTAGTCTTTCTGCCTCCCCCACCCGAGGGGCAGGTAGGGGCAATATCTCTCAATCTGCCCACCTTGGGGGGCAGAAAGTCCACTAGTCACTAGGGACTTTTTTAATGTAAATTTAGGGGTTGGGAATGGCCTAAATTGTCATTGTAATGCCCCCACCCAGAAATAGGCACAGTCTCTTTGCCCTCTCCTTGGAGGACAAATGGGGGCAATCGCCCCTGATCTGACCCCCCTCACCCCAGGGGTGCAGAAATCCCACTAGGAACCAGGGATTCATTTGTGTATGTTTAGGGGTGGGGGCTGCCCTGAATGGGCATTGTAATGCCCTCACCACTCCTAGAAATAGGCACAGTCTTTCTGCCCCCTCCCCGAGGGGCGAATGGGGGCAGTAGCCCCAGATCTTGCCACCTGGGGGGCAGAAACCCCATTAGGCACCTGGGACTTTTTTTTTTTTTGTTATTCATCTAGGGATGGGGCTAACCAGAATGGGCCACCATCCCTCCCCAAAAAAGATCAGCACAGTCTTTCTCCCCCCCCCGGGGGGGGCGCAAATTGGGACAGTAGTCCCCCATCTGCCTTCCCCTTCCCAGCAGCTGGAGGGGTGGAGCAGAAAGCCCACTAGGAACCAGGGATTTTTTTTTTTTTTTTGGTAGTGTAGGGTCTGCCCAGAATGGTCATGACAATGCCCCTACTCTATTCAACATCAATGGGTACTGTTTTTCTGCCCCCTCTTAGGTGGTGGATGGGGATTATTACCCCTGATCTGCACCCCTGTGCGGGTAGAAAGCCCACTAGACACCAGGGAAGCATTTGTTTTTTAAATGGAGAAATGGGGGCTGCCTAACACCCTGGACATGGTTATGAAACCCACCCCAACCGAAGGAGGCAACAGTCTTTGTGTCCCCTGCAGACGGAAGCACCTCATCCTAGTGGCAAGGAAGAGGACATTTGGCTCTTTTGGGTTTTGATTTTACATATGGGCCAAGAGAGCTTGGCTGACTCCAAATATTGTCCCTCCTGCAATGGTGAGCAGCTGTACTTTTTGGACTTGGGTATGCTGCCATTAGGAAACACCTACCAGACCCAGCCCTCTGTAGCCTTATTTTGCCACCTTTCCGCAGATCTACATGCTGGAGGAAGCAGTAAGCAATAGTTCCAGGGCTGGAATGCCTTTGAGTCTGTGCAAACCTACTAACTTGCATGTTTTAAGGATTTTTACCAGCTATTCTCTAATCTATTCCCATCCTGAGAAAGGTTGGAACTTTACTCCTGACAGCGCAGAAGTAGATGTTCTTTTCTTCCAGGGTTGCGACAAAAGTGGTGAGAGGGAAAGTGAACTTGTAAACACAGTAGATTTCCCCATGAGAAAATCTGCACATGCATATTTGCTTGTGTTAAAATATAGTTTTTAAATATTTTCTAGAAGTACGATTTCCTGGTCTACTTTTGTAAATTCTTGTGAGTTCATGAAGGCCATTAATGCAAAGACATATACCATGTGTGCACTTTTGTGACTTTCTCAAAGAATTGGGCCCCCAATCAAGTCTAGCATTAACTAAGACATTTTGTTTTTATTCAGATTCTATTTCTCTCTGTTCATCTATCGACTGGCTTTTTTCTGTGAGTGATAGTTTTCTGCTCTTCCACAAGGAGCATATTGGCACACAAAGTAGTTATGTTTAGTGCCAGGGACTCCTTTGTGCTTTTTGCCAATGTTTTTGTTACAATGGTGAGTGCCTGGCAGCTCCCACAACCCTAAAGTGTTACAAAAGCCATTTCAAAATAAGACACACATTGACAAAACCAAAAGACTGACAACAAATGCTGGATCGGTTGGTTTTGCCAGCGCTTGTTTATTTACACGTTTCCCATAATCTTGTTGAAAATGATTTTCCATGAATATTTTGGGGGAAATACTAGCATGCATCAGAACATTTTACTGAATGCGGCTTGAAAAAAATAGTACCTATAATGTCACAGTAATTTAGCAAAACGTTTTTTTTTTTCTTTTTTCAAATAGCATTTTTTCTGAACATTTCATTTTCACAGCAAAAAATCATTAATCTTACTTGCAAGCTTCTGCAAACATTTGCATCTAATCAGAGCATTTTGGGAGCATTATACGTAGCTTCATAATGTTAAACTTTTCAAACGTGTCTACACGTTATTTATTTATTTTTTACTGGGACCACTGTCAGTACAGTGTGAACTTACAACGTTTATTTAGAGCACTCACCCTAATAATAAAGGGTTTTCATTAATGAACCATAAATACAAGTTCGAACAACATTAACTTTCAAACACAAATATTACCTCAACTGCAGACATTTCCCTTCCCTGTAAACTGGCAGCCCAGGGGTTTGTACTGCAGGTGGTTGTACCTGCTTGTCCCGAGGGCAAAGACATGAAAACTTGTTGTCCTTGATCCCAAACACCATGTACTTGGCGTTGGGCTATAGGAATTTCGCACCTATGCCACTCTGTTGATGTCCACCTTGACGATGAGAATGACTTCGACACAGACTATACCAACACCGCTGACTGCATCAGCGTGAGTATCCTCATCGACGGCACAGCCATCGGAAATGTCCTTGTAGCCAGAGTTCAAGTAGAAGAAACCACCAGTGTTGCTTTTGCACACACACCGTAGATGCTACAGTTGGTGAGAATATTGCCATCTACAGAAAGTATTCCCCCTGAATACACATCTCCTGGTAAAGTGTTGCTTCTACCACCCAGCCGCTTGCTTGATATGCTTTTTGACAGCCAACATGTTGATGATGCCCTGCAGGCCATAAAGAGGGACACTGAAACAGCTCGATCCCTAGGAACTCTCCAGTTCCGTAAGACCCCTTTATGCGGAGCTCGTGGTCCCGGATCTTACTCTTACTGTGTAAGATTCCAGAGATGATAACCATAATCCTACCAGCAGTCCTTTCAGCCCGTTATCAACAGCATCAATCCTATTGAGCAGCACCATTAGCAGTATATTCTAAACAACAACCATGAAGGAGACCGGCTGCATCTGCCAGGGATACTGCGAGGAAGCAGTGACAACCTCAGTGTACTATCTACAACCCCTGCTCATCCTTCGGTGGGTATCAGAATTTCCCAGTGCTTGCATCACTGGAGCAGAATAACTACAGACAAATAAGTCCTAGATCTCATCGCGCATGGCCATATTCACTCAGCTTCCACCTCAAGCTCCACCAACAAAACTCCTCCCATCTCATTTTCATCTTCTTCGCAAGGAGGTTTTAGCCATGTTGTCAAAAGGGGCCATGGAGCAGGTTCTACACTCTCAAAAAGGAGAGGGATCTTACTCCCTTTTTTCCTAGGGAGGAAGAATTCAGGGGAGTGGCACCCCACTCTCAACCTTGAGAAACTCATAAAGTACCTAAATAAGCAATCTTTCAGTGTGGTTTTCCTCTAGGAAATTCTCCACCTTCTCAACCACAGAGATTTTCTTACCAGCCTCTTTCTCCATGAAGCCTATTTCCATGTTACCATCTATCCCAGGCATCACAAATTCCTCAGATTCACAGTAGCCAGTAGTCATTACCAGTTCAAAGTCCTTTCCTTTGGTCTCCAATCCGCACCCTGGATATTTACAAAATATCTCACCCCAGTGGCAGCTCACCTGTGGCAACAAGGCCTTCACGTTTTCCCATACCTCAATGACTGACTGATGAAGGCTTCATCTTCCCAACAGGCATCGAAGGATACTTCCAGGTGTCTTCACCTCTTTCAAATCCTGGGCTCACAGTCAACTTCCAGAAGTCTCTCCTTTTGCCTTGGACATGGATAGCCTTTCTAGGAGCCACTCTAGATATATTGCTCGGCAAGGCATTCTTGCCCAAAGACAGGCAACAGAAACTCTGTTCTGGCCTGCTCCCTTAAAATAAAAAAGTGCGCCTCAGTTCATCTGATCAAATCTCTACTTGCGATGATGTCTTCAGCCATTCTCCTAGTGCCTCCTGCTTGTCTCAAAATGCGAGCTTTCCAAGACTAACTGGAGGCATAGTGGCTCCTGGTTGATGGACAATTTGATGACATCATCCAGATCACTCCTGTGGTGAAAGCAGCTCTTCTCTGGTGGACAAGCTCCAGCAACCTCTGCAGGATTGACATTCCTCCCTCCCCTTTTGGAATACGTCATTACAACAGACGCTTCTCTACAAGGGTGGGAGCTCCCTTGCAAAACCTACAAAGTCAGGGCACGTGGACTCCAAAGCATTCCAGAATTCATATTAACTTCCTTGAGCTCAGAGCAATCTCGTCGGCTTTTCAAGATTTCTTGCCGAACGATTAAGGGCTTCTCTGTTTTAATAAGGACAGACAACACGAGTATGCATTATCTCAAGAAACATGAATGTACAAGATGCAAGATTCTGTCTCAAGAAGCTCAAACTATCTGGCAGTGGGCACTACGTCATCCAGTGACCATAAGAACAGAACATCTCCCAGGAGTACACAATTCTGTTGCAGACACCTTGGACTGAACAACCCAGTTGTCACAAATGGGAATTTAACCAACTGGTCCTGGATGCCATACTTCAGTGATGGGGCAAACTAAATCTTTTTACATTACAAGAGAACAAGAAATGTTGGTTTTACGCCAGCAGGTACCCTCACAAGAGTTCCTGGGGGAATGCTCTTTCGATGGAATGGTCCGGAATTTATGCCTACGCTTTTCCCTCAATCCCACTTCTTCCCAGGCTTCTCAGGAAAATCAAAAGGGAACCATGCCGGTTGATAATCATTGCTCCACAATGGCCAAGACAACACTGGTTTACGGAGCTCCTCATATTGTCGGAGGGCAACCACATTCAACTCGAGCTCCAAGTAGGCTTGTTCTTGATGAGCAACTAGCAGGTCCTTCATCCAGACCCCATTTCTCTGCATTTATCAGCTTGACTCTTAAGTACCATGAGCTTTAGCACCTAGCCATTGCAGAGATTTGTAGGAGTATTCTTGGAAAGGCCAGAGCAGATTCTACCAGCAAAGCATATCGCATCAAATGGAAGCGATTTTGTATTTGGTGCGAGAAATCGAACGTACATTCTATCACATAGTCTTCCAAACGGGGGTTTCCATGTTTGCCGTCGCTAGCCAAATCCGGTCTAGCGCATCCCTCTGTCAAAGTGCGTCTGGGTGCATTTTCCAGATAGAGGCAAACTTTAGGATTTCCTTACTTGTGGTTGCACAGATTAATTTTCTAATTCCTTAAAGGACTCTTCAGGGCATATCCTCCAATAAAGTCACTGCCATCTGCATGGCAGTTTAACACTGTGCCATTCCCAACTGGTTAAAAGTCTATTTGAGCTAATCCATAGGGCAGAACTGAAGTTCCTTACTAGAAAGGTGGCGTTGTTACTGGCTCTTTCACTAGAAGAGTAAGCAAACTTCAAGCTTGCACTATTAAGGGATGTTTCTTACAATTCAGACACCATGGTACTTCTTCGCACTAATCCCAAGTTCATACCAAAGGTTCCCGATGATTTTCATCTAAAGCAACTGGTTATGCTTAAGACTTTTTTTCCCCAATCCTCAAACACCAGTGGAAAACATCTTCATAGTCTTGATGTCCAGAGATGTTTAAAGTTTTGCTTACATCGCACAAAGCATATTTATACTACTGATCAACTTTTTGTGGCCTATGGCAACAATAACAAGGGTGGACTGGTCTCCAAGCCCACCATAGCAATACGGATTTTATCAGCCATTCAGTTCTTTCATTCTAAGCCAGGGACGCCTTTCAGTTAAAAAAAAAAACTAAAGCACACTGTACGAGAGCAGTTTCTGCTACAGCGGCTTTATTTGCTTGGGTGCCCATCGAAAGTATATGCTGTGCTGCAACTAGGAAAAGCAGGCACACTTTCACCTAGCCCTACTGTCTGGATTCGGCACAGAGCATTGATACAGCCATGGGTCAAGTGGTACTTAGGCATCTTTTCCAATAAGGCGAGCCCGTTACCATACAATGTGTAATGTTGTACCTACAATCTGCTGTCATAATCATGTTTTTTATTGCTAACGTATTGCACTGCTAACTATTCTGATTCAAGCATATGAATCTATGAAAAGTACCCTAAAACATGAGAACGAACTTGTTACTTACCTGCAACTCCTGTTCTCCAGTATTGGTATCTTTCATAGATTCACATGCGGCCCACCTTCCTCCCCTTAGAAGCTCTCCTTCTTGGCCACTGAGCTCTATTCCACTAGTGCTTGGAAAATCTGAGGGAAGAGGTCTCTGTTGGGAGTGTTCTAAGGGTGCTGTCGCCTGATTAGTCATTGTTCAACTTTGGTCCTTTTTCTTTTTTTATTAAAAAAAATAAAAAATCATAGATAGGCATTAAGTTGACCCTTCAATTTCCTTTACAGCCTATTATACTGATGTATACTGCATACTAAGATACCGTGGGACTCCCACTTCGGGGACGTGGAACGATTCAAGCATGTTTTTGAATGAAAGATACCAATACTGAAGAACGGGCGTTACAGGTAAGTAACAAGCTCTTTCTTCATAGCCTTACACTTTAGCTAGTGATACCGGAGTCTACTGTATCAGCTTACCGGGACCTTCCCATAACAGAATAATGTACAAAAGGGAGTCTCAATTGAGGCCATAGTGGCTTGGTGGAAAGTATGGTTCAGAACACTACACGTGTTTTGTGTTTTATTTGTAATTGCATTTGAATAGTGCTTCATACCACCAAAGAGGCACAGAAGGTCTTTTTAATATGCTGTGCTAATGGAAGAGAAATAGAGTTCACCAGTGCAGTACAATTCATATATGTCAACCGTGTACCATTTGATTGTGTTTAGATAGGACAGTAGCTGCAATAATACAAAATGTGTGGTTCTAAGAAGGATCTATTTATACAGCAGCACCTTTGTTCCTCTAACAGACCACAATGTCTTTACTGAGCTACAGCTGCAATATTACACTTATGTTCTAGGAGAGTGAAATGTAGGTGACAGTGGAAGCCTTCAGTAGCAGAGAACTCTTAGTCAGCTCAGCTGTCCGTTAGTTTGGCTTGAGAAAGGCAGCTTATCCCAATACAAGAAGACATTAAAAATATCCAAAGGTTGATGCATTAGTTTCTGTGCCACCTTCATATGCATGAGGCTAATATGTCAGAGTGTACCTGTCACATGGAAGAAAGTAAATACTACTATGGACAAACTGTGTCAGACCTTCAAATCCATGCTCTAGGGGACTCATAAGCCCTTTCAGGCCTTGCTTAATTAGATTAAAAAAATGAGCTGGCGTAAAGAAAGAGGATGAAAACAAAGTAACATTTTATCAGTCTCTTGCATGTAGTAAGGTCACATCCTCAACCTGTAGTGATCCTAACTTTTTTTTCGTGCAGCTTCTCCAGTATTATTGGGATTGGTGTTGGCGCCGGAGCCTACGTTTTGGCCAGATATACGGTATGCGCAAGTGAGGCAGTCATACCCTGTAGCGCTCCCTGTTTCCCTGCTCTCTAGCTTACCTATTTCTCTTCCCTTAACCTCTCCCATTCTCCTCTCCACCTCAGGTTCCCAATCACCTTTGCAAAGAATAGCTTTACAGAAAAACAGATCACTGAATTCTTTGAATTTTTCCGTGCTGGGTGGACTCACAAAGCTGATTAAGATAACACAATTGTGAACTTACAGCAAAAATCAATTGTTTTTAATTCTGGAAAGAGAAGACTACAGTAGCGCAATGAGGCTAACAAACCAAAAGTGTAATATTAGTTGTATTTTAAAACTAACCTAAAGAAAGGAGCATTCTTACTAATCATGGAACAGCGCAGGTGGTCGTGCAAGCATTAAATGTGGAGTTGCAAAATAAGTATGCTTTTCCAGAGATTTATGTAAGACTTAAATTGTAATTGGACATGGGGTTTTTGAGATAGATCTGTCTACAAGGTGAACAGTTACTCACTACTGTTGTGCGGCAAAAATATTTCTTAGGAATATTTGGAAGGCTTACCTTTTATTAAGTAAAACTTAGTCTGGGTCTCATTGAGCTATAAAAATCAATATTTGGGTGCCAGTGTCACTTAGTCCCCCTCATTGAAGTCTTATATCCCTTCCTGCTCATCACTTCAGACCCACAGCTTGCCCCCTCACCTCTCTCTCCTTCTCATGCTGACACCTCATCCCTTTTCAGGACCTTGCTCTGCTTCACCAATTGCAGTCTCACTGCTCATCTTCCTGCCATTCTCCCTTTACGCATCTCATATTCTTCACCTCATGTCTTATCACCACTCTCCCATTTCTTCCATCCAGTCTCATTTCTATATTTCTCAGTCTCTACCCTCCCTCTCCTCTCTCAACATTTCCATTCCCTTCCTCACCTTCTTCTGCATCTCTACTGCCGTGCTTCCGTCTCCCCTCCCTTTGATCTCACATATTATGTAACCTCTGTGCCTCTCTTTTGTTTCAGCTGAATCACCCAGACAATGTGGAAGGTTTGGTTCTGATCAACATTGATCCCAATGCCAAAGGCTGGATGGACTGGGCTACTCATAAGGTACCAGAACAATAGTGTCTGGCTAGTGGGTGAGAGAGTGGATTCCAAGGGTTTAAGCCTTTGTGTTTTTATAACATCTCCCCCTATCTTTCTCAGCTGTCTGGGCTCACCTCATCCATTGCAGAAATGATCCTCGCTCACCTCTTCAGTACTGTAAGTTTCATGGACAAAGCTTTCTAAGTACGTTGGAAGTGCATATGTGTTGCATGTCTGTGTGTT